>NC_057806.1:140349103-140690190 GCF_018294505.1 Triticum aestivum
AATAGATGAAACACCAATTTTAAGGGGCAAAATATAACCTCAAGGCTCCTCAAAAGAATTTCTTCACAAACTAGTCAAAGCTGGGGGGACGTAGCTCCGTCAGCCTAAAATATGTGTCTTTCGGGACATAGGGAGTAGTATCGATGGGACCAGGCCGTAGGTCCAAAATATAAGCATATGCTCGTGTTAAACTTAATGATGTTCCGCGCAAAGATAAACTTAACGATGTTGACTTGATATGTACGTACCCGAGAGAATGACGAGGTCCTTGACGTCGAGGCCCTTGCTGGCGAATTTGGCCTCGAGGGTGGTGAAGTTATCCGACGGCGAGGGTATGTTGGACAGCGCCTCCGACGCGCTCGACACCACGCCGTCGCGCCGCCCGAGCTGCACGTCCCACAGGTCACGACCGAACTGCGTATGCATGCAGCGCACGCGCGTCAACTCTTGCATATTCCATTTTGTTAATCAGCCGTACGTGCATGCATACATTGTACTTTAATTGACTGGTGCAAGCACGATCGACTGGCCGACCTGGAAGGAGATGGCGTCCCTTGCAGCGAGCGCGACGATGTCGGCGCAGGAGACGACGCCGGGGCAGACGGCCTCCAGCACGGCCTTGGCGGTGTCGATGACGTCCAAGCCGCCCAGCGACCCGTTCGGCCCAGCGTCCTTCTCCGCGGTGTTGCCCGCCATGGAGTCGATCAGCACCGACGCGTCGCACCCCTACGTACACGAATCAGCACGACGTCCGTCAACCATGCGCGCGCGCGCGAACGCTACCGGTTGTGGCGTACGTACGTACCCTGACGAAACAGTCGTGGAAAAAGAGGCGGAGCAGCCTCGCGGGCAGCGCGGCGGGGTCGGCGGCGACGCGGGCCACCACGATGTCGCGCACCACCGCCTCCGCCGCCGGGCAGCTGGGCCTGTAGAAGTGCGCCTTCAGCAGCGCCGCCTCGCCTCCGCCGGCCAGCGCGCCGGCCAGCACGACCAACAGGAGCAACGGCGATGGCGCTGGTCTGGCCATCGAGCTAAGCCGGCGTACGTAGGATGACGCGAGAGAGCGATGGATAGCGATCGGCAGGTGAGAATAATGGGAACTCAGCTTATGGGTGTGTGGCAAGGCTGTGTGTGTCTGTGTGCGCTTATTAAAGGCTTAAAGCCCGGCCACAGCGTGCGCCCGCCGGCATTCATCTCGGCCAGTGCGGTGAGGTCCCAAGTAGAAATCGCAGCTCAGCTAGCCGTCCGATTGTCGTCGACTACCGAACCGGTGACGTTTTGCGTGGCGGACCTTGGTTGGGTGCAAGCGCGCGCCGTTCCAGCTATGGGTAACAGCGAACCTCTAGCTACCTTACCAGCTCCAGTGCTCCGAGCAACGGAATTAGTTGGCCGTCGCCAGTACAGAGACACTATCAACCGCGCATCACACGTAATACACACAAGGCTGCTGCCTAGCTAGTACATACTCCCTCCATCTCAAAATAAGTGTCTCAATTTTATAATAACTTAAGTGCAAAGTTATACTAAGATTGAGACATTTATTTTGAAACAAAGGAAGTACTACAAAACAATCCCCATGGACGTAATATGGCTAGCCTACAAAACTGATGATCCGGAGTGCAAGGCCAACTCCAACGGGATCACCAAATGAACGGCATCGAATATCTACGGACACATCAGGGCGTGTCCGTCACCTAAATTGCCCCCATTTGAAACGGATGAAACACAAATATGGACATAATTCACATGAATATGGACGATATTTAGGCAGTTGGATAATTGGTGCGAACCTGACACAAAGCTCCCCACGGATCTCGTCTCCTAGTGCGGCAGTGGCGGCGGTTGGTCACAACGGTAGCCGCCCAGCAGCCACCACGACCGGGTCTTCGCCGTCCTTCTTCTTGCCCATTGTTTTTTTCTCGCGAATATGCGTGGAGTGTATCATTCCATTGATAGATATGAGAGAAAACAAGGTTTTGTGGTTACCCCAAAGGCGTGTACAACTAGGGCGCCTTCAAGATTACCAATGAGCATAAGAGAAGGGGTTGCTCAGCCCGACAAGAGGGGTGTCAGGTTACAGGGATAGTTCTATCTAAACCCTTGGCACCAGCGCGTGCCCATCGCTTGGCTTTATCTTTGATGGCACTAGAGAGGTGGGAGTTGGACGGTTGCAGGCTGTCGAAGATGACTGCATTTCTGTGCTTCCAAATGTACCGAGTTGTGATGATCGCTAGAGAGGCGAAACCTTTGCACTGCTGAGGCGGGGCCGCGGTAGTGCACTCCAGCCACCAATCGAAGAAGATGGCCTGGGCGTCCAGGATGGGTAGCGGCAGTCGACACGAAGACATGATCTCATGTCAGGTGATCCTCGAGAAAACGCAATGAGCGAGGAGGTGTTGCAAGGATTCTTCTTCCTGAGAGCATAAGCAGCAGACAGGTGGGTGTTGGAGGCCACGCTTGGCCAAGCGGTCTGCCGTCCAACAGTGGTTTTGTGATGCGACCCAGAGGAAGAACTTCACGTTGAGCGGGCCCAGCTGCGCCAAATGATCTTCCAGAATGGCGTCGTCATAGATCCCTCGAACATGATATGGTAGTAGGAAGGCGCAGAATATTGCCCATTGTGTTCTCGAGGCCAGCCGCAAAGAGAGGACCTTAGCAAATAGCTTGGCACCGAAGAGGTCGTTAGCGCTGCTACCAGATAGTAGAGATCGTTAGCACTGCTTCCACATAGCAGATGTCATTGTCGGTGTCAAAACAGGCAGATCTCGGGTAGGGGGTCCCGAACTGTGTGTCTGAGGATCAATGGTAACAGGGACAAAGAGGACACAATGTTTACCCAGGTTCGGGCCCTCTTAAAGGAGGTAAAACCCTACTTCCTGCTTGATTATATTCGATGAGTATAGGGGTTACAAGAGTTGGTCTACCTAGAGATCGTAATGGCTAAAACCTAGCCATCTAGCCTATAAGAATTCTAATAGCCCCTACTGTAGGATCGAAAGTATGTCTAGAGGGGGGGTGATTAGACTACTTGACCAAATAAAAACTTAACCTTTTTCCAATTTTAGTTCTTGGCAGATTTTAGCTAATTTAGGACAAGTCAAGCAATCATCACATAATTCAAGCAAGCATGCAAAGAGTATATAGGCAGCGGAAAGTAAAGCATGCAACTTGCAAGAATGTAAAGGGAAGGGTTTGGAGAATTCAAACGCAATTGGAGACACGGATGTTTTTCACGTGGTTCGGATAGGTGGTGCTATCCTACATCCATGTTGATGGAGACTTCAACCCACGAAGGGTAACGGTTGCGCGAGTCCACACAGGGCTCCACCCAAGGGTAACGGTTATGCGAGTCCACACAGGGCTCCACCCACGAAGGGTCCATGAAGAAGCAACCACCCACAAAGGGTCCACGAAGAAGCAACCTTGTCTATCCCACCATGGCCATCGCCCACACAGGACTTGCCTCACTAGCGGTAGATCTTCATGAAGTAGGTGATCTCCTTGCCCTTACAAACTCCTTGGTTCAACTCCACAATCTTGTTGGAGGCTCCCAAGTGACACCTAACCAATCTAGGAGACACCACTCTCCAAGAAGTAACAAATGGTGTGTAGGTAATGAACTCCTTGCTCTTGTGCTTCAAATGATAGTCTCCCCAACACTCAACTCTCTCTCATAGGATTTGGATTTGGTGGAAAGAAGGTTTGAGTGGAAAGCAACTTGGGAAGGCTAGAGATCAAGATTCATATGGTAGGAATGGAATATCTTGGTCTCAACACATGAGTAGGTGGTTCTCTCTCAGAACATATGAGTTAGAATGATGTGTGTGTTCTGATGGCTCTCTCCACGAATGAAGAGGAGGTGGAGGGGTATATATAGCCTCCACACAAAATCCAACCGTTACACAGTTTTCCAATCTCGGTGGGACCGAATCAATAAACTCGGTCGGACCGAAAATGTAAACCTAGTGACCGTTAGAGATTTTCGGTGGGACTGACATGCAACTCAGTAGGACCGATATGGTTAGGGTTTGGGCATAACGTAATCTCGGTGAGACCGATTACACAAACTCGGTGAGACCGAATTTGGTAATTAGCTAACCAGAGAGTTGGTCAGGCAAACTCGGTGGGACCGATTTGCTCTTTCGGTGACACCGAGTGGAACTCGGTGAGACCGAAAAGTTACAAAGGGGAAACACTGAGTTTACATTGCAATCTCGGTGGGACCGATTCGCTCTTTCGGTGAGACCGAAAAGTTACGAAAGGGAAACAGAGAGTTTGCAACCCCATCTCGGTGAGACCGAGATCCTTATCGGTAGGACCGAATTGCTAGGGTTTGGCAGTGGCTAATGACAAGTGAAACTCGGTAGGACCGAGTTTGGCTTAGGGTTTAGGTCAAATGTGGATATGGGAAAGTAGTTGAGGGTTTTGGAGCATATCACTAAGCACATGAAGCAAGAGGCTCATTAAGCAACACCTCATCCCTCCTTGATAGTATTGGCTTTTCCTAAAGACTCAATGTGATCTTGGATCACTAAAATATAAAATGAAGAGTCTTGAGCTTTTGAGCTTGAGCCAATCCTTTGTCCTTAGCATTTTGAGGGTTCCACTTTCACATCCATGCCATGCCAATCATTGAGCTTTCCTAAAATAATCATCATGGAATAGCATTAGCTTAATGAGCTATATGTTGTTATGAATTACCAAAACCACCTAGGGATAGTTGCACTTTCAATCTCCCCCTTTTTGGTAATTGATGACAACATATAGATCAAAACTTCGACAAATGATAATAAGCATGAAATATATCGTCGCTTTGAGAAGTATGTGATAAGTAAGAGCTCCCCCTAAATTTGTGCATATTTAAAATTTGCTTTGGACTACAAATGCACAAGGAGTTAGAGTCATGGGTTACTCTTCCATGTCACATATATCTTGGTGGAGCGCTTAAAATGATAAGAATGAAATACATGCACTCATCACCAAGAATAGTGAATGATCACATAAGATAGATAGGATAATAGCATGAAGCAAACATTAAGTGTAGCTTATGATCAAACACATGATCATCAATGTCTCACAAGCATAGTATCTCAAGCACTCAAAAGCAAACAAGTTTGAAAAACCACCAAATAAAGCAAGAGAGAAAAGCAACACTCTCTCTCTCGAAGCCTATGATCTATACATCTTCTCCCCCTTTGGCAACAAGTTACCAAAAAGTTCCTAGAAAATGCATAGCACTAGATCGACGCTCAGGCTTGATCTTCAGGTGGTGGAGGAGTCCGGATCACTCCAAGGACGAAGGCTTCGGTAGATGCTGAAGTAGATGCTGGAGTTGGAGCTGAAGTAGATGCTGGAGCTGGTGGAACTGAGGCTGTGGCTGGTGCTGAGGTGGTGGCTCTTGTGTCAGCAACTGGCACGGCAGATGACCTTGGACCTCTTGGCACTCTGGCAAAGGCATGAGTGGTAGTCCTGCCTCTCCTCTCCTGCATGTCCTCCTGGAGCTGCTCCACTGCAGACTGAACTTCCGTTACTTTGACATCCAAGTCATAGAACTTCTGTTCCATGATTCTCTCTAGGCTCTGCTGATTCTGAGTGAGGGTGGCCAGACTTTGCTCAATCCTCAGCGTGGATGCAATCAAGTAACCAAGCTGCTCTTGTTTGGTCTTCAAGAAGTATTCAGATGCCTCCTCTTGAGTTGGCATCTTGGCAGCTTTCTCCTTCCTCGCCTTCTCCTTCTTTGCATAAGCTTGTGCAGACGATGGCTCGTTCTCAGTCATCACAACTTCATTGTTCTCAAAATCTGGATGGATGGGCAGGTGTTCCTTGTCCAATAAATATATGCCCGTGCCCATCTTGGAGTTGATGAGCTCCTGAATCTGAGGGGCATATCCGCAGCTCCTCTTCTGGTCTGCTGCAGTCCTCTTGATTGTTTCCACTATGAGGCTCATCACTTTGAACTTCTGGGGCACATCAAACACATGTAGCAAGTTGATAGCATGGCCTCTGATCATCTTGTGATCTCCAGACTTAGGCAATAGGGTGTGCCTCAAGATCCAATTGATACTCGGGAGCCCTGACAGAAGGTAATGTACTGAGCCAAACTTGAAGGTATCAAGTGCTTCATTTGGGATCTCCTTGTACATATTTGTCATTGAGTTGTGGTCCATCTTCTTCTTGGCATATATGTCCATGTCATCATCATGCTCCTCTGGGGCATTTATGATCTGTGCCCACTCAGCAACTGTGGATTGGTACCTTGTACCCTCAGACATCCATGTGATCCTCCCATCTGGATAAAAGTGAGCTGTGGAGTAGAACTACATGATGAGTTCCTCGTTCCACTTTCTGAGCTTATGCCCAACAAAGTCAGCTACTCCACAAGCTATGAAGTTGTCTTGCACTCCAGGATAGTGCTCCTCATTGTCCTTGATGTATGTCCAATCAACCCATCTCATATCACAGACAATGGGCTTCTTATCTAGCAGCACTGTCTCATAAAAATCCTGCTGCTCCTTGGTGTGAAACCTGTAGTCAACTGTTGTCCTTCTCCTTGAAGCATATGGGTCTGCTTCTCTCCATTTCCTTAGCCCTGAATCTCTCCTGAGCTTCATGTCCTCAGCCACGGGATGAGCATCGTTGTGGTCTGGGATCTTGGGCTTTAGCTTCCTTAGGACATTCTCTTCCTCTTCTTCAGCAACAGTCTCAGGCACTGGGGCCTTGCTCTTCTCAGCTGCAGGAATGCTTCTTGTGTTCCTCTTTGGCTTTGGCTTTGGAGCTGGCTTGGCCTTGGAAGCAGCTCCCCCTGATTTTATGGCATCTCCCATTAGCTTGGGTGCCTTGGGTGCTGGTGCAGCTACTTCTTCTTCTTCCTCCTCTTCCATGATGGAAGCTTTGCCAAGCACTCTAGCCACAGTCTTCTTCACCCTTTCATTTTTTTTCTTGCTCTCAGCTGCAACTGGCTCTATGGGCTTCTCAGTTGACATTCTGGCCTTTGACATTGGCTGCCTGCCTGCTGGCCTTTTGATTTTCAGGCCAGGCTTGGTGCCTTGAGCTGGCTCAACTCTCTTGGAAGTGGCCTCTTCCTCTGCCACATAGTCTTCATCTTCGGAATCTGAAGTCCTCTTCTTTCTCTGTCTCGTGGCAGCTTTTGGCAAGTTGCTAGGAGTGCTCCTGCTGCCTTCATCAGAAGAGCTGGAGGGACTAGTGCCCTCACTCATGTGCACCTGCTGTTCTGACATGTTCTGGCTATCACTCTGGTCTGACATGCTGCAAGCTCTGACTGCTGACCCTGTGAACAGATTATAGATGAGGTAGAAAGGATGAGCATCACAAAATGCAGAGATTTTTGCAAAAAGAATGATCCAAAAACTTAGTTTTAGTTTCCCACTGAAAGCATCTCGGATCTACCGATTTTCAAACTCGGTGATACTGAAGCAGTTTTGGAACCTAAACTAGTGAACTCGGTAGGACCGAGTCACAGTTCGGTGGCACCGAGACTGCTAGGGTTTCACAGAGTTCCAAAATCGGTCACATCGATAAGTAATTCTCGGTCAGACCGAGTCTCACTTGTGCAATGGCATAAGCCAAATCGGTGGGACCGAGTTTTTCAACTCGGTGGGTCCGAGATGGTTTCGGCGGAAACCTAAACCTAGAATTTTCGAATCAAACCTAATCTACGGGCGTTTTGACTGGATAGGAGTGTTTCAATCATGGCAAGAATCATGATGATCACAATGTGCTAGGAATCAGATTGAGGAATAGCACAAAGATCAAGTCCATACCCTAGTTCGGCGGGGACTTGCTACGGCGGCAACGGCGGGGCAGAATTCCCGTTGACGGTGATGGGGACCAGCTACTGGAGGCGGCTGGCGGCGAGAAGACGACCCGGAGACCACGTTGGCAGAGCAGGCTATCGCGCGGGCGAAGGGGTTCGGAGAAATTTCCAAAATTTTGCCCGTGACTATATATAGCCCGACCCTGTCGGTGTGACCGAGTGGAACAACTCGGTGGCACCGAGATTCATAACTGCGTGCAGTTACTGAAACTCGGTGTGACCGAAATATTCAAATCGGTTGCACCAAGATCGAAAACCTAGATCAACTTAATGATCTCGGTAGGACCGAAAGTGGAGTATCGGTCAGACCGAGAATCATAAAGAGGTTTTGGAAGTTTAAGTCTATGACGAATCGGGGACTCCGAGCGCTCCTCACACAGAGTGGTTCGAATCTGACTTGATCAAATTTTGTGATGCAGCATGAATAGAGTTTGAGACAAGAAAAGCATAGATAGCTAGAGGAGGTACTTAGGCATTCTTGTCCATCCACTTGGCAAGAAGAAATAAAGCCGAACAATCAAAACAACAAGTGGATGTCCTCGAATGAGTAAAATATGCAACCAGCATGCTCACACAATAAGATGGCAAATGAAATATGTGACAAGGCATGCACAACCAATTCTAGCATCTATCAAGCAATTTGCGATGGCTCGGTCATCTATATATGAGTATATTGACTTAGGAGTCAAGTGAGAACACTTGATCATAGGTCATACTCATCGTTTAAGCTCAAGTGGGGTTACCACTTTTACATAAAGCATTGTTGTGTTCACATCTTTAGAGTTGCTTTAGCTCAAGTCTTAGAGTAAAGCTCCCCCTAGATGTGATATCCCCCCTAAGAGGGATGAACTAACCTTGGGTTTTGTCGATGATGACTTCATGTAGATGTTGAAGATGTGGATGCTCAATGTTGATGTAGATCACTTGGAGCTATCCATTTGAGTGAATTGCACTTTCAATACCTACATGGGTTAGTCCCACAAGGAACAAACAAGGATATCCATAGACATAGAGTGATGCACACACAAGATGGTGTCCATGAAAACTTTTAAGTTACCTTGTCCCTTGTCTTACCAACAAGAGGGTTTGTGACTCCTTAAACTAGTGCAAGATGTGGAACTTGATTGCACTTGTTCTTGCCAAAATGATGAGAGTGAAGTATGTTGGCGGAGTCACCCTCAAGAACTCTCTAGTTCTTCTTCTTTTGGATCCACATCATCTTGATGGGAATCCTTGGAGTTGTAGTCGTACTTGATGAAGTGGAACTTGAAGTAGTCTTGGGAATCCACTTGACTAAGGTCTTAGGAGCTTCTTCAAATGCATCAATTTCCTCTTGAAGCTTGTCCTTGCCTTTTTGCTTGTAGTCTTGTGGTGGAAGATCATCTTGAGCTTGTGTCCCCTTGAAAGAAGCATCATACTTCTCTTGTTGAGGGACAAACTTTGTCTTGGGGTATTGATCTTCTTCCCACTCAACTCCATTGGCATTGAACTTTCGTTCAAAACCAACACCTTGATTCTTCCGGTGCATTCCTTGCTTGCGTACAATTTCCTCGAATTGCTTACTCCCGGCAAGGCTTTTGTACACTCCTTTCTCTATAATTCCCTTCAATAAACTATTTTCTTGCTCAAGTGTAACTTGGCTAAGAGAATCATTAGTGAAATCAAGAGAACTACTAGAAGCAACAATATTGGATTTAACATGATCATTGTTACTGCTAGAGGAAGAATCTTTCTTGTTCTTGTTACTAGACTTGACTTGAGGCATGTAAGTGGATAAGAGTAAACGCTTGGCAATGTAAGAAGAACTTTTCTTGCGGAGATCATCATTGATTGCCTTTAAGAACTCATGCTCTTGCTCAAGATTGAGCTTTTCAAAGCGTAATTTCTCATGAGCTCTTAAAAGTTCTCGATGATCTTCGAAGATAGTTTCATGAGCTAACTTAAGAGTGTTTAGTTCTTTAGTTAGAGCCTCAATATTCTCCTTATCATTGTCATTCGTTTTATCTTGATTAGCATGATTAATTGGTCTTTCATCATAATATTCATCACTAGAGTTGTCAACAAGCAAATCATCACCTAACAAGTTATCTTCATCACTATTGAAATCAACATACTCGGGGTGTGTTACCTTAGGACCTTTGGCCATGAAGCATCTTCCAATTCCTTCATTTGGTGAGTCAAATATGTCGTAGGAGTTGGTTGACACAAGTGCTAGACCGGCAACACCTTCATCTTGAGTATCTTCGGAGTCGGAGTGATAACTTCTCTCGGAGTGGCTGTCGGAGTCGGAGCCGGATACCCATTCACCAACATGAGCTTGATGTCTTCGTCTTGTGTAGCTCCTTGATGATTTTTCCTTCCTTTCCGAATCCTTGCTTCTCCGTGAGTATCTTCGTTCATAACGATCATCTCTACTCCTTCTCTCTCTTGGTGGTGATTCTTTGCTTCTTCTTCTTGGAGAATCTTCTCTTCTCTTGTAGGGAGCCGTACACTCATTGGAATAGTGTCCGGGTCTTCCACAATTGTAGTAGTTTCGCTCTCGACTAGAAGATCTTTTGTCATTGTAGGACCTTGACTTGAAGCTTCTATCTTTGCTTCTACTCTTGTAGAACTTGTTGAAGTTCTTCACCATTAAGCTCAATTCTTCATTGAAGTCTTGTTTCTCACTTGATGATGTAGGGGCTTCACATGAGGCTTTATAGGCACCACTTGATTTGTTGTGAAGTTCCTCTTTATCCTTAAGTGACATCTCATGAGCAACAATTCTTCCAATCACCTTCGTTGGCTTGAGATCTTTGTAATTGGGCATCATTTGGATCAATGTGCACACGGTATCATATTTTCCATCCAAGGCTCTTAGAATCTTCTTGATGATGAATCTGTCGGTCATCTCTTCACTTCCTAAGCCGGCAATCTCATTTGTGATGAGAGCAAGCCTAGAGTACATTTCAGCGACACCTTCACCATCCTTCATCTTGAACTTGTCAAGTTGGCTTTGAAGCACATCCAACTTGGATTCCTTGAAGGAGTCGGTACCTTCCTGCATATCAATCAAAGTGTCCCAAATTTCCTTTGCATTCTCAACACGACTGATTTTGTTGAATTCTTCGGGGCACAATCCGTTGAAGAGAATATCACAAGCTTGAGCATTGTATTGCAACATCTTCAACTCATCCGCGGTAGCTTCACGGTTTGGTTCTCTCCCATCAAAGAAGTCACCTTGCAAACCAACACACACAATAGCCCAAACGGCGGGGTTATGTCCAAGAATATGCATTTTCATTTTATGCTTCCAACTAGCAAAATTAGTACCATCAAAGTAAGGACCTCTACGGTGATAATTTCCCTCGCTAGACGCCATACTCTCCTAGGTTGTGAAACCAAGGCTATGACCACCAAAAGCTATGGAGATCAAGCAAATGGAGACCAAAGCTCTGATACCACTTGTAGGATCGAAAGTATGTCTAGAGGGGGGGTGATTAGACTACGTGACCAAATAAAAACTTAACCTTTTCCCAATTTTAGTTCTTGGCAGATTTTAGCTAATTCAGGACAAGTCAAGCAATCATCACATAATTCAAGCAAGCATGCAAAGAGTATATAGGCAGCGGAAAGTAAAGCATGCAACTTGCAAGAATGTAAAGGGAAGGGTTTGGAGAATTCAAACGCAGTTGGAGACACGGATGTTTTTCCCGTGGTTCGGATAGGTGGTGCTATCCTACATCCACGTTGATGGAGACTTCAACCCACGAAGGGTAACGGTTGCGCGAGTCCACAAAGGGATCCACCCAAGGGTAACGGTTGCGCGAGTCCACACATGGCTCCACCCACGAAGGGTCCATGAAGAAGCAACCACCCACAGAGGGTCCACGAAGAAGCAACCTTGTCTATCCCACCATGGCCATCGCCCACACAGGACTTGCCTCACTAGCGGTAGATCTTCACGAAGTAGGTGATCTCCTTGGTTCAACTCCACAATCTTGTCGGAGGCTCCCAAGTGACACCTAGCCAATCTAGGAGACACCACTCTCCAAGAAGTAACAAATGGTGTGTAGGTAATGAACTCCTTGCTCTTGTGCTTCAAATGATAGTCTCCCCAACACTCAACTCTCTCTCATAGGATTTGGATTTGGTGGAAAGAAGGTTTGAGTGGAAAGCAACTTGGGAAGGCTAGAGATCAAGATTCATATGGTAGGAATGGAATATCTTGGTCTCAACACATGAGTAGGTGGTTCTCTCTCAGAACATATGAGTTGGAATGATGTGTGTGTTCTGATGGCTCTCTCCACGAATGAAGAGGAGGTGGAGGGGTATATATAGCCTCCACACAAAATCCAACCGTTACACAGTTTTCCAATCTCGATGGGACCGAATCAATAAACTCGGTCGGACCGAAAATGTAAACCTAGTGACCGTTAGAGATTTTCGGTGGGACTGACATGCAACTCGGTAGGACCGATATGGTTAGGGTTTGGGCATAACGTAATCTCGGTGAGACCGATTACACAAACTCGGTGAGACCGAATTTGGTAATTAGCTAACCAGAGAGTTGGTCAGGCAAACTCGGTGGGACCGATTTGCTCTTTCGGTGAGACCGAGTGGAACTCGGTGAGGCCGAAAAGTTACAAAGGGGAAACACTGAGTTTACATTGCAATCTCGGTGGGACCGATTCGCTCTTTCGGTGAGACTGAAAAGTTACGAAAGGGAAACAGAGAGTTTGCAACCCCATCTCGGTGAGACCGAGATCCTTATCGGTAGGACCGAATTGCTAGGGTTTGGCAGTGGCTAATGACAAGTGAAACTCGGTGGCGCCGGATAGGAAGAGTCGGTAGGACCGAGTTTGGCTTAGGGTTTAGGTCAAATGTGGATATGGGAAAGTAGTTGAGGGTTTTGGAGCATATCACTAAGCACATGAAGCAAGAGGCTCATTAAGCAACACCTCATCCCTCCTTGATAGTATTGGCTTTTCCTAAAGACTCAATGTGATCTTGGATCACTAAAATATAAAATGAAGAGTCTTGAGCTTTTGAGCTTGAGCCAATCCTTTGTCCTTAGCATTTTGAGGGTTCCACTTTCACATCCATGCCATGCCAATCATTGAGCTTTCCTGAAATAATCATCTTGGAATAGCAATAGCTCAATGAGCTATATGTTGTTCTGAATTACCAAAACCACCTAGGGATAGTTGCACTTTCACCTACGGACTAAACCCTCCGGTTTATATACACAGCGGGGGGCCTAGGTTTGTATAGAGTCGACTCGTGGGGGAATGAAACAACATATCCGGACACCAAGCTTGCTATCCACGCATACAGGAGTCCTATCCGGACACAGGGGAAACGTCTTCTCCTTGTATCTTCACGACCCATCAGTCCAACCCATATCAAATAGCCCGGACACCCGAGGACCCCCTAGTCCAGGACTCCCTCAGTAGCCCCCGAACTTGCCTTCAATGACGATGTAGTATTGGCTTTGGGTCTTCGGCTTTGCAAGGTAGGTTCAGTTGGGGAACGTAGTATTTCAAAAAAATTCCTACGATCACGCAAGATCTATCTAGGAGAAGCATAGCAATGAGCAGGGAGAGTGTGTCCACGTACCATCGTAGACCGAAAGCGGAAGCGTTTAGTAACGCGATTGATGTACTCGAACGTCTTCACGATCCAACCGATCAAGTACCGAACGCATGGCACCTCTGCAATCTGCACACGTCCAGCTCGGGGATGTTCCTCGAACTCTAGATCCTGCTGAGGCCGAGGGAGAGTTCCGTTAGCACAACGGCGTGGTGGCGGTGATGATGAAGTTACCAACGCAGGGCTTCGCCTAAGCACTACGACAATATGGCCGAGGTGGAAATCTATGGAGGGGGGTGTCGGTGTCAAAACTGGCGGATCTCGGGTAGGGGGTCCCGAACTGTGCGTTAAGGTTGATGGTAACAGGAGACAAGGGACACAAAGTTCTACCCAGGTTCGGGTCCTCTTGATGGAGGTAATACCCTACATCCTTCTTGATTGATATTGATGAGTATGGGGGTTACAAGAATTGATCTACCACGAGATCGTAATAGCTAAACCCTAGAAGTCTAGCCTGTCAGATTGTGATTGCCTCTACGGACTAAACCCTCCGGTTTATATAGACACCGGAGGGGCCTAGGGTTGTACAAAGTCGGTTACATAGAAAGGAAATAGCACATCCGGCCGCCTAGCTTGCCTTCCATGCAAAGGAGAGTCATATCCGGACATAGGAGGAAGTCTTCTATCTTGTATCTTCATGGCCCATTAGTCCGGCCCATGCCACATAGGTCAGACGCCCGAGGACCCCTTAATCTAGGACTCCCTCAGTAGCCCCTGAACCAGGCTTCAATGACGAGGTGTCCGGCGCGCAGATTGTCTTTGGCATTGCAAGGCGGGTTCCTCCTCCGAATACTCCAAAACAGCTCTCGAACAGAGAGAATGTGTCCGGCTCTATAAAACAAACACCACATATATCCACAAAGAGTATAATATTTTATGAGTCTGATCCACTAACAACTTTTGTAGCGTGACATCATGTCATAGCCCGGTCATTATTTCGAACCGTCTTTTAGCCTCCCGCTCCACTTTTCAAGATGTGGTTTTATTGGCACGTCTTGCCAAAGCAGAGATCGTGTCCCCTTATTGCGGGATTCTCATCAATACGGGCATGGGTTATACAACCACGCCGCCGACACGACCCTTGGGGAATAGGCGAGTTTTAAGGCGAGTGGGGAGGCGCTTGATATTCACTGCCTTTATAAAGGGATAAGGATTCACCTCTTTCACCCATGTCCTCTTCCTCCCTGCCCATCCATTCTCGAGCTCTAGCGCTCAAACTTCCATCCTTTCCGCCTCCAAGAAGCACTCTAGCCATGTTCGAATCTGGAGCGCAAGGCAAGTGGATGGTGTCCTCCGTTAAGGAGAAGGACATCACCAGGCTCCGGGAGGCCGGGTACCTAGCCCAGGAAATCGCCCATCGGCTTCCGGCCAAGGGACAGATCGTCCCCACCCCAGAGCCCCATGAGAGGGTTGTGTTCATCCCTCACTTCGTCCGCGGGTTGGGATTTCCTCTCCATCCATTCATCTGCGGGCTCATGTTCTACTACGGGCTGGATTTCCACGATCTGGCCCCCAACTCCTTCCTCAATATCTCGGCATTTATTGTCGTGTCCCCTTATTGCGGGATTCTCATCAATACGGGCATGGGTTATACAACCACGCCGCCGACACGACCCTTGGGGAATAGGCGAGTTTTAAGGCGAGTGGGGAGGCGCTTGATATTCACTGCCTTTATAAAGGGATAAGGATTCACCTCTTTCACCCATGTCCTCTTCCTCCCTGCCCATCCATTCTCGAGCTCTAGCGCTCAAACTTCCATCCTTTCCGCCTCCAAGAAGCACTCTAGCCATGTTCGAATCTGGAGCGCAAGGCAAGTGGATGGTGTCCTCCGTTAAGGAGAAGGACATCACCAGGCTCCGGGAGGCCGGGTACCTAGCCCAGGAAATCGCCCATCGGCTTCCGGCCAAGGGACAGATCGTCCCCACCCCAGAGCCCCATGAGAGGGTTGTGTTCATCCCTCACTTCGTCCGCGGGTTGGGATTTCCTCTCCATCCATTCATCTGCGGGCTCATGTTCTACTACGGGCTGGATTTCCACGATCTGGCCCCCAACTCCTTCCTCAATATCTCGGCATTTATTGTCGTGTGCGAGGACTTCCTCCGTATCCCTCCCCACTTCGGACTGTGGTTGAAGCTCTTCAACGTGAAGCCAAAGGTGAACATGGCCAAAAGGTACCTTCGTGAAGACCGTCAAGGGGTGGCAACATGTCGGAGTAAATGACCATGGGTAGCCTAGCCGGCTCCCCCTGGCCTTTCTGAAAAAATTACGAGCCGATCCGGCCCTCAAGAATCCAAGATGTGGGGCCGCCTTCCCCTTGCCGGCTGTCTCCCAGGCCGACTATCGGAAGGCGGCCCGACTTTTAGCCCTCATGAAGAAAGCCGCTGGAGGGCCGACTCTGAGAAGCCGGCCACGAGAAGGCCGACTCCAAGAGGCCGGCTCCCACCAAGCGGTCAAGATCGTACCCTCGAAGTCTGCATCCCCATAACGGCGATGTGACGGGGCGTGGCTACAGTAAAGCCTGCCACCCCCGAATCCCGGAGTACGCCTGGCACAGTGCGCCCTACGGAGTGGCCATGACTCGTCCGGCGCGGCACTGTTGCCATGTTAACCCTGATGTCACCCACGACGGGCCGCCAGCGCGGCCCATGGGCGGTGGGCCCCTTCAGGCAGAGAGACGCCCGGAGGCGGCCAGGCCTCCCCCAGTCGGCCCGAGACGGGGACGGCTCCCCGCAACCGGCTCGCTTCCCCCCTCGAAGGAGACGCCCCATTAAGGAGACAAGATGCGGTAAGGCTACAGCGATCGCCCGCCGGACGGCGGCACTGTAGCCATGCTTACCTCGACGAAGCCCTCGTCATCAGGTTGAGGCAACAGTAACCAGCCATCGACAAGACCCTTGGCAGTGGGGCCTGCCTGTTGACCAAGGAGTTGGCAGCCGGCGGGACCCACCAGCCGGCGGGCCCCAGCAGTCGGCGCAGAAGCCGGCGAGCGTAGTCACAGACGGCTAGGGCCCGCGCCCAGCCGGATTACCATTGTACCCCCGGGGGGTGGGCCTATATAAACCCCCCGGGGCACCCATGCAAAGGGTTGATCGGTGCTAGTTTTAGACACCACATAGGGAGGAGAAGAAAGCGAGCCGTGCCCTTCTTCCTCCTCTCGCCAAACAGCTCAAGGAGCATCTTGTAGCCACTTGTTCATCTAGTGATCATGCGGAGACCCCGCAGAGCAGCAGTAGAGGTGTTATCTCCATGGAGAGCCCCGAAGCTGGGTAAGATTCGCCGGCGTGCATGTCTTCGCCTCATCCCGCTTCCAGGCACCGGCGACGTCTTACTGGCTCCCACAATGATAAGCCACCCGTTGGCATATGTCGCACCTACCACCCGACATTTGGCGCCCACCATGGGGCCAGGTGCACCGTCGTCCGGAGACCTGTTCTGAACGGGAACCCTCTTCCTCCCCAGCGAGCGTAGCTAGCCCGACACACCCGATGGCGCTTTCCACGACGCGCTGCAAGGCGTCGCCAACGTCTGCGCAGCAAGCGGCCTCGCCGATCTCCTTGGCAAGACCTTCATCTCCGACGAGCTCGCCTCTGACGCGGGCACCGACCACCTCGTCAACCTCCTCGGCCAGCTCCACGTCTCCAGCGAGCCTGCTGTGGACTTGGAGTCTGTTGGCTCCACCGATCCGATGCCTGTCGACTCCGACACGGCCTCGCTCGACGCTTTCCCCACCAACGTCATGATCTACAACGACCCGCTTCCCCGAGTCGATGGCTGTGACGGTGCCACCACCGAGGTGATGGTCATCAGCCACGGCGGTGCTTCTGGCGAAAACACCCTCAGCGCCCCGCATGCGGCGGTCCACGACTTGTCCATCCCCCTCCCGGCCGATGCCGATGCCGAAGCACTGGAGGTTCGCCACCTCGCCCTCCTCGCGGAGAGCCGGAAGTTGGCCTCCATGAGACGCCTCACTGAGGCCCACCAGCGCGAAGTCGACCGCGCCGCATTTGGCACGCCGCCCCCAGGCGGACCAAGCCGAGCCAGCGTTGTCAGAGAGCGCGGCGCTGCCGTCGCCGACATGCTAGGAGTCGACCGCCCAGTCTACGCCACTCCACTCGAGAACCTACGTGCTGCCCAGGCGGCCGTAGACGAGCTAGACAGACTGGGGGCCGAAGAACTCCCCCACATGACCAGACGCATCCAGCAGCTAATCGATGCAGCCGCACAGCCGCACGAAGTCGACGCCCGCGCGGAAAGCCCTCCCCCACGTCGAGAGCATGGCGCGACGTCCCGGACGCCAACTGCGGGTAAAACCCGCGCGCGACACGAGAAAGAGCCGGCTGCCAGCCGAAGCCAAACCCGGGTCTCCATCGAGCGAGACGCGGAAGGCCGTCCCCGAGCCGTGGAGCGGCAGGGCGGCCCGCCTCCGCCTCCGCCTCATGGGGAGAGATATCCCACCCCACCGCCTGTCGCGCATCCGACTCTCAGCGGCCGAATAGGTCGCCGCGGAGGAGTCGGCGAGAACGACGCCCGCCATCGGATCGACCGCCTAGCGCGATCCCTGGCGCTGGAAGAAGAAGATGATGTCGGCCCGCCTTGCTTCGGCCCCCGCATCCGCGACGAGCCTTTCCCCAAAGGGTTCTCGCTCCCAAGAGACACGCCCAAGTACAACGGCTCCGTGAAGCCGAAAGATTGGTTGATCGACTACTCCACAGCGGTTCGCATAGCAAACGGCAACAGGCGCGTTGCCGTGAAGTATGTGCCCCTCATGCTACAAGGCACGTCGCGGACCTGGCTCAACAGCCTCAAGCCATACAGCATCAACAGCTGGCTAGACTTCACAGAAGCCTTCGTCCGCAACTTCACCAGCACCTACAAGTGGGCTCCCAAGCCCAGACAGCTCTCCTTGTGCATACAAGGCCCCGCCGAGTCCACTCGCGACTACCTCACGCGTTGGGCCGAGCTCCGCAACTCTTGCGAAGGGGTGCACGAGGTGCGGGCCATAGAATACTTCACTGCCGGGTGCCGAGAAGGCACCCTCCTCAAGCACAAGCTCCTCTCCGACGAGCCGACTACCCTCGACGAGCTTCTGGTCATAGCGGACAAGTACGCCACCGCCGACTCCTCAATGAAGACTGAACTCCGGGTAGACGCGTCCGGGAAGGTACTCAACCCGGCGCCCAAGACGCCGGCTGGGGACTCCGGCCGACGCCCGCACCAGAACGACCACAAGCGCAAGGGCCCCGTACTGCCCTCCACCAGTCGGCAGGTGGCCACAGTCGAAGACGAGAAGCCCGAAGGGTGGCCCGCACCCAAGAAGCAGAAGGGCAACAGGCCGGCTTGGCAGCCGGCCTTCTCCTACGAGCAAACTCTCGACGCCCCATGCAAGTTCCACAGCGGCGCGAAGCCGTCCAATCACACCACCCGGAAGTGCCACTGACTCACCCGAATTTCCAAAGGCGAAGGGCTCGCGCCGCCTCCACCTGCTGGTCCGCCGCCTCCGGCTCCGCAGCAGCCGGCCGCTCGGCCGGCAGTCGGAGCTGTGCACGACGAGTTCCCCGACGAGCATGCCACATATGTCATCTTTACAAGCCAGCCCGAAGACCGGCGCAGCAGACGCCGAGAGCACCAGGAAGTCAAGGCGATCGCTACCAACCCCTCCGAGCACATGCACTAGTCAGAAAAGCCTATCAGCTGGAGCCGGGCCGACCACCCAGAGGTGATGCCATCTCCCGGCTCTTATGCGTTGGTTTTGGATGCCACCCTTGCAACAAACAGACGCGCTGCCCGCTTCTCCCGCGTGCTGATAGACGGTGGGAGCAGCATCAACATTCTGTACCGTGACATCCTGGAGAAGCTGAACGTCAAGACGAAGCAACTCATGCCTACTCGGACTGTGTTCCATGGCATTGTACCTGGCCTGTCCTGCGCCCCCATTGGCAAGATCAAGATTGATGTTCTCTTTGGGGACAAGGATCATTTCCGTCGGGAAGCAATCTGGTTTGAAGTGGTGGACCTGGAGAGCCCCTACCATGCACTGCTTGGCCGTCCTGCCTTGGCCAGGTTCATGGCTGTTCCCCACTATGCTTACCTCAAGATGAAGATGCCGAGCACCAAGGGCATCATCACCGTAGCCGGCGATTACAAGAAGTCCTCCAAGTGCGCAGCAGCCAGCAGCCGGCTGGCCGAGTCCCTTGTGATTGCCGAAGAAAAGAAGATGTTGGACCGAGTCGTGGCCATGGCAGGCAAACAGCCGGCCCTGTCCCCCGATCCCAAGGAGTGTGATGCCCAAGGATCTTTCCAGCCGGCCAAGGAGACGAAGAAGATACCTCTTGATCCCGAGCACCCAGAAAGGTTTGCCGTCATCGCGGCAAACCTAAACAGCAAATAGGATGGCGAGCTCGCCGATTTCCTCTGTGAGAATCGGGATATCTTTGCATGGTCCCCTAAGGACATGCCGAGTGTTCCGAAGGAATTCGCCGAGCACAAGATACACGTCCGAGAAGGCACAAAACCAGTCAAACAACCCCTCTGCCGACTGTCGGAGGAGAAAAGAAGGATGGTAGGGGAAGAGATAGCCCGGCTTCTGGCAGCCGGCTTCATTATGGAGGTTTTCTTTCCAGAGTGGCTCGCCAACCCGGTCCTCGTGCTGAAGAAGAACAACAAGTGGCGCATGTGCATAGACTACACGAGCCTCAACAAGGCCCGCCCCAAAGATCCCTTTGCCCTGCCAAGGATTGATCAAGTGATAGACTCCATGGCCGGATGCGAGCTGTTGAGTTTCTTGGATGCTTACTCAGGATACCACCAGATAAAGCTAGATCCGGCCGACTGCCTGAAGACCACCTTCATCACGCCATTCGGAGCTTTCTGCTACCTGACTATGACATTCGGCTTGAGAAATGCCGGTGCCACTTTTCAGCGTTGCATGCAGAAGTGCCTCCTCAAGCAGCTTGGCAGAAATGCCCACGTCTACGTAGACGACATTGTGGTGAAGACGGAGAAGCGCGACACCTTGCTGGAAGACCTCAAGGAAACATTTGAGAACCTGCGCCGGTTCCAGATCAAGCTCAACCCCGAGAAATGCGTGTTCGGAGTGCCAGCCGGCCAGCTCCTAAGCTTCCTGGTCTCTGAACGCGGCATCGAATGCAGCCCAGTAAAGATCAAGGCCATTGAGAGAATGGCGATTCCCACCAAACTTCGAGACGTCCAGAAGTTCACCGGGTGCTTGGCCTCCCTGAACCGCTTCATTAGCCGGCTCGGAGAGAAAGCTCTCCCCCTCTACCGCCTCATGAAGAAGACCACTCACTTCGAGTGGAACGACCAAGCCGACCAAGCTTTTCACAAGCTGAAGAAGATGCTGGCCACGCCGCCTGTCCTGGCGGCGCCGACTGAGAAATATCCCATGCTCCTTTACATTGCTGCAACCAGCCGGGTGGTCAGCACCGTCATCGTAGTCCAGCGCCCAGAAGAGGGCCGAGCCCAGCCGGTCCAGAGGCCGGTGTACTATTTGAGTGAGGTGCTGTCTACCTCGAAGCAGAACTACCCACACTACCAGAAGATGTGCTATGGCGTGTACTTCGCCGCCAAGAAGCTGAAGCCCTATTTCCAAGAGCACCCCATCACGGTCGTATGCACCGCCCCGCTTGCCAAGATCATAGGCAGCCGGGATGCTTCCGGGCGGGTGGCAAAATGGGCCATCGAGCTGGCCCCCTACACGATCTTCTACCAGCCTCGCACCGCCATCAAGTCCCAAGCACTGGCCAACTTCCTCGTCGACTGGGCCGAGACCCAGTACCTGCTGCCGGCTCCCGACTCCACTCATTGGCGCATGCACTTCGACGGGTCCAAGATGCACACCGGCTTGGGAGCCGGCGTCATCCTCACCTCTCCCAAAGGCGACAGGCTCAGATACAAGCTGCAAATTCACTTTGCCGCCTCCAACAACGTGGCCGAGTATGAGGCGCTCATACATGGGCTCCGGCTTGCCAAAGAGCTCGGCATCCGCCGGATCCTATGTTACGGCGACTCGGATTTGGTAGTCCAGCAATCATCCGGCGACTGGGATGCCAAGGATGCAAATATGGCAAGCTACCGCTTCCTCGTTCAGCAGATCAGCGGGTACTTTGGAGGATGCGAGTTCCTCCACGTACCGCGAGCCGACAACGAGCCAGCTGATACCCTGGCTCGAATAGGCTCCACTCGGCAGGCAATACCAACCGGCGTCTCTCTGCAACGCCTCCTCAAGCCGTCTATCAAGCCGTCTCCAGAGTCCAATTCCATCTTCGTGCCGCCTGACCCCGACGCAGCCGGGCCCGGCTCGAAGAACCAAGAAAGTGACCCGGGGACTTCGATAGTCGGCCTGGGGACGTCAGTAGGAGGCTCGGGGACTTCCGTAGTTACGCCCGACCCAGGGACTGCCATACCCGGCTCGGGGACTGCGGTAGTCGGCCCGGGGACTACACCAACACAACAGACGGCGGCCGACTCTAGCATTTCACCACCCAGCCCGCCCGCCCTGGTCGAAGTAGCAGTGTTGGCAATAGAAGAAGTCGCAGCTCCATCATGGGCTCAGTCCATCCTCAACTTCCTAATAAACTAAGAGCCGCCGGCTGATGAAACAGAGGCAAGACAAGTCCAATGCCGAGCCGGAGCATACACAATCGTCAACAGAGAGCTCGTCAGGCGCAGTGTCACTGGAGTCTTCCAGCGATGCGTCGAGCAAGAGAAGGGCATTGCAATCCTCAGAGACATCCACCAAGGAGAATGCGGCCACCATGCGGCCTCAAGATCACTCATCGCCAAAGCTTTTCGCCATGGGTTCTTTTGGCTGACTGCTTTGGATGACGCCAAGGAGTTAGTTAAACGTTGCAAAGGGTGCCAAGTCTTCAGCTCCAAGCAACACCTGCCGGCTTCGGCACTCAAGACCATTCCCCTCACCTGGACCTTCGCCGTTTGGGGACTGGAAATGGTGGGCCCATTCAAGACGGCGCGCGGCGGCATGACACATCCGCTTGTCGCCGTGGACAAATTCACCAAATGGATTGAGGCAAAGCCGATCAAGAAGCTGAATGGGCCGACTGTCGTGACATTCGTCGCAGATATAACAACTCGGTACGGCGTGCCGCACAGCATCATCACCGACAACGACACAAATTTCGCCAAGGGAGCATTGGCGCATTTCTGCGCGACGTAGGGCATCCGGTTGGACTTAGCGTATGTTGCCCACCCGCAGTCAAACGGCCAAGTTGAGCGAGCCAATGGCCTCATCCTTTCCGGCATCAAGCCCCTACTGGTCGTACCACTGGAACGTTCGGCCGGCTATTGGCTCGATGAGCTGCCGGCCGTCCTCTGGAGTCTGCGCACTACCCCAAACAAGTCAACCGGCTTCACTCCTTTCTTCCTCATGTATGGTGCCGAGGCGATCATCCCAACTAACATCGAGTTCGACTCGCCTCGGGTAACCATGTACACAGAGGCGGAGGCCAAGGAAGCATGAGAAGACGGCGTCGACCTGCTGGAAGAAGGCCAGCTGTTAGCCCTCAGCCGGTCCGCCATCTACCAGCAGGGCTTGCGCCGCTACCACAGCCGGAAGGTCAAGCCAAGATCTTTCCAAGAGGGCGACCTCGTGCTCCGGCTGATCCAGCGAACAGCCGGCCAGCACAAGCTCTCCGCCCCTTGGGAAGGCCCCTTTGTCATCAGCAAAGCGCTGGGAAATGACTTCTACTACCTGATCGACGCACAGAAGCCGAAGGTACAAAAGAGAGACGACTCCGGCACGGAGTCGGAACGACCATGGAACGCCAACCTCCTCCGAAGATTTTACAGTTGAAATGCAGTATGTATCACGCTAACTTTTGTACTAAGTACGAGACAATAGGCCCCCCGAGGAGAGCTCGGGGACTGCCATCTTTTATCTATGAATGAAGAGTATCATGCTTATGATTATGTCATTACATTCACTTTTTCGTCCGGCACCGGGTTCGACTAGTCGGCCCGGGGACTGGCCGCCTTGAGTTATATCAGAAGTCCTACCCGCGGTCAGACAAGTAGTGTGCCAGCACCCAAGCCTCCTCTTGCCAAAAGTCGCAGTTCGAAGAACCGGCTGTCCGGCTGGCAAGAGTTAAAGGCAGGAAAGGACGCCCACACGAAAAACGGCTAGGGACTAACGGACTAATATAACAAAAGCCGGTTTTTCTCCTACCGCCGACCGACTACCAGAGTAGCCGGCCGGCCGGCTTCCATTCACCTCACTTCAATCTAAGAAAGCTCGAGTACTTGCCTTCCCAAAAAAAAAATATATATATAGCTAGGTTCTTCCTTAGCCGCAGGCTGCAGAGCAGCCGCCGGTTGGGAAGGCACCAGCTAGGGGAAGGCGGCAAAGGAAATAGCCTAAAGATAAAAAGCATACGCGAATGGAAGCCAAACACACACACGATCATATTTACACAAAAGGCCTTCGAAAAGCCAGCGTTCAACATAGTTTGAATACACCCCCAGTGGGTGGAACCGCGCAAGTTTAACAAAAATTGTTCAAAAAGTAACAAGCAGGAAAAGCAAGGGCGGCAGATTAATCCAAGGGAGCGACTGGCGAGTCGGGCAGGTCGGTGGAGACGGCAGCGCTGGCTGGAGGAGTGGCCGGCTGGCGAACCTCGGTATGATCACCACCTCCCGCAGAGGGCGCGCTAGCACGCGCCTCATTGCTGGAGGCACGATCAGGCTGGGGCTGGCTGGCCGCTCCACTGGCCGGCTCGACGTCTTCGCCTTCCTCCCCTTCGTCGTCTTCACCTTCATCGCTGGAAGCGATCTCCTCCGCCGAGTCCTCACCCACTGCCGGGTCCAGCCCGAACCACTCCTCCGGCTGGGCAACGCCGTCGTCATTTATTTCAGGAGCGAAGACGCTGATGTCAGTGCACTCAGCGATCGTCGAGGCACGCTGAGCGATAGCCGGCCGCACCTCCTCCATCTCCTCGTCAGCTTCCAGCCGCCAGGTGCACAGCTAGTCCAGGTTCAGCCTGGGATACCAGGCTCGGACGAACTTCAGCGCCCGCCCAGCTCCAAGCCGGGCCGCCGATGCCTTCCAGGCCTCGAAGCGGCTAACCGCAACCTCCAGCCAGTCGGCAGTCCGACTCGAGGTGCGGGGAATCGTTTCGCTTGGCCAGAGGGCGGCCAACACCTGCGCCCCGGCACGCTGGAGGCGGCGGAGCATGCGGTGAGCCGGCTGCAGCCGGGCTTGGACCGCCAAGAGTTGCTCCTCAAGCGTCCGGCTCGCATCCGGTGCAATTTCAGCCCCCGCCTGCCGGCGCGCCTCACGATGGGCCTCAATGGTTTGGGTGGCGAAGACGGAGTAGCCGGGAAAGTAGTCTGCACAGAGAACAAAAAGCAGCACAAGTCAGAAGAGAAATCAGAAGGCAAGGGGCAAGCAAGGAGTGAGGAAGGCGGCTTACCATCAATCAGATCCTCAACCCGGTCGTAGCCTTCGCTCAACGCTTGTTTCGCCTCAGCCCAGCCCGCCGCTTTGGTTTTGAACTCAGCTTTGAGGGCGTCCTCGCTGTCATGCGCCTTCTTCAGGGCAGCCTTATGGCTCTCCTCCTGGTCGGCCAACTTCTTGGCCAGGCGGTCACGCTCCAGGACTAAGGCGCTGCACTCGGCTTCCTTGGCGCGAAGGGCGGCCTGGGCCTCGCCGAGCTGCGCCCTCAAGTTGGCATTGGCTCCTGCAAGCATGAAGACAAAGGAAAAATCAATAAGGAAGAAGTCGTCAGGGAAGATCCGACCCGACTGCTTAGCAGTCGGCCCGAATCTCGGGGACTACACCCAGTGGGTGCGCTGACGCGCCCCCACAGGAGATGAACGAAACAAAGCACGCACTCCGGCTGCTGGTCAGGTCCTCGGTTCTCCGGCCTAGCTCCTGAGCCTGGGAGTTGAAGGCAGCAGGGCGGAGGTTATGATACTCCTGGAAGATCAGACAGGAGGCGAGGATAAGATAATTGTCAGGACCTAGTAAGTTCCAAGCCGCCTGCGCAGCAGCCGACTCGGAACTCGGGGACTACACCCAGTGGGTGCGCTGACGCGCCCCCATGGAAGAAATCAAAAGAGCAAAACAACCAAGGTCAGAAGACTCACCCAGATGACGGCCCATGTCGCGAGGAACTCTTGGGTGTATCGCTGCAGCGAAGCGGCCTGGGCTTGAAGCCGGTTCCGGACCTCCTGGGCCGCCGCGTTCAGCTCGCCCGTCCCCCCGCTGGGAGTCCACTCGGACGTGCTGGCGCTGGCCGCCTCCAGGGCCTCCGCCGTCTGGCTGGCGCCCGCAGCTCTGTGCGGCTCCGGCGCGGAGGTAGCTCCCCCTGCACGCCGGCGAGATGCCGGCTGCACCTCGAGGCCGGCTCCTGCCACCAGCTCGCCCCCGGCCGGCTGCTCTGGCGCCGCGGCTGGTTGGCCGCTTTGGCCTGCTCCAGTCGGCTCCGTCTGCGGCGCCTCCTCCACGAAGACCACGTGGTCCTCCCTCCTCTCCATCACCGGCGGGTCTCGGTCGACCTCCTCCGACGGGGGCACGGGGATGTCGGGGGCCACGGTGCGGAGGGGAATGATGAGCTGCGGAGGCTGGTTGCGCGAGGCCTCCGCCTCCCGCTCCTCCTCCTCGGCCGCCGCCTCCGCCCGGGCCTTGGCCGCCGCGTCGGCCTGCTCCTTCGCCGGCTGGGCGGTCCTTCGCTCCGCCGCCTCCCGCTCCTCCCGCGCCTCCCATGCGTTCCGCTCCATAGCCTCCATGAGGTCGGCGCGGGGATCCACGCGATGGGAGCTTGAGGACCCTCCAGTCGGCCCGACTACGGAGCCGCCAGGATCTCGCTCAAGGGAAAGCGGCGCCCTGCCCGGCGAGCAAAGAAAAGTTTAGAAGAGCTTCAATCAAAGAAGACAACAAAAAATACAAGACGTTCGACGACTTACGACGAGATCGCCTGCGGCTGTTTCACCGCCTTGCGGAAGCGGGCCACCTTCGCGGCCGCCTCATCCCGCCTGGTCGCCGCCATGGAAGCCTTGGATTTCTTCGGCCGGCTGCCGAAGTAGGTCGTCGCGGCCCGGCATTTCTGCGCGCCGCCACGGGCAGCCGGCGCAGTAGAAGGGCCCGCGCCTTGATGATCAACCGCCGGCTGGCGGCGCGGAACAACTTCGACTTCGTCATCATCCGGCCAGTCCTCGAAGCCGGCCCTGAGCCCTGCTCCGTCCGCATCACCGCCTTCCGCCACGACGGCGTCTTCCATGGCGGCCGCTCCCAGGTCTGGATCATCGACGTCGTCCACCGTGCGGTCGGGGAGGAGCCGGCGCTCTACCCCTGCGGCCCCGGCCGTCGGCGGAAGAAGAGGTTTCTGGCAAGGACAAACCAATTGATCAGAAGTCGGCCATCATGAGGCCGGCTACAAAAAGGAAGAAAAGAAGAAAAACTTACAGCAGGCGGAGGGTTGGCGTGAGAATACGGCCCCTTGCCGTATCGCCAATCCTCGGCGAGCTTGCAGTTGGAGATGTAGTTCACCATGTAAGACACCTCGGCGAGAGGCATCTCCCTGGTGCTCAGCCGGCACGGGTTGAAGCGGCCGCTCATCTGACAAATCATGTGAGGCCGGCCTTGGAGCGGAAGTACTTGGCGCTCCACGAAGGCGGCCACCAGGTCGGCTCCGGTCAGGCCCTCCGACTGGATCATCACCCGGAGCCGGGAGACGGCTGCGTTCCCGGCCTGAGACAACGACCTGGCC
This sequence comes from Triticum aestivum, assembly GCF_018294505.1. NCBI lineage: Eukaryota > Viridiplantae > Streptophyta > Magnoliopsida > Poales > Poaceae > Triticum > Triticum aestivum. The sequence continues at coordinate 140,376,311 of NC_057806.1, forward strand.
CGGTAGCTCCACGAAGGTTGCCTCCCAGCCAGCGGGCCGGCTACGTAAGCTGGCAGGTTGACATAGTCGCCTTGCTGGGCGACGTTCTTCATGTAAAAGTAGGACTTCTGCCAGAGCTTCACCGACTGGATCAATGGGATGGGCGGGAACGGATTGTTCTCGCCCGCCCGCCTCATGGCGATGAAGGCCCCATAGGGACGGGCACGCCCGCGACAACGGTGCCGAGCTTGCTCTGGAAGAATTCTCCCCAGAGCTCGAGAGTGGGGAGAACCCCAAGGAAGCCCTCGCACAGGGTGACGAAAGCCGACAGCAGCATCACCGCGTTGGGCGTGAGGTGATGCGGCTGGAGGTGGTAGAATTCAAGGAAAGAGCGAAGGAATCCTCTCGCCGGGAGGCCGAAGCCGCGCAGGAAGTGCGAGCGGAAGATTACCCGCTTGCCCTCCTCCGGTGCCGGCGAAATCTCCCTCGCCGGCGCGCGATGAACCCGCACGTAGTTCTCGCCCGGCAGACGCCGTGTGCGGCGGAGGAACTCGACGTGGTCCTCGTGGACGTTGGAGCCATCCCACGAGCTCGACAATGCCATGGGAGCGACGCGGCGAGGAGCAAGACGATGCGACGGCGGAGACGCGCATGACCCTGCTACGGCGTGCCGAAGGAACCGAGAGGTCCGACGACGGAGCGGCGCGGCAATGGGTCGCTGCGGCGGCGGAAGGAAGAAGAAGGAAGGCGAGAAGGGGCGGAGCGAGGGAGAGCGTGCGTGCCTCTGCCGCTCCCTCTCCTCCCCCTACTTATAGACTCGCGCGGCAGAGCCGAGGAGGCGCGGTGTGGGGGAGCGTGGGATTAACTGCGCCCACTCCCCCACGTCCCGCGATTATTGCGCCCTGATGGCGTAATGAAACCGCCGCGGGAAGGCGAGCGGTCCGTTGTGGGCCGCAGAAGATCCGCGCTCGGGCCGAGGCCTAGGACTAGCGGGCCCGGGCCTGCGGCGGCGTCCCATCACGCGCGTGCGTTGGTAGGTTTTCCTTGCCACGTGACCCGCGGGATGGCGCGCGGTCAGCTCGCAGGCCGACCCACGTTCCAGCCTGCAAGACACGGAGCTTTACGAAGACGGCGCGCATAAGGAAAGCCGGCTCCTCAGGGTAGGAAGCTGACCAAGCTTCTCGTCCCTTTGTCAGCCTCGGAGCTCGATCAGCTTCGGGGACTACTATCGGAGTAAATGACCACGGGTAGCCTAGCCGGCTCCCCCTGGCCTTTCTGAAAAATTACGAGCCGATCCGGCCCTCAAGAATCCAAGACGTGGGGCCGCCTTCCCCTTGTCGGCTGTCTCCCAGGCCGACTATCGGAAGGCGGCCCGACTTTTAGCCCTCATGAAGAAAGCCGCGGGAGGGCCGGCTCTGAGAAGCCCGCCACGAGAAGGCTGACTCCAGGAGGTCGGCTCCCACCAAGCGGTCAAGATTGTACCCTCGAAGTCTGCATCCCCATAATGGCGATGTGATGGGGCGTGGCTATAGTAAAGCCTGCCACCCCCGAATACCGGAGCACGCCTGGCACAGTGCGCCGTACGAAGTGGCCATGACCCGTCCGGCGCAACACTATTGCCATGTTAACCCTGATGTCACCCACGACGGGCCGCCAGTGTGGCCCACGGGCGGTGGGCCCCTTCAGGCAGAGAGACGCCCGGAGGCGGCCAGGCCTCCCCCAGTCGGCCCAAGACGGGGCCGGCTCCCCGCAGCCGGCTCGCTTCCCCCCTCGAAGGAGACGCCCCATTAAGGAGACAAGATGCGGTAAGGCTACAGCGATCGCCCGCCGGACGGCGGCACTGTAGCCATGCTTACCCCGACGAAGCCCTCGTCATCAGGTTGAGGCAACAGTAACCAGCCACCGACAAGACCCTTGGTAGTGGGGCCTGCCTGTTGACCAAGGAGTTGGCAGCCGGCGGGACCCACCAGCCGGCGGTCCCCAGCAGTCGGCGGAGAAGCCGGCGAGCATAGTCACAGACGGCTAGGGCCCGCGCCCAGCCGGATTACCATTGTACCCTCGGGGGGTGGGCCTATATAAACCCCCCGGGGCACCCATGCAAAGGGTTGATTGGTGCTAGTTTTAGACACCACATAGGGAGGAGAAGAAAGCGAGCCGTGCCCTTCTTCCTCCTCTCGCCAAACAGCTCAAGGAGCATCTTGTAGCCACTCGTTCCTCTAGTGATCATGCGGAGACCCCGCAGAGCAGCAGTAGAGGTGTTATCTCCATGGAGAGCCCCAAAGCTTGGTAAGATTCGCCGGCGTGCATGTCTTCGCCTCATCCCGCTTCCAGGCACCGGCGACGTCTTACTGGCTCCCACAATGATAAGCCACCCGTTGGCATATGTCGCACCTACCACCCGACACAACAACAGTGGTTCTATGTCACAGAGCCTCGCGACGCCACCTGGGCCACGGCCACCGAATTCTAGTCCGGTCCCCGATGCGTCTCACCTCTTGGCTAGAGAAGGGCCTAGACTGGTCTACGTCAAACAAACTGATAGCACTTCAGACGTGCATCAAGCGTATGGTGGACAAGAATGTCAAACTTGTCGACGTGATCCAGGTGATGCTCGCTCGCCGGATCTTGCCGTGCCAAAGCCGTACTTGCCACTTGTGGGAGTTTGATCCGGCCAAGCACCAGACCCTGTAGTAGTTCTTCAGCACTACGCACGATGACATCTGGAAGGTTCTCTTCAAGGCCAATGAGACGTGGCCGGCGACGAGCGAGGACCGTGGACATGACCTGGCCCATCCCGCTAGTGCAGTAAGTTTTTCGTATTTCAAGGTGTACCCTTTACTTGCATACTCAAAGAAGATGTCTAAACTTCCCTATTCATTGTTTCAGGGCTGGACGAAGAAGGCAGAGCAGATTCAGTGTCCGGCTCCGTTGCCTGAAGAACCGGCTATCCTGCGTCTGACGAAATGCTGGTTCCGGCGCCCTATCAAGCGCTGGAGAAGAAGGCCAAGGGGACCAGGGGTGGTCTCCTGAAGGAAATATGCCCTAGAGGCAATAATAAAGTTATTATTTATTTCCTTATATCATGATAAATGTTTATTATTCATGCTAGAATTATATTAACCGGAAACATAATACATGTGTGAATACATAGACAAACAGAGTGTCACTAGTATGCCTCTACTTGACTAGCTTGTTGATCAAAGATGGTTATGTCTCCTAACCATAGACATGAGTTGTCATTTGATTAACGGGATCACATCATTAGGAGAATGATGTGATTGACTTGACCCATTCCGTTAGCTTAGCACTTGATCGTTTAGTTTGTTGCTATTGCTTTCTTCATGACTTATACATGTTCCTATGACTATGAGATTATGCAACTCCCGTTTACCAGAGGAACACTTTGTGTGCTACCAAACGTCACAACGTAACTGAGTGATTATAAAGGTGCTCTACAGGTGTCTCCAATGGTACTTGTTGGGTTGGCGTATTTCGAGATTAGGATTTGTCACTCCAATTGTCGGAGAGGTATCTCTGGGCCCACTCGGTAATGCACATCACCATAAGCCTTGCAAGCATTGCAACTAATGAGTTAGTTGCAGGATGATGTATTACGGAATGAGTAAAGAGACTTGCCGGTAACGATATTGAACTAGGTATTGAGATAACGACGATCGAATCTCGGGTAAGTAACATACCGATGACAAAGGGAACAACGTATGTTGTTATGCGGTCTGACCAATAAAGATCTTCGTAGAATATGTAGGAGCCAATATGGGCATCCAGGTCCCGCTATTGGTTATTGACCAGAGAGGTGTCTCGGTCATGTCTACATAGTTCTCGAACCCGTAGGGTCCGCACGCTTAAACGTTCATTGACGATATAGTACTATATGAGTTATGTATGTTGAGGACCGAATGTTGTTCGGAGTCCGGGATGAGATCACGGACATGACGAGGAACTCTGGAATGGTCCGGAGATAAAGATTGATATATGGGATAGTAGTGTTTGATCTCCGGAAGGGTTCCGGAATTCACCGGAAGGGGTTCCGGATGTTTCCCGAAATGTTTGGGCACGAGAACACTTTATCTGGGCCAACGGGGAAAGCCCATGAGGCTTTTGGAAAGTGCAAAAGGAAGTTTTGCGGAGACCAGAGGCTAGATGCCAGGAACCCTGTCATCTAGGGGGTAGACACCGGGAACCCTGGCGTCTAGCCCTGGAGTCCGAGAAGGACTCTTGCCTTTCAGGTGAAACCGACTTTGAGGAGGTTTCTACTCCAAGTTTCGACCCCAGGGCTCAACATATAAATAGAGGGGTAGGGCTAGCACCAAAGACACATCAAGAAACACCAAGCCGTGTGCCGGCAACCCCGTCCCCTCTAGTTTATCCTTCATCCTAGTGTTCGTAGTGCTTAGGCGAAGCCCTGCAGAGATTGTTCTTCACCAACACCGTCACCACGCTGTCGTGCTACAGGAACTCATCTACTACTTATCACGACAGGTTTTCCGGACATAAATTTCCAGAAAATGGCCGCTGTGCTCACCAGCCCCAGGATTACTGTTAGCTGATGAGGCACCAACTTGTTACAGAAATTCCAAGCAAAAGTACAAAATGTGTAGTACAAGCCCATTGTGGCCTATGAGTACATCAAATGGTTTTCTAGTGGTCGATGGCGGAAGCGGTTTGTGGATCATCAGTGTATGGGACTCCATTTCCCACGGGAACAGCTGACCAGGTTAACTCCTATCTTTGCGAGGCTGCTATCACCATTGCTTAGTTTCCGGGGCTGTCACCGCAACGCTCCTCTCCATGCAGAAATCTGGCCAAGACAATAGCCAGGGACAAGCCAGTGAGTACTTTGAATGTACTCGCAAACATTATGAACACTGGGATAATATAATTGATAATCACTCAGGAGGTTTATAAGTTCCCTGCATGACATGTATATCAAATATATTTCAACCGAAGAAATCACCACTCAATGTACCTTACCATGCCATACCGGACATAACCGTCCCGACGGGGACCAGCGACAAGCTCACGCCTACCCAAGGCCGAGGCTTTCCCGGATTCCTTTCCGGCATGCATGCAAGGCACATGAGGATGATTACCATCACAATAATATTCATTTCCAACAGCAAGGAACTCACTGATATGCTTCCATGCAAATGATCATGTCACATGAAATAATAAGTCCTCCGAAGTAAGGTGGTGTTATAAACGTGTCAAATAACACACCAAAAACATTATGCCAGGGTTCAGAATGCTTGCCTTTAAGTTGTGGAGGGGTGAGGTGCTCTCCAAAACTTTTGAAAGTTTCTTCTCTCTCTCCAAAATCCTATTTTAAAATATATTTGAATTAACACACATTTCAAAAAAAGTACAAAAAAGTTGTTTGGAAAATTTTCAAATAAATCTTAAAATAAACTAGACCAAATTTGAGGAAGGTAGGAAAAAGAATCAACTCATTTGGAGTTATAATTAAAAAGTTATAGCCAGTCAAAGTTCTGGTCAAATCTGTTTTTAAATTAAATGTATAAAAGAAAACGCTTCAAAAGAGATTACGCTATCGGACAGAGAAGACGTATTACGGGTATTACGCCTCCACTTACTCCAGCGTGGACGGCGGTGGGTCACTGACAGTGGGTCCAGGGGGCCCACTGGTCAGGTTTGACCAGTCTATCCCTCCCTCCTCTTCCTCTGCCCGAACGGAGGCGAGGCAACGGCGATCGTCGCCGGTGAACGGCGGCTCTTCGCGGGCATCAGAATGCAGGGATGGATCCGCCACTCCTAGGCGGTCCTCCCGGTGGTTGTAGGGTCATCGGGGGTGGAGGGAATCGCCGGCGGCGAGCTTCGCGGCGGCCGGTGGCTTCGGGAGTTTTGGGCGTTTGAACTACGGTGGCTCCCGGTCGGGTTTGAGTAGCTGGGCAGCTCCGCAAGTCGAAGTGGAGTCATTTGGTGGCGTTGGACGGACGGGAGGGGCTCTGGTTGCGGTGAATGGAGCTGGGACGTGGCGGTGGCCGAACCGGCCGGAGTTGGGGAAGACGGCTTTCCCCCGATGATTGCTTGCTGTGGGGGTGCCATGGGGGTGGCATGAGGTTGCCTGCGTGCTTGAATGAGTTCGGGGGCCTCCTTATATAGGCGTGGCAAGGCGGTTCTGCGGCGGCCACGGATAAGCTCTCCGGCGACCGCCATTCTGTAGCTGCAGGGCATCATGGCGAGGCTGGGGATGGCGGCAGGAGCTAGCGGACGAGCGGCTACTGCTCCAAGGGCGAGCTGGCGAGCGGAGGTGGCTTGGGCGGCGCTGGCCAGCGCAGGAGCTGTCGGGCGGTGGTGGCGGCTAGCTGTTGGCTTGCCGGAGACGTGGCGAGGGCTGCGGGGTTTGTGGGGTGCAGAAGGGGACACGGCGCGCTGGCTATGGTCGGTCACGGACTGGAGTAAGTGCGGGGCGGGACGCGGCGGCTCGGGCGCATGTGCGTGCCAAACGCACGCTCTGGGCGCGCCCAGAGCACGCACGAAACATGCTTGACGAATTGCCAGGGCCTGCTACAGAGCTTGGGTGAGGCTGACAATTAACAGACCTAGGCTAGGGGAAACTGGGAGCCTAGTGGAAATGTTAGTTTGATCAAAGGTGCAAGCTCACAGTGCAATGCCAAAACTCATGTCAAAATTGGTCATGCCTACAGGGTGCTCGATAGAATGCCACATGCACCTAGGCATCTCTTGGGGTGGCTAAAACTTCCAGATTGGGGTCTCTTTGGATGAATAAGAGGGTGGTAAGGTTGGTTTGCCAAAGCAGAAACTTGTTAGTGCAGGTTTTGCAGAACTTCAATTCTGGACAGAAAATAAATGACATTATTTCATGAACCAAAAATATGCCAATGGGTGCATGCTCCTGGACTTAGAGGTTTGGTAGGGCTGTCTACAAGTAGGAGAAAGCACAAGATCTTTGGAGCAAAATTAAATAGGGTTGCAGTAGAAATCACAAGGCTGGACCAGAATGGAAAAGAGGTTGATTCACTCAAAATTTTCAAATAACATCACTGGGTTTTTGCATAAAGTTGGATCATATGCTACTACCAATATCCCATAATTTTGGTGGAAGCTAGAAAGAAATATTTGAATGGGTTGTAGTGCAAAATTGCAGTCTGGACCAGAGAAGGAAAAATTGATGCAGAGCTCAACATATTACATGAATAAAAGATATTTTTGTATAAAAATGATTTAAAAACATCACATGACATCTCCAAATTTTAGTTGAAATTTTAAGAGAATTTATCAAATGGTTGTAGTTCAAATATGGCCATTTAACCTTGAAAAACCATTTTCAAGAAAGTAAAGATCAAGCAACTTAATTATTTAATTAGTTATATTAAATAAGGGAAAGTTTCTCTTGAGATATTAAATATGTCCAATGACATATTTGAAAAGTTTTCTCTTTGGGAAAAACTCATCATAACAGGGAAGGAAATGATTTAAAAATCAAAATGGAGCTCAGAAATTCAAAGTTTTAATTCCTGGCAAAATTTTTAATTCATTAAAAGAAGGCCAAATTTTTGGGTGTCACAACACTCCCCCCCTTAAGAAAAATCTCGTCCTCGAGATTTGTTAAAAGTTGTTCTAAGAAAAACTATACGCAATAAAAATGTGGCTACAGTGAGAGGGCAATAAGTGGTGAAAAACCACAGTGTGAAAACTGGTGCCGCATGGAAAAGTCTATGGTTCGGGACAAAATCGTGAGATTTCTACGCTGGATATAAATTTAGAATAACTTCTAAATTTAAATATACGCTGGTCGTACCCGAGAGCACAGTGCTCCCTCTGGCTGACAGGTGGACCCGGGGTCCACTGTCAGTCTCCTCTTCTCCCTCTGGTTCTCTCTTCTTCCTCTCTCCCGCGCGCTTTCTCCACCGGCGACGCCTAGCGCGTAGGGCATCTAGGCCGTACCGTGGTACTGCGCGGCGTGCTAGCTGCCGGTGCAGCGTGCACTCACCTCAGGGGCCAGCGCGCTGTCGGCACTGCTCGCGGATTCGTCTCCAAACACCGGCGATCGGCAACGAGCGGCGTTGGTGGACTTCGCCCACCGTACACCGAGCTCGAGCTATAAAACGTCCGGGGTTCCCCTCTCTTCTTCCTCGCACCTGGCCTCACTTCTCCTCCTCCTTCTTCCTCCATTACTGCTTACAAAAGCTCGGGTCAGGTTCTAATGGCGGAGGCGATGCCGGACTGGTTTGTGATCCTGATATGCGTAGGGCTGGCTACACTGTTGGGGCTCTCCGTGCTCCTGTGCGCGATGATCCTCGACGAGCGTCACGACGCTCCTGCTCGGGTGTTGGCTCTCTGCGGTGGTGGTGATCATGAGGAGTAGATGGGGTGTGCCGGGTGCTAACTGTTGTTAGGGGGTGATTAGTTAGATGTAACACCGTTGCAAGGTTTTGCAAACAGTGTACGCGTTCGAATGATTATGGTTGTGAGGCTGCTGCCGTGGTGTTGCGAGAAATTAATTAATCCACGCCGTGAGGAGGTGCAGATGTAGCAACTCAGGGAAAAGAAATCTCACTCCAGGATTTTACGAGGGAAAAACAGTTAATTTTAAAGGAGTGTGAACCACAACAAAAACTACACACATTAGTAGAAACCAAATAATTGACTCGTCGTACAAACTCAGGGTATCACGCATAAGTCACACACATAAATAAATGTTGCAATAATGAACACCGCAGCGATGTTCTAAAGTGGAAACGGCAACTGGACGGGGTCCCTAGAAAACGTCTCTGGTACTGGGATACACTCCTCTTCTATCGGGGGAAGTGGATTGACCAGTCGATGTACGTGTCTCTCCTAGTCGGGCCTTAGTGCTCTGCCGATGGCGATCTGAGGATTTAAATCTGCGAGGCTCTGAAGATAACCCATCACACGTTGGGTTAAATGCTCTTGAGCGATGACGTACTGGACAAGGTTGGCCAGGACTGGGTCTCTCTCAATTCGTCCACCGGGAAAAGATGTCACTCCTCCGGGTGCTGCACGGCTCGGGAAGTAATAATACCCTCGTTCGCTGGCATAGGGTACCGCGAATCGAAGGCGAGCAAGCGCTTCGTATGCAACAACTTCTATGGCCATATGTGGGGTTGGCATAGATTTCCCCACGAAGGAGACTTCCGTTGGATCTTGGTTTGAGTTTATGGGAGGGATGTGTACTGCTGCCCAATATCTTGAGGTGGAAGGGGTAATTCTTGATTTGAACAGCTCGTACTGGGGTGGCTGGGTAGCGCCCATGGTACTGCACGTAAAATCCCGCAATATCTTGACAAAACTTCCTGGGGTTGCATCTGGGGTTCTCAGATAAATGCTAGGGCTCGGCATGGCTAGGAAATGGTTGTGAGGGTGGTGCACAAGGTGAGAGGTGCTTGGCAAGGTCACGCGGTGGCCTTTTTATAGCACCGGGGCTGGGTCATTTTACCGAGGTGAATGGTAAAAAAAAAATTCAGCCCTGCCCCAAGGGTCGGGGTCAAGCCACAGGTTCACACATCTCACTATAGTGATGTGTTACTGTGGGGTTGACAGGGTGATTTTTGGTAACTGCGTCCTGGATAGAAATCTTATACTGCATACTGGCGTATCCAGGCAAGGCTACTATTAAAACAGAGGCACGACAACAGGCAGCATTTAATTACAAGACCACACGATTACAAAGCGAGGGTACACTGGGACTCCACACGACTCGGGTGACTTAGTCTACCTCGTTTACATCCAAGCAGGCGTGCCTTGAGGCTCCTCCACGGGTCTCGTCGTCAAAATTAGCTGGAGTGGGTTGAGGGGCTGCAGGTTCGGGGTAGCGATGAGGACCATCTCGGGGATTGTTGGCCACAATCCCGTTGGAATGTGCTCCCAATATGCGACGAAGCACCTCTGGGGTTATCGCAGCACCTTGGCTTATGGCTGGGGCAGGCCTCAGGGACTCGATCGGTTGTCCAAACCGCACGACGGGGTTGTCGGCGTTGGGCTCGTTTTCTTCTCTCGCCGGGGCTCGACGAACCAGCTCTCCACGAGCTGCGATTAGATCAATAGTGATTTGATCGCACAGTTCCTCTAGTGCACTTACATAGTGCACTAGGTGCAACAATGCAGGATCCGTCTCGTGATCTCCGTTGGCAACTTGGGGTGGTCTACCATACCCTTCACGTCTGGGGTAGTAGTGGAACGAGCGACAGTTAACTCTGGGCGACAAGTGCCGGAGATGAACTATAGCCTCTCGAGCAGCTAGTTGGATGGCTTGAAGCTCAAAGGAAGTTGTTCTTCCGGTGAACCTGTAGGGGCGCTCGGGCTCTAGACCCCTACCGTAGATGTGTACAGTGGCCCAGAATTGATGGCTCTCACCGCTCATGGGTCCTTGGTACACAACATATTCTGGGGGCTCTTCTAACGCATAGGCACGACGGGTGAGGTTTGCGAGTATGGTCACAAAGCCTCCAAGGTTGGTTGCTGTGGTCTCATTGTGTATGACAGGGCCAGGCATTGTAGCTTGGTTTGGGGTAGAGGCTGTGCTGTGCTGTGTTTGGGCTAGCGTGCCCCTTTTTATAGGAAAAAGGGGACGGAGTCTTCCTTTGCATGCTTGCGAGAAAGGACTATTTAGGATTCGATCACTGGTGCATGAGCGACATGTTAGGTTGATAGGTTGGGCACCGACTGCCAAAAGTGTTGGGTCACTGTGTGGCTATCTTGCACGAGAAGCTTGGCTGGGGTTTGGTTATGGTTTGGTGGGTTGGTTTGCCTAAGTTTATAGACCCGGCTAAGATAGGATTAGCCAATGGTCAGCCTGGCTCTAATACCAAGTCTGTCACGACCGGTTTTCCGGACATAAATTTCCAGAAAATGGCCGCTGTGCTCACCAGCCCCAGGATTACTGTTAGCTGATGAGGCACCAACTTGTTACAGAAATTCCAAGCAAAAGTACAAAATGTGTAGTACAAGACCATTGTGGCCTATGAGTACATCAAATGGTTTTCTAGTGGTCGATGGCGGAAGCGGTTTGTGGATCATCAGTGTATGGGACTCCATTTCCCACGGGAACAGCTGACCAGGTTAATTCCTATCTTTGCGAGGCTGCTATCACCGTTGCTTAGTTTCCGGGGCTGTCACCGCAACGCTCCTCTCCATGCAGAAATCTGGCCAAGACAATAGCCAGGGACAAGCCAGTGAGTACTTTGAATGTACTCGCAAACATTATGAACACTGGGATAATATAATTGATAATCATGCACTGAAATATTCTATGATCACATCGTCAGTCACAAACAAAATATCTTTTATGCATGCAAGCAGGTTATTTATATGCAACATGAATAAGCAATAATGGAGTGGGAAATAAAATGCCGCAGTCAGGCGTCTGTGCGACACCACATAAAGGGCTTAAAAAGAAATGCCACAGTCGGGCGTCTAAGCGACACCACATAAAGGGCTTAAAAGAAATGCCACAGTCGGGCGTCTGAGTGACACAACATAAAGGGCTTAAAAAGAAATGCCACAGTCGGGCGTCTAAGCGACACCACATAAAGGGCTTAAAAAGAAATGCCACAGTCGGGCGTCTAAGCGACGCCACATAAAGGGCTTAAAAAGAAATGCCACAGTCGGGCGTCTAAGCAACACCACATAAAGGGCCTAAAAAGAAATGCCACAGTCGGGCGTCTAAGCGACGCCACATAAAGGGCATAAAAGAAATGACACAGTCGGGCGTCTGAGCGACACCACATAAAAGGGCTTGAGAATAAATAATCACAATGAATATCCGGGAGGTAGAACCATCCCAGGGATACAATAATGCAACGGGTTAGTCCATCATAAAATAATAATCATGGTTCTCACAAGTAATCAGTCGGTATCCAAGTTTGGTTTAACAATATCTCCTCCGAAGACCGACACTAAGACCAACACTTGACCCATCCCAGACTGTAATCCTTAACCATGGACACGGCTATTCGAATAGGTTTAATCTCTGCAGAGGGTGTACTCTTTACCCACGAGTAACGGATTCCTTTAGTCCATCGGGACTAATTCCGTCTACGGCCTTTTAGTTGAAAACACGCCTAACTTGCACACACCAGCTTAACTCGTCGGTGTCTGGAATCACCCACGACACTTGGTAAGCAAAACTCTAAGTGGGGAGGCTACAACCTCGCGTAGCATGGGATCAAATTTATATCGCGCGCTCTAAGGGGTGGCCTCCCCTCTCGGTCCCAACCGGAAACACCCATGCCCCCTGACCAGGTAGCATGCCTACCGGCTACAACCGATATCTTCCAGCAGGGCCTCTCTGTACGGTGTGTGCTGGAAAGGGGTTGACGACTTACTGAACCGTACCCTACCTGCGGCAGGGACGAGTGGTAGTACGAGGCAAGTATGGGGGTTACTGGAACAAGACTCGATCTGCGGTCGACTCAGGAGGTTTATAAGTTCCCTGCATGACATGTATATCAAATATATTTCAACCGAAGAAATCACCACTCAATGTACCTTACCATGCCATACCGGACATAACCGTCCCGACGGGGACCGGCGACAAGCTCACGCCTACCCAAGGCCGAGGCTTTCCCGGATTCCTTTCCGGCATGCATGCAAGGCACATGAGGATGATTACCATCACAATAATATTCATTTCCAACAGCAAGGAACTCACTGATATGCTTCCATGCAAATGATCATGTCACATGAAATAACAAGTCCTCCGAAGTAAGGTGGTGTTATAAACGTGTCAAACAACACACCAAAAACATTATGCCAGGGTTCAGAATGCTTGCCTTTAAGTTGTGGAGGGGTGAGGTGCTCTCCAAAACTTTTGAAAGTTTCTTCTCTCTCTCCAAAATCCTATTTTAAAATATATTTGAATTAACACACATTTCAAAAACAGTACAAAAAAGTTGTTTGGAAAATTTTCAAATAAATCTTAAAATAAACTAGACCAAATTTGAGGAAGGTAGGAAAAAGAATCAACTCATTTGGAGTTATAATTAAAAAGTTATAGCCAATCAAAGTTCTGGTCAAATCTATTTTTAAATTAAATGTATAAAAGAAAACACTTCAAAAGAGATTACGCTATCGGACAGAGAAGACGTATTACGGGTATTACGCCTCCACTTACTCCAGCGTGGACGGCGCGTGGGTCACTGATAGTGGGTCCAGGGGGCCCACCGGTCAGGTTTGACCAGTCTATCCCTCCCTCCTCTTCCTCTGCCCGAACGGAGGCGAGGCAACGGCGATCGTCGCCGGTGAACGGCGGCTCTTCACGGGCATCAGAATGCAGGGATGGATCCGCCACTCCTAGGCGGTCCTCCCGGTGGTTGTAGGGTCATCGGGGGTGGAGGGAATCGCCGGCGGCGAGCTTCGCGGCGGCCGGTGGCTTCGGGAGTTTTGGGCGTTTGAACTACGGTGGCTCCCGGTCGGGTTTGAGTAGCTGGGCGGCTCCGCAAGTCGAAGTGGAGTCATTTGGTGGCGTTGGACGGACGGGAGGGGCTCTGGTTGCGGTGAATGGAGCTGGGACGTGGCGGCGGCCGAACCGGCCGGAGTTGGGGAAGACGGCTTTCCCCCGACGATTGCTTGCTGTGGGGGTGCCATGGGGGTGGCCTGAGGTTGCCTGCATGCTTGAATGAGTTCGGGGGCCTCCTTATATAGGCGTGGCAAGGCGGTTCTGCGGCGGCCGCGGATAAGCTCTCCGGCGACCGCCATTCTGTAGCTGCAGGGCATCATGGCGAGGCTGGGGATGGCGGCAGGAGCTAGCGGACGAGCGGCTACTGCTCCAAGGGCGAGCTGGCGAGCGGAGGTGGCTTGGGCGGCGCTGGCCAGCGCAGGAGCTGTCGGGCGGTGGTGGCGGCTAGCTGTTGGCTTGTCGGAGACGTGGCGAGGGCTGCGGGGTTCATGGGGTGCAGAAGGGACACGGCGCGCTGGCTATGGTCGGTCACGGACTGGAGTAAGTGCGGGGCGGGACGCGGCGGCTCGGGCGCACGTGCGTGCCAAATGCACGCTCTGGGCGCGCCCAGAGCACGCACAAAACGTGCTTGACGAATTGCCAGGGCCTGCTACAGAGCTTGGGTGAGGCTGACAATTAACAGACCCAGGCTAGGGGAAGCTGGGAGCCAAGTGGACATGTTAGTTTGATCAAAGGTGCAAGCTCACAGTTCAATGCCAAAACTCATGTCAAAACTGGTCATGCCTACAGGGTGCTCGATAGAATGCCACATGTACCTAGGCATCTCTTGGGGTGGCCAAAACTTCCAGATTGGGGTCTCTTTAGATGAATAAGAGGGTGGTAAGGTTTGGTAGGGCTGTCTACAAGTAGGAGAAAGCACAAGATCTTTGGAGCAAAATTAAATAGGGTTGCAATAGAAATCACAAGGCTGGACTAGAATGGAAAAGAGGTTGATTCACTCAAAATTTTCAAATAACATCACTGGATTTTTGCATAAAGTTGAATCATATGCTACTACCAATATCCCATAATTTTGGTGGAGGCTAGAAAGAAATATTTGAATGGGTTGTAGTGCAAAATTGCACTCTGGACCAGAGAAGGAAAAATTGATGCAGAGCTCAACATATTACATGAATAAAAGATATTTTTGTATAAAAATGATTTAAAAACATCACATGACATCTCCAAATTTTGGTTGAAATTTTAAGAGAATTTATCAAATGGTTGTAGTTCAAATATGGCCATTTAACCTTGAAAAACCATTTTCAAGAAAGTAAAGATCAAGCAACTTAATTATTTAATTAGTTATATTAAATAAGGGAAAGTTTCTCTTGAGAGATTAAATATGTCCAATGACATATTTGAAAAGTTTTCTCTTTGGGAAAAACTCATCATAACAGGGAAGGAAATGATTTAAAAATCAAAATGGAGCTCAGAAATTCAAAGTTTTAATTCCTGGCAAAAAATTTAATTCATTAAAACAAGGCCAAATTTTTGGGGTGTCACACTACTTCGCCCCTCTTGCTGATCGAGAAGGCGAGGACGTCACCGAGCCGAACGTGTGCAGAACTCGGAGGTGCCGTGCTTTCGGTACTTGGATCGGTCGGATCATGAAGATGTACGACTACATCAACCGCGTTGATATAACGCTTTCGCGAACGGTCTACGAGGGTACGTATACAACACTCTCCCCTCTTGTTGCTATGCATCACCATGATCCTGTGTGTGCGTAGGAAAATTTTGAAATTACTACGTTCCCCAACAGTGGCATCCAAGCCTAGGTTTTATGCGTTGATGTTATGCACGAGTAGAACACAAGTGAGTTGTGGGCGATATAAGTGATACTGCTTACCAGCATGTCATACTTTGGTTCGGCGGTATTGTTGGATGAAGCGGCCCGGACCGACATTACGCGTACGCTTACGTGAGACTGGTTCTACCGACGTGCCTTGCACACAGGTGGCTGGCGGGTGTCAGTTTCTCCAACTTTAGTTGAACCAAGTGTGGCTACGTCCAGTCCTTGCGAAGGTTAAAACAGCACCAACTTGACAAACTATCGTTGTGGTTTTGATGTGTAGGTAAGAACGGTTCTTGCTAAGCCCGTAGCAGCCACGTAAAACTTGCAACAACAAAGTAGAGGACGTCTAACTTGTTTTTGCAGGGCATGTTGTGATGTGATATGGTCAAGACATGATGCTAAATTTTATTGTATGAGATGATCATGTTTTGTAACCGAGTTATCGGCAACTGGTAGGAGCCATATGGTTGTCGTTTTATTGTATGCAATGCAATCGCGATGTAATGCTTTACTTTATCACTAACCGGCAGCGATAGTCGTGGAAGCATAAAATTGGCGAGACGACAACGATGCTACGATGGTGATCAAGGTGTCGCGCCGGTGACGATGGTGATCATGAAGGTGCTTCGGAGATGGAGATCACAAGCACAAGATGATGATGGCCATATCATATCACTTATATTGATTGCATGTGATGTTTATCTTTTATGCATCTTATCTTGCTTTGATTGATGGTAGCATTATAAGATGATCCCTCACTAAATTATCAAAGTATAAGTGTTCTCCCTAAGTATGCACCGTTGTGAAAGTTCTTCGTGCTGAGACACCACGTGATGATTGGGTGTGATAGGCTCTACGTTCAAATACAACGGGTGCAAAATAGTTGCACACGCAGAATACTCAGGTTTAACTTGATGAGCCTAGCATATAATAGATATGGCCTCGGAACACGGAGACTGAAAGGTCGAGCGTGAATCATATAGTTGATATGATCAACATATTGATGTTCACCATTCATACTACTCCATCTCACATGATGATCGGTTATGGTTTAGTTGATATGGATCACGTGATCACTTAGAGGATTAGAGGGATGTCTATCTAAGTGGGAGTTCTTAAGTAATATGATTAATTGAACTTAAATTTATCATGAACTTAGTCCTGGTAGTATTAGCATATCTATGTTATAGATCAATAGCTCGATTTTAGCTCCCTTGTTTTATTTTTGATATGTTCCTAGAGAAAACTAAGTTGAAAGATGTTAGTAGCAATGATGCGGATTGGATCCGTGATCTGAGGTTTATCCTCATTGCTGCACAGAAGAATTATGTCCTTGATGCACCGCTAGGTGAAAAACCTATTGCAGGAGCAGATGCAGATGTTATGACCGTTTGGCTAGCTCAATATGATGACTACTTGATAGTTTAGTGCACCATGCTTAAACGGCTTAGAATCGGGACCTCAAAGACGTTTTGAACGTCATGGACCATATGAGATGTTCCAGGAGTCGAAGTTAATATTTCAAGCAAATACCCGAGTTGAGAGATATGAAGTCTCCAACAACTTCTATAGCTAAAAGATGGAGGAGAATAGCTTAAGCAGTGAGCATGTGCTCAGATTGTCTGGGTACTACAATCGCTTGAATCAAGTGGGAGTTAATCTTCCAGATAAAATAGTGATTGACAAAATTCTCTAGTCACCATCACCAAGTTAGTAGAACTTCATGATGAACTATAATATACAGGGGATGACGAAAACAATTCCCAAGCTCTTCGCGATGCAAAAATCAGCGAAGGTAGAAATCAAGAAAAACATCAAGTGTTGATGATTGACAAGACCATTATTTTCAAGATAAAGGGTAAAGGGAAGAAGGGGAACTTCAAGAAGAATGGAAAACAAGTTGCTGCTCAAGTGAAGAAACCCAAGTATGGACCTAAGCCTGAAACTGAGTGCTTCTACTACAATGGGACTGGTCACTAGAAGCGGAACTACCCCAAGTATTTGGCGGATAAGAAAGGATGGCAAAGTGAACAAAGGTATATTTGATATACATATTATTGATGTGTATTTTACTAGTATTCGTAGCAACCCCTCGGTATTTGATACTGGTTCAGTTGCTAAGAGTAGTAACTCGAAACGGGATTTGCAGAATGAACAGAGACTAGTTAAGGGTGAAGTGACGATGTGTGTTGGAAGTGGTTCCAAGATTGATATGATCATCATCGCACACTCCCTATACTTTCGGGATTAGTGTTGAACCTAAATAAATGTTATTTGGTGTTTGCATTGAGCATAAATATGATTGGATCATGTTTATTGCAATACGGTTATTCATGTAAGTTAGAGAATAATTGTTGTTCTGTTTACATGAATAAAAACTTCTATGGTCATACACCCAATGAAAATGGTTTGTTGGATCTCGATCATGGTGATACACATTTTCATAATATTGAAGCCAAAAGATGCAAAGTTAATAATGATAATGCGACTTATTTGTGGCACTGCCGTTTAGGTCATATTGGTGTAAAGCGCATGAAGAAAATCCATGCTGATGGGCTTTTGGAATCACTTGATTATGAATCAGTTGATGCTTGCGAACCATGCCTCATGGGCAAGATGACTAAAACTCTGTTCTTCGGAACAATGGAGCGAGCAATAGATTTGTTGGAAATCATACATACTGATGTATGTCGTCCGATGAATATTGAGGCTCGCGGCAGGTATCATTATTTTCTGATCTTCACAGATGATTTGAGCAGATATGAGTATATCTACTTGATGAAACACAAGTCTGAAATATTTGAAAAGTTCAAAGAATTTCAGAGTGAAGTGGAGAATCATTGTAACAAAAATAAAAGTTTCTACGATATGATCGTAGAAGTAAAATATTTGAGTTACGAGTTTGGCCTTCAGTTAAAACAATGTGAAATAGTTTCACTACTCATGCCACCTGGAACACCACAGCGTAATGGTGTGTCCAAACATCATAACCATACTTTATTTGATATAGTGCAATCTATGATGTCTCTTACCGATTTACCACTATCATTTTGGGGTTATGCATTAAAGACAGCTGCATTCACATTAAAAGGGCACCATCTAAATCCGTTGAGACGACACCGTATGAACTATGGTTTAGCGAGAAACCTAAGCTGTCGTTTCTTAAAGTTTGGGGTTGCAATGCTTATGTGAAAAAGTTTCATCTTGATAAGCTCAAACCCAAGTCGGAGAAGTGCATCTTCATAGGATACCCAAAAGTAACTGTTGGGTACACCTTCTATCACAGATCTGAAGGCAAGATATTTGTTGCTGAGAATGGATCCTTTCTAGAGAAGAAGTTTCTCTCGAAAGAAGTGAGTGGGAGGAAAGTAGAACTTGATGAGGTAACTGTACCTGCTCCCTTATTGGAAAGTAGTTCATCACAGAAATATGTTCCTGTGACTACTACACCAATTAGTGAGGAAGCTAATGATGATGATCATGTAACTTCAGATCAAGTTGCTATCGAACCTCATAGGTAAACCAGAGTGAGATCCGCACCAGAGTGGTACGGTAATCCTGTTCTAGAGGTCATGTTACTTGACCATGACGAGCCTACGAACTATGAGGAAGCGATGATGAGCCTAGATTCCGCGAAATGGCTTGAGGCCATGAAATCTGAGATGAGATCCATGTATGAGAACAAAGTATGGACTTTGATTGACTTGCCCATTGATCGGCGAGCCATTGAGATTAAATGGATCTTCAAGAGGAAGAGACGCTGATAGTAGTGTTACTATCTACAAAGCTAGAATTGTCGCAAAAAGGTTTTCGACAAGTTCAAGGTGTTGACTACGATGAGAGTTTCTCACTCGTATCTATGCTTAAGTCTGTCCGAATCATGTTAGCAATTGCCGCATTTTATGAAATCTGGCAAATGGATAAACAAAACTGCATTCTTTAATGGATTTATTAAAGAAGAGTTGTATATGATGCAACCAAAAGGTTTTGTCAATCCTAAAGGTACTAACAAAATATGCAAGCTCCAGCGATCCATCTATGGACTGGTGCAAGCATATCGGAGTTGGAATATACGCTTTGATAAGTTGATCAAAGCATATAGTTTTATACAGACTTGCGGTGAAGCCTATATTTACAAGAAAGTGAGTGGGAGCACTACAGCATTTCTGATAAGTATATGTGAATGACATATTGTTGATCGGAAATAATGTAGAATTATTCTGCAAAGCATAAAGGAGTGTTTGAAAGGAGTTTTTCAAAGAAAAACCTCGGTGAAGCTGCTTACATATTAAGCATCAAGATCTATAAAGATTGATCAAAACGCTTGATACGTTTTTTTTTCAATGAGTACATACCTTGACAAGATTTTGAAGTAGCTCAAAATGGAACAGTCAAAGAAAGAGTTCTTGCCTGTGTTACAAGGTGTGAAATTGAGTAAGACTCAAAGCCCGACCACGACAGAAGATAGAAAGAGAATGAAAGTCATTCCCTATGCCTCAGCCATAGGTTCTATAAAGTATGCCATGTTGTGTACCAGATCTATTGTATACCCTACACTATTTTGGCAAGGGAGTACAATAGTGATTTAGGAGTAGATCACTGGACAGCGGTCAAAATTATCCATAGTGGAATAAGGATATGTTTCTCGATTATGGAGGTGACAAAAGGTTTGTCGTAAAGAGTTACGTCGATTCAAGCTTTGACACCGATCTGGATGACTCTAAGTCTCGATCTAGATACATATTGAAAGTGGGAGCAATTAGCTAGAGTAGCTCCATGCAGAGCATTGTTGACATAGAAATTTGCAAGATACATACGGATCTGAATGTTGCAGACCCGTTGACTAAACTTCTCTCACAAGCAAAACATGATCACACCTTAGTACTCTTTGGGTGTTAATCACATAGCGATGTGAACTAGATTATTGACTCTAGTCAACCCTTTGGGTGTTAGTCACATGACTATGTGAACTATGGGTGCTAATCACATGGTGATGTGAACTATTGATGTTAAATCACATGGCGATGTGATCTAGATTATTGACTCTAGTGCAAGTGGGAGACTGAAGGAAATATGCCCTAGAGGCAATAATAAAGTTATTATTTATATCCTTATATCGTGATAAATGTTTATTATTCATGCTAGAATTGTATTAACCGGAAACATAATAAATGTGTGAATACATAGACAAACAGAGTGTCACTAGTATGCCTCTACTTGACTAGCTCGTTGATCAAAGATGGTTATGTTTCCTAACCATAGACATGAGTTGTCATTTGATTAACGGGATCACATCATTAGGAGAATGATGTGATTGACTTGACCCATTCCGTTAGCTTAGCACTTGATCGTTTAGTTTGTTGCTATTGCTTTCTTCGTGACTTATACATGTTCCTATGACTATGAGATTATGCAACTCCCGTTTACCGTAGGAACACTTTGTGTGCTACCAAACATCACAACGTAACTGGGTGATTATAAAGGTGCTCTACAGGTGTCTCCAAAGGTACTTGTTGGGTTGGCGTATTTCGAGATTAGGATTTGTCACTACGATTGTCGGAGAGGTATCTCTGGGCCCACTCGGTAATGCACATCACTATAAGCCTTGCAAGCATTGCAACTAATGAGTTAGTTGCGGGATGATGTATTACGGAACGAGTAAAGATACTTGCCGGTAACGAGATTGAACTAGGTATTGAGATACCGATGATCGAATCTCGGGCAAGTAACATACCGATGACAAAGGGAACAACGCATGTTGTTATGCGGTCTGACCGATAAAGATATTCATAGAATATGTAGGAGCCAATATGGGCATCCAGGTCCCGCTATTGGTTATTGACCAGAGAGGTGTCTCGGTCATGTCTACATAGTGCTCGAACCCGTAGGGTCCGCACGCTTAAACGTTCGTTGACGATATAGTACTATATGAGTTATGTATGTTGAGGACCGAATGTTGTTCGGAGTCCGGGATGAGATCACGAACATGACGAGGAACTCCGGAATGGTCCGGAGATAAAGTTTGATATATGGGATAGTAGTGTTTGATCTCCGGAAGGGTTCCGGAATTCACCGGAAGGGGTTCCGGATGTTTCCCGAAATGTTTGGGCACGAGAACACTTTATCTGGGCCAAAGGTGAAAGCCCACGAGGCTTTTGGAAAGTGCAAAAGGAAGTTTTGCGGAGACGAGAGGCTAGACGCCAGGAACCCTGGCGTCTAGGGGGTAGACGCCGGGAACCCTGGCGTCTAGCCCTGGAGTCCGAGAAGGACTCTTGCCTTTCGGGTGAAACCGACTTTGAGGAGGCTTTTACTCCAAGTTTCGACCCCAGGGCTCAACATATAAATAGAGGGGTAGGGCTAGCACCAAAGACACATCAAGAAACACCAAGCTGTGTGCCGACAACCCTGTCCCCTCTAGTTTATCCTCCGTCCTAGTTTTCGCAGTGCTTAGGCGAAGCCCTGCGGAGATTGTTCTTCACCAACACCGTCACCATGCCGTCCTGCTGCCGGAACTCATCTACTACATCGCCCCTCTTGCTGGATCGAGAAGGCAAGGACGTCACCGAGCCGAACGTGTGCAGAACTCGGAGGTTCCGTGCTTTCGGTACTTGGATCGGTCAGATCGTGAAGATGTACAACTACATCAACCGCGTTGATATAACGCTTCCGCGAACGGTCTACGAGGGTACGTAGACAACACTCTCCCCTCTTGTTGCTATGCATCACCATGATCCTGTGTGTGCGTAGGAAATTTTTGAAATTACTATGTTCCCCAACATCTCCGCCATAAGGGTACTTCGGACGTGACGTCCGAAGACGCTGACACCCACTCCCTGAAGGAAATATGCCCTAGAGGCAATAATAAAGTTATTATTTATTTCCTTATTTCATGATAAATGTTTATTATTCATGCTAGAATTGTATTAACTGGAAACATAATACATGTGTGAATACATAGACAAACAGTGTCACTAGTATGTCTCTACTTCACTAGCTCGTTGATAAAAAAATGGTTATGTTCCCTAACCATAGACATGAGTTGTCATTTGATAAATGGGATCACATCATTAGGAGAATGATGTGATTGACTTGACCCATTCCGTTAGCTTAGCACTTGATCGTTTTAGTTTACTGCTATTGCTTTCTTCATGACTTATACATGTTCCTATGACTATGAGATTATGCAACTCCCGATTACCGGAGGAACAATTTGTGTGCTACCAAACGTCACAACATAACTGGGTGATTATAAAGGTGCTCTACAGGTGTATCCGATGGTACTTGTTGAGTTGGCATAGATCACAATTAGGATTTGTCACTCCGATTGTCGGAGAGGTATCTGTGGGCCCTCTCGGTAATGCACATCACTATAAGCCTTGCAGGCAATGCAACTAATGAGTTAGTTGCGGGATGATGCATTACGGAAACGAGTAAAGAGACTTGCCGGTAACAAGATTGAACTAGGTATTGAGATACTGACTGTCATGCCCGGATAATTAAGTTACAGTAACCCACTACTAATGATGCCACCTCACCACTATTACTGTTACTAAACTCACTCTAATTCAAATCTTGTTTAAATTCAAATTTAAAATAAAGTCAAACAATAAAATTTTCAAACATTAAAACTAAAATGTTCTATATGTGCCAAATAATTCATAAGTAAATATGGTAAAGAAATCACTTTGTTTTAAAATGCTTTAAAATAAATAAAACAGCGACAAAACAATTATTAAAAACCTTTTATAATTTATAAAATGTTAAACTATTTTCTATTGGGCAACCAAATTGTAGCGAGAGTATTATAATTAGTAATTCTAACTTAGAGACTCTTTTTATAGTTTATAAAACTAAACATAAAAGAAACAAGAAATGAAACCGAAATAAAAATAAAAGAAAAGGAATAAAAAACAAACCTAACAAAACTAAAGAGAAAAAGAACCCCCCCAAACCCCTGGGACAACTAGCCCAGCTAACCAACAGCCAGGCCGCCCACACTCCCCCATAACCCCCCGGGCGACCGAACCCTAGCCCACGTCCCCACTCGCCCCTCGCTCTCCCCCCGATCTGGATCGGGGGGCAACGTCCCCGATGCCCAGCGCACGCCGCCACCTGGAGCTCCTCCACCGTCGCCAACGGCGCTCGCCGCCACCGCCCGGAACCCTCCCTCCCCCGCTGGAGCCGCCGCCACCCGTCGTTGTCGTTGCCGCCTTCCCGTCTCAGTTGCTCGGCCTCACCCCCTCCTCGCTGGACGTCATCGGTGCACGCCGCCCCGCCGCTGCGCCACCGCCTCAACTCACTGTCGTCCGCCTCCTCCTCACGCCCGCTGCCATCCCCATGCATCGTACGGTGAGGCCCCGGCCTCCCCCTTCTCTGCCCGCTCACCACGCGCTCTCGCCCCCGCGATCGCGCTGCGCCACGCCGTGGCCGCCCCCTGCGACGGTTCTACCTCACCGGCGCGCCCTCCACCGTGGCTCTCTAGCCATGGCCATGCTAAGGCGCCGCCCGACCACTGCCGCCGCCCGCCATGGCCATGCTAAGGTGCCGCCCGACCACTGCTACTCCGCTCGGCTCACGCCGCCCGCCCACGGTGGCCTCGGCCGCTCGCCGTCCTCGCCCGACCGCCTCTGCCTGCTCGTGTCGCCCGTGTTGTGGCTGTTGTTGCTGCTGCCGCCGGCGACCATGCGCCGCTAGCCACTGCTGCCTCTAGTGCCGCTGCTTCTGCATCGGTGCTCCCGCCCTCGCCGGCCATGGCTCGCCAACCCCGCCGTGCGCTCTGACTCGCCCCGCCTCCTCCACCCAGCGCCGCACCACCCCCCGCTGGCCTGCTACCGCCGCAGCTCGCCGGCCCCGCCTCCCGCTGCCGGCTGAACCCCCGCCCCGACTGCTTCCCGTCGCCGTCGTCGGCCGCCGAGGTCTCGGCCGTGCCCGCCCTTGCCTCTGTTGGCCTCGGTGCGGGCGCCAGCACCCGAGCGCCCCTTAAGCCCACGCCCGCTAAGGCCTTTGGGCCACTGCCAAACGGGCCCCGCCCCTGAACGAAAATGTATATATAAAGAATTAAAAATAAATAAATAAATAAAAATATGAATTGTTAATTAATTAATTAATTTAATTATTTAACTTAATAAATTATGTTTAATTAAACTAATTAAAATCTATTAGCCTAATAACCTAGTTAGACTAAATTAATTAGTTAGTTAGTGTAACAGTCAATGACAGGGGGCCCCACCCCCTGTTAACCAGTCAAACGTTGACTGGTCAACAGGGACCCCCTGGCCCACCTGTCAGCCTCTGGTACATTTCTGTGTACGCAGAGCTGGGTGCACGTAGCATTTAAATATTTAATTTTGAATAAATAATAATTCCAGAATATTATTAAAACTTTGGAAAATAATATAAAATAAACCATAACTCGGATGAAAATGTTTTGTACATGAAAGTTGCTCAGAACGACGAGATGAATCCGAATATGCAGTCCGTTTGTCCGCCACACGTCCCTAGCATAGTGAAAACGCAACTTTCCCCCTCTGGTCCGTCTGTCCAAAAACGCGAAACACCGGGGTTACTTTCCCCGATGTTTCCTGCCTTTGCTGGTATCACCTAGTACTACGTTAGGTCACCTCTAGCACCGTGTATTGCCATGTTATGCTTTTGTGATGCTTTGATTGCTCTATTATTTATTGTGTTCCCCTCCATTACTTCTTTTTGGTAGACCCTGAGACCGCTGTCGGTACCCCTGTGATCGACTACATCGTCGACGAACCCTTCTTTCCAGAGCAACCAGGCAAGCCCCCCCTTGATCACCAGATATCGCCTATTCTTCTCTCTACTGCTTGCATTAGAGTAGTGTAGCATGTTACTGCTTTCCGTTAATCCTATTCTGTTGCATAGCCTGTCATTGTTGCTACAATTGTTGATACCTTACCTGCATTCCTAAATGCTTAGTATAGGATGCTAGTTTATCATCAGTGGCCCTACATTCTTGTCCGTCTGCTGTGCCATACTATCGGGCCGTGATCATTAGGGAGGTGATCACATGTATATATTATATATCTTATACATGATACATGTGATGACTAAATACGGGTCGGCTCGTAGAGTACCCGTGAGTGATTCACGGATTGGGGACTGAAAGGACCTTTGTCCCGATGGCCCTCTGGGTGGATCTTTGTGGCGGAGTGACAGGGCAGGTTGAGACCACCCAGGAGAGAGGTGGGCCTGGCCCTGGTCGGCGTTCGTGGTTACTTCAAGATAACACGCTTAACGAGATCTTGGTATTTGTCTGAGTCTGGCCACTGTCCTATACGCACTAACCAACTATGCGGGAACAGTTATGGGCACTCGACGTCGTGGTATCAACTGAAGCCTTCGTGACGTCAGCGACTGAGCGGCGCGCGCTAGGTTGGACCGTGTAATGCAACTTCCTTTGTAATGGAGGTTGCTAGGACTGCTCACCGATCGCGTACGCAGCGTGCAGGTGTGCAATGGGCGATGGGCCCAGACCCCTGCGCGCTTAGGATTTAGACCAGCGTTTTGACCTCTCTGTTGTGGCTCGGTGGGGCTGCGACGTGTTAATCTTCCGAGGCCGGGCATGACCCAGGAAAGTGTGTCCGGCCAAAGGGGATCGAGCGTGTTGGGAAATGTGGTGCACCCTTGCAGGGAAGTTTATCTATTTGAATAGTCGTGTCCCTTGGTAAAAGGACGAACCGGAGTTGTACCTTGACCTTATGACAACTAGAACCGGATACTTAATAAAACACACCTTTCCAAGTGCCAGATACAACCCGGTGATCACTCTCTTAGGGCAATGAATCAAGAGTGACATGTATGATAAATTATGCATGGTGGCTTTGCCACAAATACGATGTCAACTACATGATCATGCAAAGCAATATGACAATGATGAAGCGTGTCATAAATGAAACGATGGAAAGTTGCATGGCAATATATCTCGGAATGGCTATGGAAATGCCATAATAGGTAGGTATGGTGTCTGTTTTGAGGAAGATATAAGGAGGTTTATGTGTGAAAGAGTGTATCATATCACGGGGTTTGGATGCACCGGCGAAGTTTGCACCAACTCTCAATGTGAGAAAGGGCAATGCACGGAACCGAAGAGGCTAGCAATGATGGAAGGGTGAGAGTGTGTATAATCCATGGACTCAACATTAGTCATAAAGAAATCACATACTTATTGCAAAAATCTATAAGTCATCAAAAACCAAGCACTACGCGCATGCTCCTAGGGGGATAGATTGGTAGGAAAAGACCATCGCTCGTCCCCGACCGCCACTCATAAGGAGGACAATCAAAGAACACCTCATGTTTCAAATTTTTTACATAACATTTACCATATGTGCATGCTATGGGACTTGCAAACTTCAACACAAGTATTTCTCAAATTCACAACTACTCAACTAGCACAACTTTAATATCAGTATCTCCATATCTCAAAACAATCATCAAGCATCAAACTTCTCTTCGTATTCAAAACACTCATAAGAAAGTTTTTACTAATCTTGAATACCTAGCATATTAGGATTACTTAAGAAAATTACCATGCTATTTAAGACTCTCAAAATAATCTAAGTGAAGCATGAGAGTTCATCTATTTCTTCAAAATAAAACTACCACCATGCTCTAAAAGATATAAGTGAAGTACTAGAGCAAACAACAAACTACTCCGAAAGATATAAGTGAAGATCAATGAGTAGTTGAATAATTATGCAACTATGTGAAGACTCTCTAACATTTAATAATTTCATATCTTGGTGTTTTATTCAAACCGCAAGCAAAACTAAATAAAACAAAATGACTCTCCAAGCAGAACACATATCATGTTGTAAATACAAATATAGTTCCAAGTAAAGTTACCGATGAACGAAGACGAAAGAGGGGATGTCATCCGGGGCATCCCCAAGCTTAGGCTTTTGGTTGTCCTTGAATATTACCTTGGGGTGCCTTGGGCATCCCCAATCTTAGGCTCTTGCCACTCCTTATTCCATAGTCCATCGAATCTTTACCCAAAACTTGAAAACTTCACAACACAAAACTTAACAGAAAACTCGTAAGCTCCGTTAGCGAAAGAAAAAAACACCACTTAAAGTTACTGTAATGAAGTCATTCTTTATTTATATTGGTGTTAAAACTACCGTATTTCAACTTCTCTATGGTTTATAAACTCTTTTACTAGCCATAGATTCATCAAAATAAGTAAACAACACATAGAAAGCAGAATCTGTCAAAAACAGAACAGTCTGTAGTAATCTGGATCAAACGTATACTTATGGAACTCCTAAAATTATAAAATAAATTGTTGGATCTGAGGAATTTGTCTATTAATCATCTGCAAAAATAATTAACTAAATATCACTCTCCAATATAAAATGGCAGCTAATCTCGTGAGCGCTAAAGTTTCTGTTTTTTACAGCAAGATCGCAAAGACTTCACCCAAGTTTTCCCAAAGGTTCTACTTGGCACAAACACTAATTAAAAGCATAAAACCACATCTAAGCAGAGGTTAGATGAATTATATATTACTAAGCAGGAGCAAAAAGCAAGGAACAAAAATAAAGTTGGGTTGCCTCCCAACAAGCGCTATCGTTTAACGCCCCTAGCTAGGGATGATGATTTCAATGATGCTCACATAAAAGATAAGAATTGTAACATAAAGAGAGCATCATGAAGAATATGACTAGCACATTTAAGTCTAACCCACTTCCTATGCATAGGGATTTTGTGAGCAAACAATTTATGGGAACAGTAATCAACTAGCATAGGAAAGCAAAACAAGCATAACTTCAAGATTTTAAGCGCATAGAGAGGAAACTTGATATTATTGCAATTCCTACAAGCATATGTTCCTCCCTCATAATAATTTTCAGTAGCATCATGAATGAATTCAAAAATATAACCATCACATAAAGCATTCTTTTCATGATCTACAAGCATAGAAAATTTACTACTCACCACATAGGCAAAATTCTTCTCATTCATAATAGTGGGAGCAAACTCAACAAAATAATTATCATGTGAGGCATCATCCAATTGAAAACTAAAATCATGATGAAAAGTTTCATTGATATCATTATTCTTTATAGCATACAAGTAATCACAATAATCATCATAGATAGCAACTTTGTTCTCATAATCAATTGGAACCTCTTCCGGAATAGTGGATTCATCACAAAATAAAGTCATGACCTCTCCAAATCCACTTTCATCAATATAATCATCATAACTAGGAGGCATGCTTTCATCATAATAAATTTGCTCATCAAAACTTGGGTGACAAAAAATATCATCTTCGTCAAACATAGCTTCCCCAAGCTTGTGGCTTTGCATATCATTAGCATCATGTATATTCAAGGAATTCATACTAACAACATTGCAATCATGCTCATCATTCAAATATTTAGTGACAGACATTTTAATGCATTCTTCTTCTAACACTTTGGCACATTTTCCCTTTCCATCATACTCACGAAAGATATTAAAAAGATGAGGCGTATGAGGCAAACTCAATTCCATATTTTTTTAGTTTTCTTTTATAAACTAAACTAGTGCTAAAACAAGAAACAAAAAGATTCGATTGCAAGATCTAAAGATATACCTTCAAGCGCTAACCTCCTCGGCAACAACGCCAGAAAAGAGCTTAGTTAACAGGGTGTTAGTGCTGCTTTCCTCGCCTCCCCGACAACGGCGCCAGAAAAGAGCATGATGTCTACTACACAACCTTCTTCTTGTAGACGTTGTTGGGCCTCCAAGTGCAGAGGTTTGTAAGACAGTAGAAAATTTCACTCAAGTGGATGACCTAAGGTTTATCAATCCGTAGGAGGCGTAGGATGAAGATGGTCTCTCTCAAGCAACCCTGCAACCAAATAACAAAGATTCTCTTGTGTCCCCAACACACCCAATACAATGGTAAATTGTATAGGTGCACTAGTTCGGCGAAGAGATGGTGATACAAGTGGTATATGGATGGTAGATAAAGGTATTTGTAATCTCAAATATAAATATAGCAAGGTAACTAATGATAAAAGTGAGTACAAACGGTATTGCAATGCTAGGAAACAAGGCCTAGGGTTCATACTTTCACTAGTGCAAGTCCTCTCAACAATAATAACATAATTGGATCACATAACTATACCTCAACATGCAACAAAGAGTCACTCCAAAGTCACCAATAGCGGAGAACAAACGAAGAGATTATGGTAGGGTACGAAACCACCTCAAAGTTATTCTTTCCAATCAATCCGTTGGGCTATTCCTATAAGTGTCACAAACATCCCTAGAGTTCATACTAGAATAACACCTTACGACACAAATCAACCAAAACCCTAATGTCACCTAGATACTCCAATGTCACCTCAAGTATCCGTGGGTATGATTATATGATATGCATCACACAATCTCAGATTCATCTATTCAACCAACACATAGAACCTCAAAGAGTGCCCCAAAGTTTCTACCGGAGAATCACGACGACAACGTGTGCCAACCCCTATGCATAGGTTCATGGGCGGAACACGCAAGTTGATGACCAAAACATACATCAAGTGAATCACGTGATATCCCATTGTCACCACAGATACGCACGGCAAGACATACATCAAGTGTTCTCAAATCTTTAAAGACTCAATCCGATAAGATAACTTCAAAGGGGAAACTCAATCCATTACAAGAGAGTAGAGGGGGGATAAAACATCATAAGATCCAACTATAATAGCAAAGCTCGCGATACATCAAGATCGTACCACCTCAAGAACACGAGAGAGAGATATCAAACACATAGCTACTGGTACATACCCTCAGCCCCGAGGGAGAACTACTCCCTCCTCGTCATGGATAGCACCGGGATGATGAAGATGGCCATCGGAGAAGGATTCCCCCTCTGGCAGGGTGCCGGAACGGGTCTAGATTGGCTTTTGGTGGCTACGGAGGCTTCTGGCGGCCGAACTCCCAATCTATTGTGCTCCTCAATCATTTTAGGGTATATGGATATATATAGGCGGAATAAATACGTCAGGGGAGCCATGAGGGGCCCACGAGGGTGGAGGGTGCTCCCCCTACCTCGTGGCTCCCTCGTTTCTTTCCTGACGTGCACTCCAAGTCTATCAGGTTGCTTTCCTTCCAAAAATAAGTTCCGTGAAGTTTCAGGTCAATTGGACCCCGTTTGATTTCCCTTTTCTGCTATACTCTAAAATAAGGAAAAAAACAGGAACTGGCATTGGGCTCTGGGTCAATAGGTTAGTCCGAAAAATAATATAAAGGTGGATAATAAAGCCCAATGATGTCCAAAACAGAAGATAATATAGCATGGAGCAATCAAAAATTATAGATACGTTGGAGACGTATCACTCGTCTATGATCGAGCCCTTGTATTCAAGCCCTCGAGGCCCCTGGCTTGTAATATGATGCTTATATGACTTATTTTATTTGTAGAGTTGTGTTGTGATATCTTCCCGTGAGTCCCTGATCTTGATCGTACACATTTGTGTGTATGATTAGTGTACGGTCAAATCGGGGGCGTCACAAGTTGGTATCAGAGTCGACTGCCTGTAGGAATCCCCCTTCCAACTCCATGGTCGAAGTTGAGTCTAGTTAACATGGCTGTGTGGCTTACTGGCCCACGTCGCCATTTGGGTGGTATTAGGATCTTTTATTCCTCGTCTATACTCTGGGACTCTAATCTCTCTTCTATTCGGGTTAAAAGATTTTGCTAACTCTAACTCTAGGTTCTCGTAATTACTTCCTTCCGGAGAGCCCCTTATTACAGATGATCGCCTGTTGCACCAGAAGATTCAGAAGATACTTTTCGATGTTATCCCGAGAACTTGTGCTCATTGCGTTTGCAACTCCCTTCCACTGTCAACCCCTATAGATAACTACATGCACTTGCCATTCTTACCTTAGTCCCGAGTTTCTCTTGTTATTACAATATACCCCGAAATACTCATTGTTGTTCCAAGAATCCTAGTGCCCACTGCCTTTCAGTTCCTTGTCACCTGAATACACCTACAAATTAATCCTCACACACACACCGAGGATTTGTTTCTCCCCAATTGTTCATGTGTTTCACCAAAGTCTTCGAAATACTATTTGATCTTTCGAAAATCCTCAGCAGCTTGTTGCTCTTGAAATTCTTGCTTGCTTGCATTATGGTTAATCCCATAAGTATAGTAATCTTATTGACAACCTTTGTCATTAACATTTTGAGTCCGTTGATTCAATATGTTACAAATGCTTGCAATCCTCATCTGAATCCTTATATTCATCCTTGCAGCTCAGACGACATTTTAAAAATGAGCTGGATCTCGGCCAATCAAATTGCCATCGGTTGTACCCCTAAGGCTATTCAACTTATCCATCCCTAATCAGAGCATTGCTTCTGATCCCTTGTCTTGGAATTCATAATTCCTTTTCATTTGAGCTTTGAGTTAGTCAGTTGTTTCTATAATCTGATCTCCTTGAATTCTTTCTTCCTCTGGTTGAGTACTGATGCTCACATCAGATCCCTTGTGGACCACCAGACCCTTTGTTAGATTTTTTCTCTATCCGACAACGTCCTTCATCTTCAATAAGCTTGTGAGCCTTTCCTCGACTACATAATGCCTTTGCTAAATTGTATCCTCTGCTTTCTCAAGCATGCTCTACTATCGAGATTGTGTTATTTATTCTTGAAATTTGTGGTATATTGCTCCTAAGATGCCCCTATGGGTTGAACCTAAGCGGTCCCCCAAACCATATGAACCCGAAAGTTTTCCGTGAGTCATACTCTTCCATTGCTTCGCCAAATACAATTTCAACACTACATTTTTTTTCGAAAACG
The DNA here is from genome assembly GCF_018294505.1 of Triticum aestivum. Lineage (NCBI taxonomy): Eukaryota > Viridiplantae > Streptophyta > Magnoliopsida > Poales > Poaceae > Triticum > Triticum aestivum. The sequence goes on from NC_057806.1 coordinate 140,408,378, forward strand.
AGAAGTGAATGAAAGGTTATGCGTTGAACAAGTGGGAGTCGACCTTGAACCCTGTGTTCATGCCCATGGATATGATGTATACCTTATCATGGAAGCTTCTCTTAAAATAATTATCCCCTTGTTATAACTTCATCTTTCTGTGGACGTGGTTCCGACCATGTTTCTCCTTGATTCCATTTCTCGTGCAAGTTTGAGCACTTGTCTTCTACAGAGAATTACCCTAATCCAACCTCTACTTTGATCTGTCATCGAGTATTACCCCCCTGGTATCTCGAGATTATCATGAAACTATACAACTTCCTATGAGATCTTCATCAACTATGATAGTTCACCGGTTCCAATTCTCCTTGGGTTCTGAGTTGTTGGACACTCAAGGACACCGATAACTGAACCGCGTCTGCACCCTGATTAAATAACTCTTAGTAATCTTCTTTACTTATGACTTTGTACCCGATCATGTCATCCCTAGTCGATTGGCTACATCCTCATCATCATGCTAAAGGCTTGACCATTCTACCTATGTCCTTCATCCCCGGGACACAATCCCGACAATGCTCTAAGCTTACCTCGACCTTTCAGCATAATATTGTTTCTCCTGTGAGACAACTCTAAATTCTGAGATGGCATCTTATCTATGGTTATAATAACCTTTTGCTTCACCATTCCCTTGACTTGATGCGATCGATTACATCTTCTTGAAACCCCTCGACAAATGTGTCGTGATCATCGTCAACATTTTAACGTCTTGTGAGACATACATCGACTTCCTGATGAGAAATTCCATGCTTGCCCCCTCGATGATTTGTGCTAACATCGACAACATTCTTGCTTTCCCCTCCAACACAAAACTTGTTCTGGTTTTGTGTTGTACCTTGAGTTCCTTGCTACCCAACTTATGTTATGTTCTACCTGAAGTGTTACCATATTTTATGTGAAGGATGTAGTGGGGATTGCTCCACCTCTTAAGAATTCTTGATATAGTAATACTTCACGCCATCTCCTTTCATATATTGGTTCCAGTGTTGAGTCAAACCGGGATACCAACAAGTGAACGGTGCTGCTTAGATTATGTACTTCTAGCAACCCTATTGCTTTGAAGTTAATGGTCGATAGTTCATTCTTAGACTATTGGTTATGAAATCACCATTCTAACATTGATCTTGCTACCTAAGCCCATATTTCGGGTGCACCTTTCAACCAATGTTTAATTGCCTATGTTTTCCTCGAGCATACATCATTATATCGTTTGATTTGACAAGTGTTGCCTCCTTGTTCACATCATTGTGGAAATCCATCTTTTGTTAATCTCGATGATTTGTCGCTGAGTCTATCAGCCACCTCCTCATCCTCTCCTTGGTTTAATGACGAACTCTGATTTCAGAACTTGCTTCCATGGTTCATTTTCTGATAATCTTAAAATATCTTTGCGTCAATTTGTGTTGCACCTTTTCTTCTCGGACATCCTGAGTCTGAGGTATCCTGACACCAATCAAATCTGAAACTCGGTCAGATATGATGGTTGGAACATTTTCCAAGAGTCATAGCATTGGTCTTTCTATAACACAATAAGGTGATGCCATGCCTAGCACACCTGGCCGGAGGACCTATTGCTAAAGTATCCTTTTGGCAAGGTTAGCCATTCGTCCATGAGGAAATTATAAGACTTATTCTACAAGTTGTTCCTGATGGATGCTTTGTGTATCCAAAGTCTGATAATTACCCAGTGACCATATCTATGCTATCTCGAAGCATGTCTGTGGTAATCCGATTTTCAACCAGAACATTTGAAGCCCAATGCTAAATGTCTCTCGCTCAATTATCCAAACACCGTTGTATGGGTAATGTCATGAAAATTTCTCTCACCTTACCTAAAGAGTTTTCTACATTATGTCATGTCCTAGATATCATGCTCTGCTTGTCCTTGGGAAGGATATTCCCTTGAAATATGTGTTTAAACACATTTTCCTTTCCATTGTTCTGTTTAAATCTGGTAATCATATCTTCCTTTCCATTGTTTGGTTTAACCTTTCTTGTGATCTATATGATCTAAGCAGTAATATTCTCCTGCTTTTGTAAACACCTCAGTGTACAATTCTGTCAGAAAGACCCTGTTACTTTTGTTGAAGACATTCCGGTAACCATCGATGGACGAGAACTTTGCCTACTGGTCCGCCTCGTTCAACGAGCAGGATAATGGCTCTCTTCGTTCCTCGCCCTTGGTACCGATGTTGTTCCCGACATAACTGACATGCTATCCTCTAACATGCCTTGCTTACATGATCGTGCAAGATGTTATCACCCTTCCTACTTTTAACCCACATGGTGGGCCCATAACCCACAGGTCTCAGGATTGAAACCTGACTCTCCTGTACACCCACGGTTGCCAAAGTTATCCCTCGTGTATGGCCTCATATGTAGTCCACGGGCCACCTTCCTAGTGCTCTATTCTGGTATCAGACGCAATACTTACTCTCGCTGCCCTGAACCCCTTTCTCACTTTGGTTCAGACTTCGATCAACTATCTATCCGCTTGGAACCTCTTATTGTACCTTTGTACCTTACTCTAGATGTATTTTATATGTTCAACTCGAGAGATAATCTTATGCTCATTCATGGGTTAACCCCAGATTGTTTCCCTCGTAAGCATTCTGTCGTAGCCGAGCTGCCCCTTACTTATTCATAAGTACGTTGGAGTTCCTGAAGAAAAGGATGACTTCACCATGATGACCTGAAGCAGAGAAATGAACACATCAATGTAAGGGATCGATCTCTTCGAAAAGAGCAACCAAGGCCGAGAAGATCTGTTAGAATTTCGTAACCGAATCCCTTCCCCTTACTCCCCCTCTTAAATCTCGGGACAAGATTTCTTGTAGTGGAGGAGAATTGTGACGCCCGGGTAATTAAGTTACAATAACCCACTACTAATGATGCCACCTCACCACTGTTACTGTTACTAAACTCACTCTAATTCAAATCTTGTTTAAATTCAAATTTAAAATAAAGTTAAACAATAAAGTTTACAAACATTAAAACTAAAATGTTCTATATGTGCCAAATAATTCATAAGTAAATATGGTAAAGAAACCACTTTGTTTTAAAATGCTTAAATGCTCTAAAATAAATAAAACAGCAGCAAAACAATTATTAAAAACCTTTTATAATTTATAAAATGCTAATCTATTTTCTATTGGGTAACCAAATTGTAGCGAGAGTATTATAATTAGTAATGCTAACTTAGAGACTCTTTTTATAGTTTATAAAACTAAACATAAAAGGAACTAGAAATGAAACAGAAAGAAAAAAATAAAAAAAGGAAAAAAAAACTAACAAAACTAAAGAGAAAAAGAACCCTCCCAAACCCCTGGCCCAGCTAACCAACAGCCAGACCGCGCCGCCACTCGCCCATAACCCCCCTGGGCGACCGAACCCTAGGCCACGTCCCTACTCGCCCCCACTCGCCCCACTTGCTCTCCCCCCCGATCTGGATCGGGGGGCAACATCCTCGATGCCCAGGGCACGCCGCCACCCGGAGCTCCTCCGTCGTTGCCAACGGCGCTCGACGCCGCCGCCGCCCAGAACCCCCCGCTGGAGCCGCCGCCACCCGCCGTCGTCGATGCCGCCTTCCCTTCTCCGTCGCTTGTCCTCACCCCCTCCTCGCCGGACCTCGTCGGTGCATGCCGCCCCGCCGCTGCACCACCGCCTTGACTCGCCGTCGTCTGCCTCCTCCTCACGCCTGCTGCCATCCCCCTGCATCGGACGTTGAGGCCCCGGCCTCCCCCTTCTCTACCCGCTGCACCATCTTGCCCGCTCACCGCGCGCTTTCGCCCCCGCGCTCGCGCTGCGCCCGCGCCATGACCGCCTCCTGCGACGGTTCTACCTCACCGACACACCCTCAATTGTGGCTTTCCGCTCCCACGCCGGAACTCGCGACCGCTGCCCGCCATGGCCGCGCTAAGGCGCCGCCCGACCATCGCTGCTCCACTCCGCTCGCGCCGCCCGCCCACGGTGGCCTCGGCCGCTGGCCGTCCTCGCCCGCCCGCCTCTGCCCGCTCGTGTCGCCCGTGTTGTGGCTGCTGTTGCTGCTGCCGCCAGCGACCGTGCGCCGCTAGCCACTGCCGCCTCTAGCACCGCTGCTTCTCCATCGGTGCTCCCTCCCGCGCCAGCCATGGCTCGCCAACCTCGCCGTGCGCTCTGGCTCGCCCCGCCTCCTCCTCCCAGCGCCGCACCACCCCCCCCCCCCGCTGGCCTGCTACCGCCGCAGCTCGCCGGCCCCGCCTCCCGCTGCCGGCTGAACCCCCGCCCGCCAGCTTCCCATCGCCGTAGCCGGCCGCCGAGGTCCCGGCCGTGCCCGCCCTCGCCTTTGTTGGCCTCGGGTGCGGGCGCCAGCACCCGAGCGCCCCTTCAGCCCACACCCGCTAAGGCATTTGGGCCACTACCAAACGGGCCCCACCCCTGAACATAAAAATATATATATATATATATATATATAAAGAATTAAAAATAAACAAATAAATAAAAATATGAATTATTAATTAATTTAATTATTTAGCTTAATTAATTAGGTTTAATTAAACTAATTAAAATCTATTAGCCTAATAACCTAGTTAGACTAAATTAATTAGTTAGTTAGTGTTACAGTCAATGACAGGGGCCCCACCCCGTGTTGACCAGTCAAACATTGACTGGTCAACAGGAACCCCCTGGCCCACCTGTCTGCCTCTAGTACATTTTTGTGTATGCAGAGCTGGGAGCACGTAGCATTTAACTATTTAATTTTGAATAAATAATAATTCCAGAATATTATTAAAACTTTGAAAAATAATGTAAAATAAACCATAACTCGGATGAAAATGTTTTGTACATGAAAGTTGCTCAAAACGACGAGACGTATTTTAATATGCAGTATGTTTGTCCACCACACGTCCCTAGCATAGTGAACACGCAACTTTCCCCCTTCGGTCCGTCTGTCCGAAAACGCGAAACACCGGGGATACTTTTTCGGATGTTTCCTCGCTTTGCCGGCATCACCTAGTACTGCGTTAGGTCAGCTCTAGCACCGCGTATTGCCATGTTATGCTTTTATGATGCTTTGATTGCTCTATTATTTATTGTGTTCCCCTCCATTACTTCTTTCCGGTAGATCCTGAGACCGCTGTCGGTACCCCTGTGATCGACTACATCATCGACGAACCCTTCTTGCCAGAGCAACCAAGCAATCCCCCCTTGATCACCAGATATCGCCTATTCTTCTCTCTACTGCTTGCATTAGGATAGTGTAGCATGTTACTGCTTTCCGTTAATCCTATTCTGTTGCATAGCTTGTCATTGTTGCTATAGTTGTTGATACCTTACCTACATTCCTAAATGCTTAGTATGGAATGCTAGTTTATCATCAGTGGCCCTACATTCTTGTCCCTCTGCCGTGCTATACTATCGGGCCGTGATCACTAGGGAGGTGATCACGGGTATATATTATATATCTTATACATGATACATGTGATGACTAAAGACGGGTCGGCTCCTAGAGTACCCGCGTGTGATTCACGGATTGGGGGCTGAAAGGACCTTTGTCCCGACGGCCCTCTGGGTGGATCTTTGTGGCGGAGCGACATGGCAGGTTGAGACCACCCAGGAGAGAGGTGGGCCTGGCCCTGGTCGGCGTTCACGGTTACTTCAAGATAACACGCTTAACGAGATCTTGGTATTTGATCTGAGTGTGTCCACTGGCCTATATGCACTAACCAACTATTCGGCAATAGTTATGGGCACTCGACGTCGTGGTATCAGCCGAAGCCTTCGTGACGTCAGCGACTGAGCGGTGCGCGCCGAGTTGGACCGCGTAACGCAACTTCCTTTGTAATGGAGGTTGCCAGGGCTATTCACCGGCCGCGTACGCAACATGTTGGTGTGCAATGGGCGATGGGCCTAGACCCCTGCGCGCTTAGGATTTAGACCGGCGTGTTGACCTCTCTGTTGTGCCTAGGTGGGGCTGCGACGTGTTAATCTTCCGAGGCCGAGCATGACCCAGGAAAGTGTGTCCGGTCAAAGGGTATCGAGCGTGTTGGGAAATGTGGTGCACCCCGGCAGGGAAGTTTATCTATTCGAATAGCCGCGTCCCTCGGTAAAAGGACGACCCGGAATTGTACCTTGACCTTATGACAACTAGATCCGGGTACTTAATAAAACACACCCTTCGAAGTGCTAGATACAACCCGGTGATCGCTCTCTCACAGGGTGATGAGGAGAGGATCGCCGGGTAGGATTATGTTGTACGATGCTACTTGGTGAAATTATCATCTACTCTCTTCTACTGCTTCAAGATGGAGGTCGCCAGAAGCGTAGCCTTCGATAGGACTAGCTATCCCCCTCTTATTCCGGCATTCTGCAATTCAGTCCACATATGCTACCCTCTTTTCCATTTGATACCAATGCATGCATATGTAGTGTAGCTCCTTGCTTGCGAGTACTTTGGATGAGTACTCATGGTTGCTTTTCTCCCCCTTTTTCCCCTTTCTATACCCAATTGTTGCGACCAGACGATGGAGTCCAGGAGCCAGACGCCACCGTCGACAACCACTCCTACTACACTGGAGGTGCCTACTACTACGTGTAGGCCGCTGACGACGACCAGGAGTAGTTTAGGAGGATCTCAGGCAGGAGGCATGCGCCTCTTTCGATATGTATCCCTGTTTGTGCTAGCCTTCTTAAGGCAAACTTGTTTACCTATGTCTTTACTCAGATATTGTTGCTTCCGCTGACTCGTCTATGATCGAGCCCTTGTATTTGAGCCCTCGAGGCCCCTGGCTTGTAATATGATGCCTGTATGACTTATTTTATTTGCAGAGTTGTGTTGTGATTTCTTCCCATGAGTCACTGATCTTGATCGTACACGTGTGCGTGTATGATTAGTGTACGGTCAAATCGGGGGCGTCACACCGACGATCGAATCTCGGGCAAGTAACATACCGATGACAAAGGGAACAACGTATGTTGTTATGCGGTTTGACCGATAAAAATCTTTGTAGAATATGTAGGAGCCAATATGAACATCCAGGTTTCGCTATTGGTTATTGATCGGAGACGTGTCTCGGTCGTGTCTACATAGTTCTCGAACCCGTAGGGTCCGCCCGCTTAACGTTCGGTGACGATCGGTATTATGAGTTTATGTGATTTGATGTACCGAAGGTAGTTCGGAGTCCCGGATGAGATCGAGGACATGACGAGGAGTCTCGAAATGGCCGAGACGTAAAGATCGATATATTGGACGACTATATTCGGACATCAGAAAGGTTCCGAGTGATTTGGGTATTTTTCGGAGTACCGGAGAGTTACGGGAATACGGGGAAGAAGTATTGGGCCTCATGGGCCAAGTGGTGGAAGAGGGGAGGTAGGGCGCGCGGCCCCCCTAGCCCAAACCGAATTGGACTAGGGGCCGGCCCCCTTTCCTCCTTTCCTCCCTCTCATTCCTTCTCCCTCTCCTCCTTCCTTTCCTCCTCCTAGTAGGAGTAGGAAAGGGGAGTCCTACTCCTACTAGGAGGAGGACTCCTCCTGGCGTGCCTTGCAAGGGCCGGCCGGCCTCCCCCTTGCTCCTTTATATACGGGGGCACCCTAAGACACACAAGTTGATTGTTTCAAGCCCTATGTGGTGCCCCCTCCACCATAATCCACCTAGATCATATCGTAGCGATGCTTAGGCGAAGCCCTGCGTCGCTAGCAACATCGTTACCGTCATCACGCCGTCGTGCTGACAGAACTCTCTTGTGAAGGTCTACTGGATCGGAGTTCATGGGACGTCATTGATCTGACCGTGTGCTGAACTCGGAGGTGCCGTGCGTTCGGTACTTGGATCGGTCGGATCATGAAGACGTTCGACTACATCAACTGCATTCTCATAACGCTTCCGCTTATGGTCTACGAGGGTACGTGGACGATACTCTCCCCTCTCATTGCTGTGCATCAGCATGCTCTTGCATGTGCGTATGAATTTTTTTTGAAATTACTGCGTTCCCCAATAGTGGCATCAGAGCTAGGTATATGCGTAGATGTTATATGCACGAGTAGAACACAAGTGAGTTGTGGGCGATACAAGTCATACTGCTTACCAGCATGTCATACTTTGGTTCGGCGGTATTGTTGGATGAAGCGACCCGGACCGACATTACACGTACGCTTACGCGAGACTGGTTCTACCGACGTGCTTTGCACACAGGTGGCTGGCGGGTGTCAGTTTCTCCAACTATAGTTGAACCGAGTGTGACTACGCCCGGTCCTTGTTGAAGGTTAAAACATCACTAACTTGACGAAATATTGTTGTGGTTTTGATGCGTAGGTAAGAACGGTTCTTGCTCAGCCCGTAGCAGCCACGTAAAACTTGCAACAGCAAAGTAGAGGAGGTCTAACTTGTTTTTGCAGGGCATGTTGTGATGTGATATGATCAATGCATGATGCTATATTTGATTGTATGAGATGATCATGTTTTGTAACGGAATTATCGGCAACTGGCAGGAGCCATATGGTTGTCGCCTTATTGTATGCATTGCAATCGCCCTGTAATTGCTTTACTTTATCACTAAGCGGCAGCGATTATCGTAGAAGCAATAGTTGGGGAGACGACAATGATGCTACGATGGAGATCAAGGTGTCGCGCCAGTGACGATGGTGATCATGACGGTGCTTTGGAGATGGATATGAAAGGCACAAGATGATGATCACACCATATCATATCACTTATAATTGATTGCATGTGATTTTTATCCTTTATGCATCTTATTCTGCTTGATTGACGGTAGCATTATAAGATGATCTCTCACTAAATTTCATGGTAGAAGTGTTCTCCCTAAGTATGCACCGTTGCCAAAGTTCGTCGTGCCGAGACACCACGTGATGATCGGGTGTGATAAGCTCTACGTTCACATACAATGGGTGGAGGCCAGTTTTGCACACGCAGAAATACTCGGGTTAAACTTGACGAGCCTAGCATATGCAGATATGGCCTCCGAACACTGAGACCGAAAGGTCAAGCGTGAATCATATAGTAGATATGATCAACATAGTGATGTTCACCATTGAAAACTAATCCATTTCATGTGATGATCGGTCATGGTTTAGTTGATTTGGATCACGTGATCACTTAGATGATTAGAGGGATGTCTATCTAAGTGGGAGTTCTTAAATATGATTAATTGAAATTTAATTTATCATGAACTTAGTACCTGATAGTATTTTGCTAGTCTATGTTGTTGTAGATAGATGGCCCGTGCTGTTGTTCTGTTAAATTTTAATGCATTCCTTGAGAAAGCAAAGTTGAAATATGATGGTAGCAATTACACGGACTGGGTCCGTAACTTGAGGATTATCCTCATTGCTGCACAGAAGAATTGCATCCTAGAAGCACCGCTAGGTGCCAAACCCGCTGTAGGAGCTACGCCAGATGTTATGAACGTCTGACAGAGCAAAGCTGATGACTACTCGATAGTTCAGTGTGCCATGCTTTACGGCTTAGCTAGAACCGGGAATTCAACGACGTTTTGAACGTCATGGAGCATATGAGATGTTCCAGGAGTTGAAGTTAATATTTCAAGAAAATGCCTGGATTGAGAGATATGAAGTCTGCAATAAGTTCTATAGCTGCAAGATGGAGGAGAATAGTTCTGTCAGTGAACATATACTTAGAATGTCTGGGTACCATAACCACTTGACTCAACTGGGAGTTAATCTTCCTGTTGATAGTGTCATTGACAGAGTTCTTCAATCACTGCCACCAAGCTACAAAAGCTTCTTGATGAACTATAATATGCAAGTTATGGATAAAACGATTCCCGAGCTCTTCGCAATGCTAAAAGCTGCGGAGGTAGAAATCAAGAAGGAGCATCAAGTGTTGATGGTCAACAAGACCACCAGTTTCAAGAAAAAGGGTAAAGGGAAGAAGAAAGGGAACTTCAAGAAGAACGGCAAACAAGTTGCTCCTCAAGAGAAGAAACCCAAGTCTGGACCTAAGCCTGAGACTGAGTGCTTCTACCGCAAAGGGACTGGTCACTGGAAGCGGAACTGCCCCAAGTATTTGGCGGATAAGAAGGATGGCAAGGTGAACAAAGGTATATGTGATATACATGTTATTGATGTGTACCGTAGTAAAGCTCGCAGTAGCACCTGGGTATTTGATACTGGTTCTGTTGCTAATATTTGCAACTCGAAACAGGGACTATGGATTAAGCGAAGATTGGCTAAGGACGAGGTGACGATGCAAAGTCAATGTGATCGCCGTCTGCACGCTACCTCTGCATCTACCTTCGGGATTAGTTTTAGACCTGAATAATTATTATTTGGTGCCAGCGTTGAGCATGAACATTATATCTAGATCTTGTTTGATGCGAGACAGTTATTCATTTAAATCAGAGAATAATGGTTGTTCTATTTATATGAGCAATATCTTTTATGGTCATGCACCATTGAAGAGTGGTCTATTTTTAATGAATCTCGATAGTAGTGATACACATATTCATAATGTAGAAGCCAAAAGATGCAGAGTTGATAATGATAGTGCAACTTATTTGTGGCACTGCCGTTTAGGTCATATTGGTGTAAAGCGCATGAACAAACTCCATTCTGATGGACTTTTGGAATCACTTGATTATGAATCACTTGGTACTTGCGAACCATGCCTCATGGGCAAGATGACTAAAATGCCGTTCTCCGGAACTACGGAGCGAGCAACAGATTTGTTGGAAATCATACATATTGATGTATGTGGTCCGATGAATGTTGAGGCTCGCGGCGGGTATCGTTATTTTCTCACCTTCACAGATGATTTAAGAAGATATGGGTATATCAACTGAATGAAACATAAGTCTGAAACATTTGAAAAGTTTAAAGAATTTCAGAGTGAAGTGGAAAATCATCGTAACAAGAAAATAAAGTTTCTATGATCTGATCATGGAGGAGAATATTTGAGTTACGAGTTTGGTGTTCATTTGAAACAATGCGGAATAGTTTCGCAACTCACGCCACCCGGAACACCACAGTGTAATGGTGTGCCCGAACATTGTAATCGTACTTTACTAGATATGGTGCGATCTATGATGTCTCTTACCGATTTACCGCTATCATTTTGGGGTTATGCTTTAGAGACAGTTGCATTCACGTTAAATAAGGCACCATCTAAATCCGTTGAGACGACGCCTTATGAACTATGGTTTGGCAAGAAACCAAAGTTGTCATCTCTTAAAGTTTGGGGCTGCGATGCTTATGTGAAAAAGCTTCAACCTGATAAGCTCGAACCCAAATTGGAGAAATGTGTTTTCATAGGATACTCAAAGGAGACTATTGGGTACATCTTCTATCACAGATCCGAAGGCAAGACATTTGTTGCTAAGAATGGATACTTTCTAGAAAGGGAGTTTCTCTCAAAAGAAGTGAGTGGGAGGAAAGTAGAACTTGATGAGGTAACTGTACCTAGTCCCTTATTGGAAAGTAGTCCATCACAGAAACCGGTTCCTGTGACACCTACACCAATTAGTGAGGAAGCCAATGATGATGATCATGAAACTTCAGATCAAGTTACTATTGAACCTCGTAGGTCAAACAGAGTAAGATCTGCACCAGAGTGGTACGGTAATCCTGTTCTGGAGGTCATGTTACTTGACCATGACGGATCTACGAACTATGAGGAAGCGATGATGAGCCCAGATTCTGCAAAATGGCTTGAGGCCATGAAATCTAAGATGGGATCCATGCATGAGAACAAAGTGTGGAGTTTGGTTTGACTTGCCCGATGATCGGCAAGCCATCAAGAATAAATGGATCTTCAAGAAGAAGACTGACGCTGACAGTAACATTACTGTCTACAAAGCTCGACTTGTTGCGAAAGGTTTTCGACAAGTTCAAGGAGTTGACCACGATGAGACCTTCTCACCCGTAGCGATGCTTAAGTCCGTCTGAATCATGTTAGCAATTGCCGCATTTTATGATTATGAAATTTGGAAAATGGATGTAAAGACTGCATTCTTGAATGGATTTCTGGAAGAAGAGTTGTATATGATGCAACCTGAAGGTTTTATCGATCCAAAGGGTGCTAACAAAGTGTGCAAGCTCCATCGATCCATTTATGGGTTGGTGCAAGCCTCTCGGAGTTGGAATAAACATTTTGATAGTGTGATCAAAGCATATGGTTTTATACAGACTTTTGGAGAAGCCTGTATTTACAAGAAAGTGAGTGGGAGCTCTGTAGTATTTCTAATATTATATGTGGATGACATATTGTTGATTGGAAATGATATAGAATTTCTGGATAGCATAAAAGGATACTTGAATAAGAGTTTTTCAATGAAAGACCTCGGTGAAGCTGCTTATATATTGGGCATCAAGATCTATAGAGATAGATCAAGACGCTTAATTGGACTTTCACAAAGCACATACCTTGATAAAGTTTTGAAGAAGTTCAAAATGGATCAAGCTAAGAAAGGGTTCTTGCCTGTGTTACAAGGTGTGAAGTTGAGTAAGACTCAATGCCGGACCACTGCAGAAGATAGAGATAAAATGAAAAATGTTCCCTATGCTTCAGCCATAGGCTATATCATGTATGCAATGTTGTGTACCAGACCTGATGTGTGCCTTGCTATTAGTTTAGCAGGGAGGTACCAAATTAATCCTGGGGTGGATCACTGTATAGCGGTCAAGAACATCCTGAAATACCTGAAAAGGTCTAAGGATATGTTTCTCGTTTATGGAGGCGACAAAGAGCTAGTCGTAAATGGTTACGTCAATGCAAGCTTTGACACTCATCTGGGGATTCTAAATCGCAAACCGGATACGTGTTTTTATTGAATGGTGGAGTTGTCAGTTGGAGCAGTTCTAAACAAAGCGTCGTGGCTGGATCTACGTGTGAAGCGGAGTACATAGCTGCTTCAGAAGCAGCAAATGAAGGAGTTTGGATGAAGGAGCTCATATTCGATCTAGGTGTCATACCTACAACATCGGGTCCAATGAAAATCTTTTGTGTCAATACCGGTGCAATTGCCTTGGCAAAGGAATCCATATTTCACAAGAGAACCAAACACATCAAGAGATGCTTCAATTCCATCCGCGATCAAGTCTAGGTGGGAGACATAGAGATTTGCAAGATACATACGGATCTGAGTGTTGCAGACCCATTGACTAAGCCTCTCTCACGAGCAAAACATGACCACCACCAAGGCTCCATGGGTGTTAGAATCATTACTGTGTAATCTGGATTATTGACTAGTGCAAATGGGAGACTGAAGTAAATATGCCCTAGAGGCAATAATAAAGTTATTATTTATTTCCTTATTTCATGATAAATGTTTATTATTCATGCTAGAATTGTATTAACCGGAAACGTAATACATGTGTGAATACATAGACAAACAGAGTGTCACTAGTATGCATATACTTGACTAGCTCGTTGATCAAAGATGGTTATGTTTCCTAACCATAGACATGAGTTGTCATTTGATAGACGGGGTCGCATCATTAGGAGAATGATGTGATTGACTTGACCCATTCCGTTAGCTTAGCACTTGATCGTTTTAGTTTACTGCTATTGCTTTCTTCATGACTTATACATGTTCCTATGACTATGAGATTATGCAACTCCCGATTACCGGAGGAACACTTTGTGTGCTACCAAACGTCACAACGTAACTGGGTGATTATAAAGGTGCTCTACAGCTGTATCCGATGGTACTTGTTGAGTTAGCATAGATCAAGATTGGGATTTGTCACTCCGATTGTCGGGGAGGTATCTCTAGGCCCTCTCGGTAATGCACATCACTATAAGCCTTGAAAGCAATGCAACTAATGAGTTAGTTGCAGGACAATGCGTTACGGAAACAAGTAAAGAGACTTGCCGATAACGAGATTGAACTAGGTATTGAGATACCGACGATCGAATCTCGGGCAAGTAACATACCGATGACAAAAGGAACAACGTATGTTGTTATGCGGTTTGACCGATAAAGATCTTCGTAGAATATGTAGGAGCCAATATGAACATCCAGGTTCCGCTATTGGTTATTGACTGGAGATGTGTCTCGGTCATGTCTACATAGTTCTCGAACCCGTAGGGTCTGCACGCTTAATGTTCCGTGACGATCAGTATTATGAGTTTACGTGATTTGATGTACCGAAGGTAGTTCAGAGTCCCGGATGAGATCGGGGACATGACGAGGAGTCTCGAAATGGTCGAGATGTAAAGATTGATATATTGGACGACTATATTCGGACATCGAAAAGGTTCCGAGTGATTCAGGTATTTTTCGGAGTACCCGGGAGTTACGGGAATACGGAGAAGAAGTATTGGGCCTCATGGGCCAAGTGGTGGAAGAGAGGAGGTAGGGCATGCGCCCCCTAGCCCAAACCGAATTGGACTAGGGGGCGGCCCCCCTTTCCTCCTTTCCTCCCTCTCCTTCCTTCTCCCTCTCCTCCTTTCTTTCCTCCTCCTAGTAGGAGTAGGAAAGGGGAGTCCTACTCCTACTAGGAGGAGGACTCCTCCTCCTAGCGCGCCCTGCAAGGGCTGGCCGGCCTCCCCCTTGCTCCTTTATATACGGGGGCAGGGGGTACCCTAAGACACACAAGTTGATTGTTCCAAGACGTGTGCGGTGCCCCCCTCCACCATAATCCGCCTCGATCATATTGTAGCGGTGCTTAGGCGAAGCCCTGCGTCGATAGCAACATCATCACCGTCATCACACCGTCGTGCTAATGGAACTCTCCCGTGAAGCTCTGCTGGATCAGAGTTCGTGGGACGTCATCGAGCTGAATGTGTGCTAAACTCGGAGGTGCCGTGCGTTCGGTACTTGGATCGGTCGGATCGTGAAGACGTTCGACTACATCAACTGCGTTCTCATAACGCTTCCCCTTATGGTCTACAAGGGTACGTGGACGATACTCTCCCCTCTCATTGTTGTGCATCACCATGATCTTGCGTGTGTGTAGGAAATTATTTGAAATTACTGCGTTCCCCAACACTCCCCTCCCGCCACCGATGACGAGGAAGAGGAGGACAGCGATTCTCCCCCTGAGGGGGCAAGGAAGAAAAGGGCAGCCTCCATGCATCTGGAGACAGAGGCGTCCAAGAAGGGGAAGGCCTCCGCCACGGACAACCCTGCATGGGACATTGATAACAGCTCCGAGTGGCGCCCCAGGGATAAGCCCCTGGCCGAATCGTAAGTACTCAAAGACGCACGCAAATATCCAGCTCCTTTACTTTATAGTTTTAACATGTTGAATCATGCATTTGCAGTCCGACTCGTTCCGAACTCGAGCGATCCTCATCTTCTGAAAACTCGCTGGATCCGAAGGTAATGGACAGCGGGTCCCTTCCGGTGGCCTCCTCTCCCAAGACTGGGGAAGACGCTGAAGTGTTGTCCCGAAGGACACTCCGGGCTCAGGGGAGGCACAAGAGGCCGTCACGGTGGCGCCAGAGGATAACACCTCGGCCGCCGGACACATGGGGGAGCAGATCCCCATGGAGACTGGCAATGGGGGCCATCTTCGATTCGGCGCCCAACCGAATACGATACCGGAGACCTATACGGCTCCAGAATCCGGCAGGCAGCCTCCTTCGAAAGAAGGAGGTGTGCCAATTCCACCGGTCACCTCTGTCCATCCAGAGGCACCGGATACTCTATTGGAAGTGCTGCGAAGTGCTTCCATTGTTGAGGAACACCGTACCCTCATGGGTACGGTGGTTGAAAGGGTTTAGTCCTCCAAGAGCAGACTGGCCGAAGCTTGCACAAGCCTTCTAACAGGCTTTGAGGTAAGCGACACATTTGTATAAAAAGAATGTCATAGTATAGACAGTAGCCCCTGAGACTCTGTCCGGTGTTCAGAAAGAAAAGCCGGATAGAGGATCAAGTGATTTTCGCAGGAGACTAACTAAAATGTCTTATGTGAATAAGTAGGCATTGTTGCTGGCTGCAACCTCTCACGCTACCGAGGTCTCAGACTAAAGCAGAGTCTGGAGCGGGCCGAGGAAGAGCTCGGCCGTGTGAAAAAGCAGCTGGAAGACAAGCAAGGTATGCAATGGCCTTGTGTATATCCGGAAAGGATGAATGTTTTTATACTGACATAGTGCCATGATATTTTTTAGGGGCAGCAACCGAGGTGGAGGCCCTCAAGAAGGCGCTGGCCGAAGCCCGGGAGAGAGCGGCAAAGGAACAAGCCGCCCCTGAAAAGCATGAGGCCAGGGTCGGTGAGGTCCAGCAGGAGCTCCAGGACGCCGTGAAGAAATACGAGTCCTTGGAGTGCCACATTGCAGATCAAGATTCCGAACTTGCCAAGGCCCGCCAGAGCACACATGATGCCCGGATAAAAGCCCAGGGAGCCCTCCAGGAAATCCAGGAGGCCAGGAAAATCACAGCGGGTAAGGCCTTTATTATACAAAGAAAGTATGTGAAGAGAAGATTTGTCTTACTGACCCGGATTTGGAGATCTCCAGGAGCGTTTGCGGATCTGCCGCGCAGTGTTGCCGATGCTACAGAGTTTTTCTAAGCCGAAGAGGGGAGCTCGACGGAAAAGCTGTTCTGGTCGCAATACCTTGCGCCAGAACATCCGGTGCCCTTTAGCGATCAACTAAAACAGCTAGTGGAACTGCATAGGGTGGCCGAACTAGCCATGAAGGATTTATTTAATAATCCAGCTATGGCCTGCCGAAGTCATACCCAGCAGCTACTTCGGGCTCGTGAAGCGGCTGGTCAATACCTGCCCCCGACTTAACGTCATCAAGCGGTCGGTCAAGATACAGTGGGTGAAGATGGACGCCGTCAAGCTCGCGTCCGAGGGACCGCCCGCTGGCAAGGAGCACTGCACGCCGGAGCGGTATTTTGATGATGTCCTCAAGGGATCCCCCATTGTAGAGGGCCAGTGCTCAAAAGTCATTATCTTTGAATGAGTACCTTCATGTTATCCCGCCCTGTATGATGAAAACAAGTAATAATGTGTAATATAGTGCCTGATGTTTATTTTAAAATTTTACCTCCTGTGCGGCCGTTTTTACTAAATCTGAGAGTTGGCTAGTCGTCGGCTTAAGCCCCCACGTAGGTAGTACGGGGGTGTTCGGGATGGAATCTAAACACTCTTGATCCAAGAGATTGGTCCTTGAAGGAGGTGTTTAGCGCAACGAACCAGGCAATCGGACTATGTGGCTTTATCACCCTCACTTAGCCATAGGAGTTTGACAATAGAAACGTAGTAGCATCCCCTAGTATTCGTTAGTCCGGACTAGGATGCTGTAGACACCTGATCGGGTGAAGGCCGATCCGTCGCATAATGCGGAAAAATCACAAGAGATTTTAACCTCCGAAGAGCTGACCGGCTCACGCCGCATCATGACAGTCAGTTTTCGGCTTTCTCTACTGAGGTGCTCATCCGGATAAACCAGGACACAATCGCAGTAGTTCTCCCTTTACTACCCTAGCCAATAGAGCGGAACATAAGGTAGTAAGCACAGGAGCCGTGCAACCCAACTATTGACCAAAGACATGATTCGGAGCCAATGCATATAATGCTAAATTCGGGGGCCGAACTATACTGTATAAGTGTTCGGACTTGTTGCCATAGTATGGGGTGCAATAAAGCCCCTGGTAAATTATGGCGTACCAAAATGTACGGGTGCAAATAAGAATAGCAAAATAAAAATGAAGTAGTAAGCTAATGCCACATAAATTGGGCCGCAAACTGTTTCCATTATAATTTTGATTAATACATCAAAGCATATTTGTACAAATAGTGCGATAAGCAACAGTGGCCATTTAACATGCCAAGACCAAGGGGGAGCTGCGTACGGGTCCTGAAAACAAGTAGAATGATCGCTAAGAAGGACATCTAGAGATTCCTCCATACGTCTGTGCTACTTGTTGGTACGTCTCCAACGTATCTATAATTTTTGATTGTTCCATGCTATTATATTATCTATTTTGGATGTTTAATGGGCTTTATTATACACTTTTATATTATTTTTGGGACTAACCTACTAACCAAAGGCTCAGTGCAAATTGATGTTTTTCGCCTATTTTCGTGTTCCGTAAAAAAGGAATATCAAACGAAATCCAAACGGAATGAAACCTTCGGGAGAGTTATTTTTGGAACAAACGTGATCCAGGGGACTTGGAGTAGACGTCAAGAAAGGAGTGAGGCGGCCACGAGGCAGGGAGGCACGCCTGCCCCCTGGGCGCGCCCCCACCCGCGTGGGCCCCTCGCAGCTACACCGACCTACTTCTTCCTCCTATATATATATATATCCATATACCCTGAAAACATCAAGAGCACCACGAAACCCTATTTCCACTGCCACAACCTTCTGTATCCCATCTTGGGGCCTTTTCCGGAGCTCCGCCGGAGGGGGAATCGATCACGGAGGGCTTCTACATCAACACCATAGCCTCTCCGATGATGTGTGAGTAGTTTACCACAGACCTTCAGGTCCATAGTTATTAGCTAGATGGCTTCTTCTCTCTCTTTGGATCTCAATACAAAGTTCTCCTCGATCTTCTTGGAGATCTATTCTATGTAATTCTTTTTGCGGTGTGTTTTTCTAGATCCGATGAATTGTGGGTATATGATCAAGTTTATCTATGAACAATATTTGATTCTTCTCTGGAATCTTTTATGTATGATTGGTTATCTTTGTAAGTCTCTTCCAATTATTAGTTTGGTTTGGCCTACTAGATTGATCTTTCTTGCAATGGGAGAAGTGCTTAGCTTTGGGTTCAATCTTGCGGTGTCCTTTCCTAGTGATAGTAGGGGCAGCAAGGCACGTATTGTATTGTTGCCATCGAGGATAACAAGATGGGGTTTATATCATATTCCTTGAGTTTATCCCTCTACATCATGTCATATTGCCTAATGTGTTACTCTGTTCTTATGAACTTAATACTCTAGATGCATGCTGGATAGCAGTTGATGTATGGAGTAATAGTAGTAGATGCAGAATCATTTCGGTCTACTTGTCGCGAACGTGATGCCTATATACATGATCATGCCTAGATATTCTCATAATTATGCACTTTTCTATCAATTGTGAGACAATAATTTGTTCACCCACCGTAATACTTATGCTATCTTGAGAGAAGCCACTAGTGAAACCTATGGACCCCGGGTCTATATTTTATCATGTAAGTTTCCAATCTATTTTATTTTGCGATCTTTACTTTCCTATCTATATCATAAAAATACCAAAAATATTTATCTTATTATCTCTATCAGATCTCACTCTCGTAAGTGACCGTGAAGGGATTGACAACCCCTTTATCACATTGGTTGCGAGGTTCTTATTTGTTTGTGTAGGTACGAGGGACTTGCGTGTGGTCTCCTACTGGATTGATACCTTGGTTATCAAAAGCTTAGGGAAATACTTACGCTACTTTGGTGCATCACCCTTTCCTCTTCAAGAGAAAACCAACGCAGTGCTCAAGAGGTAGCAAGAAGGATTTCTGGCGCCGTTGTCGAGGAGATCTACGCACAAGTCACGACATACCAAGTATCCATCACAAACTCTTATCCCTCGCATTACATTATTTGCCATTTGCCTCTCATTTTCCTCTCCCCCACTTCACCCTTGCCGTTTTATTCGCCCTCTTTTCCGCTTGCCTCTTTTTTGTTCGCCTCTTTTTGCTTGCCTTTTGCTTGCTTGTGTGTTGGATTGTTTGTCACGATGGCTCAAGATAATGCTAAATTGTGTGCTTTTTACAATACCAACAGTAATGATCTTATTAGCACTCTGATTGCTCCCCTTACCGATGCTGAATCTTGTGAGATTAATACTGCTTTGCTGAATCTTGTCATGAAAGATCCGTTTTCTGGCCTTCCTAGTGAAGATGCCGCTACCCATCTAAACAACTTTGTTGATTTGTGTGATATGCAAAAGAAGAAAGATGTGGATAATGATATTGTCAAATAGAAGCTATTCCTGGTTTTGCTTATAGATCGTGCTAAAACTTGGTTTTCGTCTTTGCCTAAAAATAGTATTGATTCTTGGAACAAGTGCAAACATGCTTTTATCTCTAAGTATTTTCCTCCCGCTAAGATCATCTCCCTTAGAAACGATATTATGAACTTTAAGCAACTAGATCATGAGCATGTTGCACAATCTTGGGAGAGGATGAAATTAATGATTCGTAATTGCCCTACACATGGTTTGAATTTGTGGATGATCATACAAAAAATTTATGCTGGATTGAATTTTGCTTCTAGAAATCTTTTAGATTTGGCCGCGGGAGGCACTTTTATGGAAATCACTTTAGGAGAAGCTACCAAACTCCTAGATAATATTATGGTTAATTATTCTCAATGGCACACCAAAAGATCTACTAGTAAAAAGGTTCATGCTATAGAAGAAATTAATGTTTTCAGTGGAAAGATGGATGAACTTCTGAAATTGTTTGCTAATAAGAGTGTTTCTTCTGATCCTAATGATATGCCTTTGTCTACTTTGATTGAGAATAATCATGATTCTATGGATGTGAATTTTGTGGGTAGGAACAATTTTGGTAACAACGCGTATAGAGGAAACTTTAATCCTAGGCCATTTCCTAGTAATACCTCTAATAATTATGGTAATTCCTACAACAATTCTTATGGAAATTATAATAATATGCCCTCTGATTTTGAATCTAGTATTAAACAATTTTTTAGTTCGTAAAAGAGTTTTAATGCTTTGATTGAAGAAAAAATTTCTAAGATTGATGAGTTGGCTAGGAACGTGGATAGAATTTCTCTCATGTTTATTCTTCGAAACTTAGATATATTTCACCTAAGCATGATATCAATGAGTCTCTCAAAGCCATGAGAATTTCCATTGATGAGTGGAAAGAATGAACCGCTAGGATGCGTGCAAAAAAGGATTGTTTTATAAAAGCGTGTTCTTCTAGTTTTGATGATAATAAGGATGAAGATCTAAAAGTGATTGATGTGTCTCCTATTAAATCTTTGTTTTGTAATATGAATCTTGATAATGATGGGACTGGAGATGAGTCAACTTTAGTTAGAAGGCGTCCCAATTATTCGGATTTTTTAGAACTTGATGCAAAAATTGGTAAAAGTGGGATTGGAGAGGTCAAAACTTTACATAGCAATGAACACACTATTTTGGATTTCAAGAAATTTAATTATGATAATTGTTCTTTGATAGATTGTATTTCCTTGTTTCAATCCGTGCTTAATTCTCCGCATGCTTATAGTCAAAATAAAGCTTTTACCAAACATATCGTTGATGCTCTAATGCAATCTTATGAAGAAAAGCTTGAATTAGAAGTTTCTATTCCTAGAAAACTTCATGATGAGTGGGAACCTACTATTAAAATTAAAATTAAAGATCATGAATGCTATGCTTTATGTGATTTGGGTGCTAGCGTTTCCACGATTCCAAAAACTTTGTGTGATGTGTTAGGTTTCCGTGAATTTGATGATTGTTCTCTAAATTTGCACCTCGCGGATTCCACTATTAAGAAACTAATAACCCACAAGTGTAGGGGATCTATCATAGCCTTTTCGATAAGTAAGAGTGTCGAACCCAACGAGGAGCAGAAGGAAATGATAAGCGGTTTTCAGCAAGGTATTCGCTGCAAGCACTGAAATTATCGGTAACAGATAGTTTTGTGATAAGGTAATTTGCAACGAGTAACAAGTAACAAGTGTAAATACAGTGCAGCAAGATGGCCCAATCCTTTGTGTAGAAAAGGACAAGCCTGGGGAAACTCTTATATAAAGGAAAGCACTCCCGAGGACACATGGGAATTATCGTCAAGCTAGTTTTCATCACGATCATATGATTCGCGTTCGGTACTTTGATAATTTGATATGTGGGTGGACCGGTGCTTGGGTGCTGTCCTTACTTGGACAAGCATCCCACTTATGATTAACCCCTATTGCAAGCATCCGCAACTACAACAGAAGTATTAAGGTAAACCTAACCATAGCATGAAACATATGGATCCAAATCAGCCCCTTACGAAGCAACACATGAACTAGGGTTTAAGCTTCTGTCACTCTAGCAACCCATCATCTACTTATTACTTCCCAATGCCTCCCTCTAGGCCCAAACAATGGTGAAGTGTCATGTAGTCGATGTTCACAAGACACCACTAGAGGGATGACAACATACATCTCATCAAAATATCGAACGAATACCAAATTCACATGACTACTAATAGCAAGACTTCTCCCATGTCCTCAGGAACAAAAGTAACTACTCACAAAGCATATTCATGTTCATAATCAGGGGTATTAATATGCATAATGGATCTGAACATATGATCTTCCACCAAGTAAACCAACTAGCATCAACTACAAGAAGTAATCAACACTACTAGCAACCCACATGTACCAATCTGAGGTTTGGATAGAAAGATTGGATACAAGAGATGAACTAGGGTTTGAGATGAGATGGTGCTAGTGAAGATGTTGATGGAGATTGACCGGATCGTTGGTGATGACGATGGTGATGATTTCCCCCTCCCGGAGGGAAGTTTCCCCGGCAGAACAGCTCCGCCGGAGCCCTAGATTGGTTCCGCCAAGGTTCCGCCTCGTGGCGGTGGAGTCTCGTCCCGAAAGCTTGCTTATGGTTTTTTCCTCGACGAAAGACTCCATATAGCCAAATATGGGAATCGGAGGGCCACCAGGGGGCCCACGAGGTAGGGGGCGCGCCCCCACCCTTGTGGCTGGTGGGTGGCCCCCCTCTGGTGCTTCTTGCGCTCAGTATTTTTTATATATTCTGGAAATAACTTCCGTGAAGTTTGAGGACTTTTGGAGCTGTGCAGAATAGGTCTCTAATATTTCCTCCTTTTCCAGCCCAGAATCCCAGCTGCCGACATTCTCCCTCTTCATGTAAACCTTGTAAAATAAGAGAAAACATGCATAAGTATTGTGACAAATGTGTAATAACAGCCCATAATGCAATAAATATCGATATAAAAGCACGATGCAAAATGGACGTATCAACTCCGCCAAGCTTAGACCTCGCTTGTCCTCAAGCGAAAGCCGAAATCGAAAAATATGTCCACATGTTTAGAGATAGAGGTGTCGATAAAAATAAAATACGGACATGAGGGCATCATGATCATTCTTAGAACAACAACATATATATTTTGTCATCTGATCTCTTATGCTAAAGTAACAATTCAATCACAACTTGAAGTATGAATCATAAACTTCATTGAGAACCAACAAACTCTAATATCAGTCATTGAGGCAATTGCAAATTATCATAACATAGGAAAGAGTCAATATAAGAGATTTTCAGCAAGTCCACATGCTCAACCATCTTTTAGTCTTTCACAATTGTTAACACTCAAGCAATATTTATGGGTATGAAGTTTTAATCGGACATAGAGAAAGATAGGGGCTTATAGTTTTGCCTCCCAACGTTTTACCTCAAGGGTAATGTCAACAATAATAGTTCATGAAGACTCACATCCAATTAGCTATGTATATCAGGATCTTTCCAACACATTGTGCTTGCCAAAGGATAGAATGTAAAAAGGAAAGGTGAAGATCACCATGACTCTTATGTAAGGTAGAAGATAAAAGTAAAAGATAGGCCCTTCGCAGAGGGAAGCAGAGGTTGTCATGCGCTTTTATGGTTGGATGCACAAAATCTTAATGTGAAAGAACATCACTTTATATTGCCACTTGTGATATGGACCTTTATTATGCAGTTCGTCGCTTTTATTTCTTCCATATCACAAGATCGTATAAAGCTTATTTTCTCCCACACTAATAATTCATACATATTTAGAGAGCAATTTTTATTGCTTGCACGAATGACAAATTACTTGAAGGATCTTACTCAATCCATAGGTAGATATGGTGGACTCTCATGGAAAAACTGGGTTTAGGGATATTTGGAAGCACAAGTAGTATCTCTACTTGGTGCAAGGAAATTGGCTAGCATGAGAGGGAAAGGCAAGCTCAACATGTTGGATGATCCATGAGAATATAATTTATCTCAGATGTAAGAGAACATAACCCATTACGTTGTCTTCCTTGTCCAACATCAACTCTTAGCATGTCATACTTTAATGAGTGCTCACAATCATAAAAGATGTCCAAGATAGTATATTTATATGTGAACCTCTCTTTCTTTATTACTTCCTATTCATTGCAACGATGACCAAAACTATATTTGTCAACTCCCAACAACTTTTATTCATCATACTCTTTATATGTGAGATCATTACTTTCCATAAGATCCATACGACCTCTTTGTTTATTTTTATTTCTTCTCTTTTATTTTATTTAATTCCCTCAAGATCATAGCAAAATAATCAAGCCCTTGACTCAACACTAATCTTTATTATATAGTTCACGGACTCGATTACATAGAGGGGTCATAAAGAAAAACTCACAACTGGATCATACTAAAACTTTATTCTACTAGATCAAGATATTATCAAAAGGGTCGAACTAATAAAAACGGTAAAGATAAAAGTGATGGTGATACGATACCGGGGCACTCCCCCAAGCTTGGCAGTTTCCAAGGGGAGTGCCCATACCCATGTGATTATGTCTCCTTCTTTCTTAGTGAAGAATATGATGGTTTTGTTGATGGCGTAGGCTTCTTCCTTAATTTGTGCTTGAGGACAGAATTTTGATCCCTCAGGTCATCAATCTCCTGCTCCAGGCTTAATATCTTTTTGCATAATTCCTGCTTGTTTTCCTGCAAGAGGCAAAAAGGGACAAACTCGATCTTAAGTTTCTTAGCTCTATTAGGGAGGCTTGACTTTTTGAACTCCACATGCATGTCCCCAGGTTGAGGTAATGGGACTTCATCTTCATCTGAGCTCGTCTCCTCCTTTTCCTTGGGTTCATAGTCCTCTTCTTCTTTCGTAGTCCAACCACAATTCTCCACATCCCCATGGACCTTAGGATCTGGAAGGTAGTCAGCCACATGGCTTTCTCCTTCCGAATCCTGGGAAGACATGTTGCTCTAATCTGCAGTAGGACAGCTCGAAACAAAGATAGGAGATATTTGCGTGATACGGTGGTCAAAACCTCCGAGAGATTATATAATGAATTTTTACCGACAAAAAGGAGTATCGTGCAAGAAAACGGAGTCCGGAGAGCACACGAGGTGCCCACGAGGCAGCGGGGCGCGCCTCCCACCCTCGTGGAAGCCCAGTGTCCTTTCCAGTCTGCTTCTTATTTTCCTATTTTCTTAAATATTCCAAAACAAAGAAATATTGCCATTAGAACTGTTTTGGAGTCAGTTTACTTACCGTACCATGTACCTATTCCTTTTCGGGGTCTGAAACATTCTGGAATGTGTCCCTTATGTATTCCCCCGTGGTTACGGTTTCAATGATATTAGTCTCAACATTTATAGGATTACCTGAGATATAATGTTTGATTATTTGACCGTTCACCACCCTCGGATTTGTGCCTTCGAAGTTGTTGATTTTTATGGCACCGGAATGATAGACCTCCTCGATAACGTAAGGACCTTCCCATTTAGAGAGAAGTTTTCCTTCAAAAAATCTTAAACGAGAGTTATATAACAATACACAATCACCTACATTAAACTCAGGCTTTTGTATCCTTTTGTCATGCCATCTTTTAACTTTTTCATTAAACAGTTTGGCATTCTCATAGGCTTGGGTTCTCCATTCATCCAGTGAGCTAATGTCAAATAACCTCTTCTCACCAGCAAGTTTAAAATCATAATTGAGCTCTTTAATAGCCCAATGTGCCTTATGTTCTAATTCAAGAGGTAGATGACATGCTTTACCATAAACCATTTTATACGGAGACATACCCATAGGATTTTTGTATGCAGTTCTATAGGCCCATAATGCATCATCAAGTTTCTTGGACCAATTCTTTCTAGATCTATTAACAGTCTTTTGCAAAATTAGTTTGAGCTCTCTATTACTCAATTCTACTTGACCACTAGACTGTGGGTGATAAGGAGATGCAATTCTATGATTAACGTCATACTTAGCAAGCATTTTACGAAAGGCACCATGAATAAAATGTGAACCAACATCAGTCATTAAATATCTAGGGACTCCAAATCTTGGGAAAATAACTTCTTTAAGCATCTTAATAGAGGTGTTATGATCAGCACTACTAGTTGGAATAGCTTCTACCCACTTAGTAACGTAATCAACAGCAACTAAAATATGTGTATACCCATTAGAGGAAGGAAATGGTCCCATATAATCAAAGCCCCAAACATCAAATGGTTCAATAACAAGTGAATAATTCATAGGCATTTCTTGATGTCTAATAATATTACCAGTTCTTTGACATTCATCACAAGATAATAAAAACTTAGGAGCATCCTTGAAGAGAGTATGCCAATAAAAACCGCATTGCAATACCTCATGTGCAGTTCTATCTCCAGCGTGGTGTCCTCCATAAGCTTCGGAGTGACACTTGCGTAGGATCTGTTCCTGTTCATGCTCAGGTACACAACGTCTAATGATACCATCTACTCCTTCTTTATAAAGATGTGGGTCATCCCAAAAGTAATGTCTCAAATCATAGAAGAACCTTTTCTTTTGCTGGTATGTGAAACTAGGTGGTATAAATTTAGCAACAATATAATTAGCATAATTAGCATACCATGGAGCACTTCGAGAAGCATTTATGACATTTAATTGTTCATCAGGAAAGCTATCATCAATAAGTAGTGGGTCATCAAGAACATTTTATAACCTAGACAAGTTGTCTGCAACGGAGTTCTCAGCTCCCTTTCTATCAATAATATGCAAATCAAATTCTTGTAGCAAGAGAACCCATCTAATAAGTCTAGGTTTAGCATCTTTCTTTTCCATAAGGTATTTAATAGCAGCATGATCAGTGTGAATAGTTACTTTAGAATCAACAATATAAGGTCTGAACTTATCACAAGCAAATACAACTGCTAAGAATTCCTTTTCAGTAGTAGCATAATTTCTTTGGGAATTGTCTAGAGTTTTACTAGCATATTGAATAAAATTTAGTTTCTTATCAACTCTTTGCCCTAGAACAGCCCCTATAACATAATCACTAGCATCACACATAATTTAAAAGGGTAAATTCCAATCAGGTGGCTGAACAATAGGTGCAGAAATCAATGCTTTCTTAAGTATTTCAAATGCTTCTACACAATCATCATCAAAGACAAAAGGAATATCTTTTTGTAATAGGTTAGTCACAGGCCAAGAAATTTTTGAGAAGTCCTTAATGAACCTCCTATAAAAACCGGTCTGACCGAGGAAGCTTCTTATACCTTTAATGTCCTTGGGACATGGCATCTTTTCAATAGCATCAACTGTAGCTTTATCAACTTCAATGCATCTTTCATAAATTTTATGCCCCAAGACAATACCTTCATTAACCATAAAGTGGCATTTCTCCCAATTCAGAACAAGATTAGTTTCTTCACATCTCTGCAAAACTCGATCAAGGTTGCTCAAGTAATCATCAAAAGAGGATCCATAAACGGAGAAATCATCCATGAATACCTCACAAATCTTTTCACAAAAGTCAGATAATATAGCCATCATGCATCTTCGAAAGGTAGCAGGTGCATTACATAAACCAAAAGGCATATGTCTATAAGCAAAAGTACCGAAAGGGCAAGTAAAAGTGGTCTTTGCTTGATCATCAGCTGACACAGGTATTTGAGAGAAGCCACAGTAACCATCTAGAAAGCAAAAATTTGTATGTTTGGATAATCTTTTTAGCATTTGATCAATAAAAGGAAGGGGTAATGATCCTTTTTAGTAGCCTTATTTAATTTGCGAAAATAAATTACCATCCTATAACCTATAATAATTCTTTGTGGAATCAATTCATCTTTATCATTAGGAACGATAGTGATACCTCCCTTCTTAGGGACACAATGGACAGGACTTACCCCCTGACTATCAGCAACGGGATAAATTATACCTGCCTCAAGGAGCTTTAATATTTCCTTTCTTACCACTTCTTTCATCTTAGGATTCAGCCGTCGTTGGTGATCAATAACTGGTTTGGCGTCTTTCTCCAAATTTATTTTGTGTTGGCATAGAGTGGGACTAATACCCTTAAGATCATCAAGAGTATATCCAATAGCGGCATGGTGCTTCTTCAGAGTTTTCAATAATTTCTCTTCCTCCTTCTCTGAAAGGTTAGCACTAATAATAACAGGATATATTTTCTTTTCATTGAGATAAGCATATTTAAGAGTATCAGGTAATGGTTTAAGCTCAAACACGGGATCACCCTTGGGTGCAGGAGGATCCCCTAGGATTTCAATAGTCAAATTGTGTTTAAGAATGGGTCCTTGTTTAAAAAATACTTCATCTATTTCCATTCTTTCATTCATCAACATATCATTCTCATGGTCTAGCAAATATTGTTCTAAAGGATCATTAGGAGGCACATCAATAGAAGCAAGGCCAATAAGTTCATCTTTACTAGGCAATTCTTCATCACGGGGTTGTCTACGAAATTTAGAAAAATTAAACTCATGAGACATATCATCCAAACCAATAGTAACAACATCCTTCTTGCAATCTATCTTAGCATTAACAGTATTCAAGAAAGGTCTACCAAATATAATGGGACAAAAGCTATCTTGAGGGGAACCAAGAACAAGAAAATCAGCAGGATATTTAGCCTTCCCACACAAGACTTCAACGTCTCTAACAATCCCAATTGGTGAAATAGTATCTCTATTAGAAAGCTTAATGGTAACATCGATATCTTCTATCTCAGCTGGTGCAATATCATGCATAATTTCTTTGTATAAGGAAATAGGTATTGCATTAGCACTAGCACCCATATCACACAAGCCATGATAACAATGATCTCATATTTTAACAGAAATAACAGGCATGCCTACCACAGATCTATGTTTATCTTTAGCACCAGGTTTAACAATTCTAGCAGTCTCATCACAGAAGTAAATAACATGCCCATCAATATTATCGGCCAAGAGATCTTTAACCATAGTAATATTAGGTTGAACTTTAACTTGCTCAGGGGGTTTTTGTGTCCTAATATTACTTTTGTTGACTACAGTTGAAACTTTAGCATGATCCTTTATTCTAACAGGGAAAGGTGGTTTCTCAACATAAGTAGTAGGAACAATAGGATCATTATAAGTGATAGTATTTTCTTCAACTTTAATAGGTGCAACTACTTTTACTTCAATGGGAGGATTATATTTAAACCACTTCTCCTTAGGGAGATCAACATGAGTAGCAAAGGATTCACAGAAAGAAGCTACTATCTCAGAGTCAAGTCCATATTTAGTGCTAAATTTACAGAAAATATCGGCATCCATAAAAGATTTAACACAATCAAACTTACGTTTTATACCTGACTCCTTACCATCGTCGATATCCATATCTTCAGAGTTGCATTTAATTCTCCCCAATAAATTCCATTTGAATTCAATAGTCTTCATCATAAAGGAACCAGTACAAGAAGTATCGAGCATGGAGAGATTGTTGTCAGAAAGTCGAGCATAAATTTTTTTAATAATCATTTCTCTTGAGAGCTCATGATTGGGGCATGAATATAACATTGACTTAAGCCTCCCCCAAGCTTGAGCGATGCTTTCTCCTTCGCGAGGCCAAAAATTATATATATAATTACGATCACGATGAACAAGATGCGTAGGATAAAACTTCTGATGGAATTCCAATTTGAACCGTTTGTAGTCCCATGATCCCATATCATCACATAGCCTATACCATGTCAATGCATCTCCCTTCAAAGATAAAGGGAAGACCTTCTTCTTGATAACATCATCGGGCATACCTGCAAGCTTAAATAATCCACAAACTTCATCCACATAGATTAAGTGTAAGTCAGGATGTAATGTTCCATCTCGTACAAAAGGATTGGCTAGCAGTTTCTCTATCATACCCGAAGGAATTTCGAAGTAAACATTTTCATTTTCAATAGGTCTAGTAGGTTGAGGAGCAACTATTTGCTCTACCGGTCGGGGTGAAGATACCTCGAACAAGCCCCTCAAAGGATTACTTTCTATAGTAAGAAGTGACAGTAAATTTCAGCACACTATATAAATTTTTCCTTACCAAATTCCACCTACCAAAGGCGCTTCACTCCCCGGCAACAGCGCCAGAAAAGAGTCTTGATGACCCACAAGTGTATGGGATCTATCGTAGCCTTTTTGATAAGTAAGAGTGTCGAACCCAACGAGGAGCAGAAGGAAATGATAAGCGGTTCTAAGCAAGGTATTCTCTACAAGCACTGAAATTATCGGTAACAGATAGTTTTGTGATAAGGTAATTTGTAACGAGTAACAAGTAACAAGTGTAAATAAAGTGCATCAAGATGGCCCAATCCTTTTGTAGCAAAGGACAAGCCTGGACAAACTCTTATATAAAGGAAAGCGCTCCCGAGGACACATGGGAATTATCGTCAAGCTAGTTTTCATCACAATCATATGATTCGCGTTCGGTACTTTGATAATTTGATATGTGAGTGGACCGGTGCTTGGGTGCTGTCCTTACTTGTACAAGCATCCCACTTATGATTAAACCCTATTGCAATGTAACGACCAAACCTCGAAGGATTTGAGTCTCTGTGCTTACCGTGCTAGTCCCTGGATCGAACTCGCTAGAACACACAGTATAGATGAATACCAGAATAGCAAGTGCATCATTTATTACAACGTATGATCCAGAATGTATAAAATAAAACAATTTGCATAGCACTTGGCTAGCTTTATTCTATCAAACAGCGGAAAGTAGTAGAAAATAACGATGAGTCCCATCATAGCCACTGACGATGCTGAGTGCAGACTCGCGACCCTAACGATACCTTACTCTTTGTCAGGATATCCTGCAACATGAGATGTTGCAGCCATATAGGTCAATACTTGGAATGTATTGGAAAGTTACATAGGAGTAATAATATAGCAGACCTACATGTATATGCATAGTATATCAAAAGGAAGGCTTGAGGGTTTATTTTCGCAGAAAGCTGATTTTGTCCTCATAACTACCTAATAGTCAAATTTTTATATAGTTCTTTTATTACTACAATTAAAAGCACAAGGTTGAGTTGGCAAAATCAACTCCAACCTACCCTTTATTAAGTTGCCAAAAAATATTATTAAGTGTCACATCTGTCAAGATCATCCAACAACTGTAATGGCATAGTCGCTCAAATTTACCCATAACCGGGGGCACGGCTAATCATGATTAGTTTTAATACTCTGCAGAGTTTAGTACGTTGTACCCACTGGACCCAATCCGAAGATTGAGACGAAGTCTTTCAGAAGAGGTTCCCTTGACCACCTGACGGCCACATCCCACCTACATATGCTACATTTGTCGAAACTATCTGGGCAAGGGTTCCAACAACTGATCAACTAAGCCAGAGCCCATATAGCCAGTGGCCGCACATGGAAGCTACTAATCACTAAGTCTGTCTGATCTTTTTGAGCCTGGGCGGCATTCCACTTAGGGTGCACTCTCATGAGCGCATGGCCTTAGAAAAGGTGCAAGACCCCATGATGCCTTCCCTCAACACCAAGCAATACCACTTCCGCCCAAAGGTCAGTTAAAATCCTGAGTTACTACTCAATTTGTTAAATATATATAATCCTCACATAAACTCAATGAATACACGAACCACCCCTGTCTACAAAGCATAGGAAACTACAACTACCACGATTTTGCAAAAGCCTGGAAGATAGCTCAACAGCATAGCCAACATATATAATACTCATGTACATGCATATATTCATAGTGTGATATAACTACATGCATAGAAAACAATAGGTAAAGGATGATCAACATGTAACTTGCCTTGGTTCTGGTTCAGAAAGTCATACTCCTGACAATAGCTCGCGTCGCACTCCGGAAAATCTACACGTTTCACACAATTCAATAATCAATCACCGGAACACGAAAAGAACCAAAACAAAACTAACAGCAACAAAACCATTTTTAAAACGCAACAACAGAAGCTTAACAGCACCTAAAATGCACGAGGTCACAACGCAAAAAGAATCACTCGATTCCGATAAACGGTTTGAGAGTTATGGCCTCCGGAAGATTCAATTCAAATTCAAACGAATTCAAATTTGAACAGTGCAAGCATGTGAGATTTTGGTACTGTCATGAAGGGCTGATTTTTGTGAGTGCATAGGAAAAAGAATTACCTAAATTGGACATATAGGTTAAAAGATATAGCTAGTTGAAGTTTTAGCTGAAATCTGAAAATAAAACAGAAAGCAAAAGAAAACATCTGGGCTGTAGCAACTCCTGTAGCGAACTGCCACGTGGCAGCGCGTGATTGGTTGAAGCTTACTCTGTGCGTGCATGCTCACCAGAGAACAGAGGACGGCGGCGGCGGTCTCGGGCGTTGGCGGCAATGCTCCTTCGGTGACTCTACGACGAGGGTGACGAGGCGGGCGGATGTGGCTGGGAGTGGCGGAGGCGGTGGTGGTGCTCAAAGGCGGCGGGGCGTACTCTGCAGGCGACGGCGGCAACGGAAACGAGGCTGCTCTGGTGAAGTCGGGACGGCTTGTTCCTCTCCCTCTGTTGCGCCTTCGGCAATACAAAGATGTCAGGCGGTGGCGGCTTCGATTGGGGAATCCAAAAGGACAAACTGCGGCGGCAGGGCTTACTAACGGCAACGAAATCCACCGGCGAACAACGGCGAACTCCGAGCTTGATGGCGAGATCCGTTTTCACCCTACAGCGCGTGCGGCAACGAAGAGGATCGGGAGAAAGGGTGCGGCTTCCCTGGGGTCTTCTGCTTGCGCACGGCAGCTCGGGCTCGCTCGAGGTGGACCAGGGGCGCGGGGTGGACCGGCTCGGCCTCGGCGTGCGTGCGTGCGTACGGCGCGCGGTGTCCGACTCGGTGGAGGGGACGAACAGGGGCGCGGGACCCGCTGTCAGTGGCTGGAGGCGAGCGGTGGATCGGGTGCAGGCTCGCGGGGCGGATCGGGCGAGGCTGCGGCGTACCGCTTGGCTGGGGCCGGGAGGCGCGGGGGACTGGGCCCCGCAGTGCGAGGTTAGGTGGGCCGCGGGGTTGGCTGCTGGGCCGCGCAGTGCTCTGCACTGCGCGCTGTGCTGCGTTTTTTTAACAAAAACTATAACAGTGTAAACTAAAAATAAATAAAATAAAATACACAATATAAATTCGAAATAAAAATACCTAGACACACAGTAAAAATAGCTCTACAGATATAAACTATAGGAACACTAGTTCCAACACTAATGCAATTTTGTAAAAAATAATTTTGATGCAATAGGCCACTCAAACAGCAATAAAACAATCAAATAAAATATTTTGAAGATTGCAAAAATTACCAGAACATATCAGATGAACTGGAAATAATATTCTGCACATTATGAACATTTTTTAAAAATAGGGGAGAAGTCATGTTATCTCCACTCCAAATAAATTGCCTTTTGTTGCATACTGATTTGAATATTCTGAAAAAGCAAATAATGCAATAAAAATATGATATGCATATGAATGATCTAATAACATCCTAATTTAGGAAAATTGGGATGTTATAAACCTACCCCCCTTAAGATGAATCTCGCCCTCGAGATTCGGGCTGGCTAGCAAATAGGTGTGGGTGATCCTGCCTGAGATCTTCCTCTCGTTCCCAAGTAGCTTCCTCCTCTATATGATGATCCCACTGAACCTTGCATAACTTAATTGTCTTGGTGCGAGTAACTCTCTCTGCTGTCTCCAGAATCTTAGCAGGCTTCTCCTCATATGTCAAATCACTCTCCAACTGAATTGCCTCAAGTGGCACCGTGTCCCTCAATGGAACATCCATCATCTCTGCATGGCACTTCTTCAACTGAGATACATGAAACGCATTATGAACTCCTGACAAGGATTCTGGCAACTCCAGCTGATAAGCTACCTCTCCTCTATGCTCCAAGATCTTGTAAGGCCCCACAAAACGTGGTGCTAACTTACCCTTGATTCCAAACCTCTTAATTCCACGAAGTGGTGAAACTCTAAGGTATGCATGGTCTCCTACCTCATATGTCACCTTACGTTTTGCATCTGCATAACTCTTCTGTCTGGACTGTGCTATCTTCAGCCTGTCACGAATCAACTGGACCTTCTCCTCAGCATCTCTGATCAAGTCTGGTCCAAAGAATTGACGCTCTCCAACCTCATCCCACATCAATGGTGTTCTGCACTTTCTACCATACAATACCTTAAACGGTGCCATCTTCAGACTAGCCTGATAACTATTACTATATGAGAGCTCTGCATAAGGTAAATTATCATCCCAAGTGGACCCATAGCCCAAAGCACAAGCTCTCAACATATCCTCCAAAATCTGATTTACCCCCTCTGTCTGCCCATCTGTCTGTGGATGGAAAGCTGTACTGAACTCCAGCCTGGTGCCCAAGGATTCATGCAACTGACGCCAAAACTTGGACGTGAACTGAGTACCTCTATCCGACACTACCTTCCTTGGAACTCCATGCAGACAAACAATTTTAGACATATAAATCTTTGCTAGCTGAGCACTGGTATAAGTAGTCTTTACTGGGATGAAGTGAGCAACTTTAGTCAAACGATCAACAACTACCCAAATAGAATCATAACCTGACCGAGTCCTAGGTAAACCTGTAATGAAGTCCATACCAATCTCATCCCACTTCCAATCAGGTATAGGCAATGGCTGTAACAAACCTGCTGGTCTCTGATGTTTTGCTTTAACTCTCTGGCACACATCACATGTCGCAATATATCCCGCAATTTCCCTCTTCAGGCTAGGCCACCAAAATCTTTCCCTCAAATCCAAATACATCTTAGTATTACCTGGGTGAATAGAATAAGGTGAATCATGCGCCTCCTGAAGAATCAACTGATATCTGCATCTTGAGGTACACAAATACGCTTCTCAAACCATATGGCTCCATGTTCATCCTCATGGAAACCTTCTGCCTTACCTTTAGCCATATTCTCTTTTATCTCAGCAATCTCCTTATCATTCTTTTGAGCTTCTCTGATCCTGTCAAGCAAAGTAGGCTTTACCTCAAGTGTTGCTAAATATCCCTTAGGAACCATCTCGAACCTGAGATTCCTAAACTGTTCACATAACTCGGGTGGCATATTATCAATATTAACTGCATTAGCATGGCTCCTACGACTCAACGCATCAGCAACAACATTAGCCTTACCAGGATGATACTGCAGATTCAAATCATAATCCTTAATAAGCTCCAACCATCTCCTCTGCCTGAGGTTCAAATCCTTCTGAGTAAAAATATACTTCAAGCTCTTATGATCAGTAAATATATCACAATGATTACCAATAAGATATTGCCTCCCAGTTTTCAATGCATGCACAACTGAGGCTAACTCCAAATCATGTGTAGGATAATTATGCTCATGATTCTTAAGCTGACGTGAAGCATATGAAACAACTTTACCTTCCTGCATCAAAACACTCCCAAGTCCTTGACGAGAAGCATCACAATATACCTGGAAGTCCTTATGTATATCCGGCAGAGTTAAGACTGGTGTTGTAACCAAACGCTGCTTCAATTCCTGAAAGCTGGCTTCACATTCATCAGTCCAAACAAACTTCTTCTCCTTCAATAATTCAGTCATAGGCTTTGCAATCTTGGAAAAGTTCTCAATAAACCTCCTGTAATAACCTGCAAGGCCCAAAAAGCTGCGAATCTCTCCAACTGTCGTGGGTGTCTCCCACTCTGTAACTGCAGCAACCTTAGATGGATCAACTGCAACTCCATTACCTGACACAACATGTCCAAGGAATGCTACCTCATCCAGCCA
This sequence comes from Triticum aestivum, assembly GCF_018294505.1. Classification (NCBI taxonomy): domain Eukaryota; kingdom Viridiplantae; phylum Streptophyta; class Magnoliopsida; order Poales; family Poaceae; genus Triticum; species Triticum aestivum. The sequence goes on from NC_057806.1 coordinate 140,444,129, forward strand.
AAACTCACATTTGCTGAACTTGGCATACAGCTGATGTTCCCTTAGTTTCTCCATTACCAAACGCAAATGCACCTCATGCTCTTGCTTATTCTTGGAGAACACCAATATATCATCAATGAAAACAACCACAAATTTATCCAAGAACTCCATAAACACCTTGTTCATCATATTCATGAAGTATGCAGGGGCGTTAGTCAATCCAAATGACATAACAGTATATTCATACAACCCATACCTCGTAGTAAAAGCAGTCTTTGGAATACATTGCTCACGAATCTTCAATTGATGATAACCAGAACGAAGATCAATCTTAGAAAACACAGTAGCTCCCTCCAACTGGTCAAATAGATCATTTATCATAGGCAAAGGATACTTATTCTTAATGGTTACCTCATTCAGAGAACGATAATCAACACACATCCTCAAGGTCCCATCCTTCTTCTCCACAAACCAAACTGGAGCTCCCCAAGGTGATGAACTTGGGCGAATAAATCCTTGTGGTTGCAATTCTCTTATCTACTTCTTCAATTCTTCCAACTCTTTAGGAGGCATTCTATACGGTCTCTTTGCAATAGGTCCAGTGCCTGGTATTAAATCAATCAAAAACTCAATATCTCTATCTGGTGGCATACCTGGCAACTCCTCTGGAAACACATCTGGATAATCTCTCACAACTGGCACCTCTTCCAGGCTACCCCCCTTAAGAGAGTTCACCTGCACCTGATTACGCTTATACTTACACACATATTTGATCCTCTTCCCTCCTGGTGCACTGAGAGTAATAGATCGACTGGCACAATCAATACGACATTTATATAACTGCAACCAATCCATACCCAAAATAACATCCAGACCTTGTGACTTCAATATAATCAAATCCGTAGGAAAATCATGCTTTCCAATAGACAAAGTCAACTGATGGCAACCAACACCTGCTATCATCTCAGCTCCTAGGGAACTCACTCTAATAGGCATACTAAGTGTTTTGGTTGGCAATCCATGTTTATCAACAAATACCCTCGAAATAAATGAATGCGATGCACCAGTATCAAAAAGAACAAGTGCAGGTACTGAATTAATCAAGAACTTACCAATCACTGCATCAGGTTCATTGTAAACCTCCTCCACATTAACATGATTTACATGACCCTTTTGGAAGGGGTTTGGCTTGCTGGATCCTGAGTTCTTCGCCCCCGGGCAATCTGTGGCATAGTGCCCCATAGCCTTACACCTGAAGCACTGCACCTGACTCAAATCCCTTGGCGCACGTGTAACCTGGTGGTTCTGGTTATTGTTCCCTCCATTGCCATTACCATTACCATTACCTCTGTCATTGCCATTGTTACTCTTGTGCCCATTATGATGATGGTGGCCATTATGGTTGTGGCCATTCCCTCCATGATGATTATGACCATTACCTCCATGATGATTATGTCCATTACCTCCATGATGATTATGTCCATTACCTCCATTACCATGATATGAAGTGCGTGGTTTCTGCCGTGGTCCTGAATTATACCTATTATTGTTGTTGTACTTCCTCTTGCGATTCTCTATGGCCTGTTGCTTTCCCTCCAGCACAATAGCCTTATCAATCAAATCCTGGCAATTCCTAAAAGTGGCCACTATCAACTGAAGGCTCAAGTCATCATTTAGGCCCTCCAAGAATTTCTCCTGCCTAGCTGCATCAGTGTTAACATCATTAGGAGCATAGCGTGTAGGATTATTAAATTCCTCCACATAAGCATTAACTGTGCGACCTCCCTGGCGCAAACTGCGAAACTCCTTCTTTTTCAGACTCATAGCACCAGCAGACACATGTGCAGCACGAAAAGCATCCTGAAACTGAGGCCATGTGATAGTAGCAATGGGATAAGTGACCAAGTAGTTGTCCCACCAAGCTGCGGCAGGACCCTCCAACAAATGTGAGGCAAACCTCACCCTCTATGCATCAGTGCATCCAACCGTCTCCAGGTTCCTATTGGCTGCACGGAGCCAGTCATCAGCCACAATAGGTTCAGGGGAACTGGAGAACCTCTGAGGATTCAACCTCAAGAACCTGGTAAGCATATCCACAGGTGGCGGTGGCGGCGGATTGTTGTTGTTATTGTTGTTGTTCTGGTTCTGAGTAAGCAACTGGATCAACTGGGCATGTCCCTCAATAACCTGCTGTATGTATGGTGGTACTCCATTGCCATTATTGTCTCCTCCTGCAGTATTGCGTCTAGTATCACACCTCGGCGGCATCTGGTGGGCAAGCATAGATGAGTTATAGATATAATAGGGCCAAAAGCTATGTATATATAAATATATTCTACCCATATGCATAATATGATCAAGCCAACAAAACACAACAGTGAATAACACCAACAAACAAACAAACAACATAATATAGTATTATATATATAGTCGAATAATTTCGACAAGATGTAATTTAACAAACAACTACCAATCAAGCAAACAATCTAGTATCTTCATACCACGAAAGTGGGCATAATCAGATACGCTAACACGATAACGTTGCAATATAAAACAAACATGAATGGTGGTCTCAGCACTAGTTCCTACTTAACTGTTCAAGATACTTGAGGGGGTTAACTAATAAACAGTAAGAAGGATAGCTAGTTTATAAAATAATTTTCACTCCTATGGCTTTTCTAATCCATTTTCTAGGGTCATGTCCTACAGTCAACACACAGCTCTCATACCATCTGTAACGACCAAACCTTGAAGGATTTGAGTCTCTATGCTTACCGTGCTAGTCCCTGGATCAAACTCGCTAGCACACACAATATAGATGAATACCAGAATAGCAAGTGCATCATTTATTACAACGTATGATCCAGAATGTATAAAATAAAACAATTTGCATAGCACTTGGCTAGCTTTATTCAATCAAACAGCGAAAGTAGTAGAAAATAACAATGAGTCCCATCATAGCCCACTGGCGATGCTGAGTCCAGACTCGCGACCCTAACGATACCTTACTCTTCGTCAGAATATCCTGCAACATGAGACGTTGCAGCCATATAGGTCAATACTTGGAATGTATTGGCAGGTTACACAGGAGTAATAATATAGCAGACCTACATGTATATGCATAGTATATCAAAAGGAAGGCTTGAGGGTTTATTTTTGCAGAAAGCTGATTTTGTCCTCATAACTACCTAATAGTCAAATTTTTATTTAGTTCTTTTATTACTACAATTAAAAGCACAAGGTTGAGTTGGCAAAATCAACTCCAACCTACCCTTTATTAAGTTGCCCAAAAATATTATTAAGTGTCACATCTGTTAAGATCATCCAACAACTGTAATGGCATAGTCGCTCAAATTTACCCATAACCGGGGGCACGGCTAATCATGATTAGTTTTAATACTCTTCAGAGTTTAGTATGCTGTACCCACTAGACCCAATCCGAAGATTGAGACACAGTCTTTCAGAAGAGGTTCCCTTGACCACCTGACAGCCACATCCCACCTACATATGCTACATCTGTCGACACTGTCTGGGCAAGGGTTCCAACAACTGATCAACTAAGCCAGAGCGCATATAGCCAGTGGCCGCACATGGAAGCTACTAGTCACTAAGTCTGTCTGATCTTTTTGAGCCTGGGCGGCATTCCACTTAGGGTGCACTCTCATGAGCGCATGGCCTTAGAAAAGGTGCAAGACCCCATGATGCCTTCCCTCAACACCAAGCAATACCACTTCCGCCCAGAGGTGAGTTAAAATCCTGAGTTACTACTCATTTTGTTAAATATATATAATCCTCACATAAACTCAATGAATACACGAACCACCCCCGTCTACAAAGCATAGCAAACTACAACTACCACGATTTGCAAAAGCCGGGAAGATAGCTCAACAGCATAGCCAACATATATAATACTCCTATACATGCATATATTCATAGTGTGATATAACTACATGCATAGAAAATAATAGGTAAATGATGATCAACATGTAACTTGCCTTGGTTCTGGTTCAGAAAGTCACACTCCTGACAATAGCTCGTGTCGCACTCCGGACAATCTACACGTTTCACACAATTCAACAATCAATCACCGGAACACGAAAAGAACCAAAACAAAACTAACAGCAACAAAACCATTTTTAAAACGCAACAACAGAAGCTTAACAGCACCTAAAATGCACTACAGTCACAATGCAACAAGAATCACTCGATTCCGATAAACGGTTTGAGAGTTATGGCCTCCGGAAGATTCAATTCAAATTCAAACGAATTCAAATTTGAATAGTGCAAGCATGTGAGATTTTGGTACTGTCATGAAGGGCTGATTTTTGTGAGTGCATAGGAAGAAGAATTACCTAAATTGGACATATAGGTTAAAGGATATAGCTAGTTGAAGTTTTAGCTGAAATCTGAAAATAAAACAGAAAGCAACAGAAAACATCTGGGCTGTAGCAACTCCTGTAGCGAACTGCCACGTGGCAGCGCGTGATTGGTTGAAGCTTACTCTGCGCGCGCATGCTCACCTAAGAACAGAGGACGGCGGCGGCGGTCTCGGGCGTTGGCGGCGGCGCTCCTCCGGTGACTCTACAGCGCGGATGCGGCTGGGAGTGGCGGAGGCGGTGGTGGTGCTCAAAGGCGGCGGGGCGTACTCTGCAGGCGACGACAGCGACGGAAACGTGGCTGCTCTGGTGAAGTCGGGACGGCTTGTTCCTCTCCCTCTGTTGTGCCTTCGGCAATACAAAGATGTCAGGCGGTGGCGGCTTCGAGTGGGGAATCCAAAAGGACGAACTGCGGCGGCAGGGCTTACTAACGGCGACGAAATCCACCGGCGAACGACGGCGAACTCCGAGCTCGATGGCGAGATCCATTTTCGCCCTACAGCGCGTGCGGCAACGAAGAGGATCGGGAGAAAGGGTGCGGCTTCCCTGGGGTCTTCTGCTTGCGCACGGTAGCTCGGGCTCGCTCGGGGTGGACCAGGGGCGCGGGGTGGACCGGCTCGGCCTCGGCGTGCGTGCGTGCGTACGACACGCGGTGTCCGGCTCGGTGGAGGGGACGAAGAGGGGCGCGGGACCCGCTGTCAGCGGCTGGAGGCGAGCGGTGGATCGGGTGCGGGCTCGCGGGGCGGATCGGGCGAGGCTGCGGCGTACCGCTTGGCTGGGGCTGGGAGGCGCGGGGGACTGGGCCGCGCAGTGCGGGGTTAGGTGGGCCGCGGTGTTGGCTGCTGGGCCGCGCAGTGCTCTGCGCTGCGCGCTATGCTGCATTTATTTAAATAAAAACTACAACAGTAAAACTAAAAATAAATAAAATAAAATACACAATATAAATTTGAAATAAAAATACCTAGACACACAGTAAAAATATCTCTACAACTATAAACTACAGGAACACTAGTTCCAACACTAATGCAATTTTGTAAAAAATAATTTTGATGCAATAGGCCACTCAAACAGCAATAAAACAATCAAATAAAATATTTTGAAGATTGCAAAAATTACCAGAACATATCAGATGAACTGGAAATAATATTCTGCACATTATGAACATTTTTAAAAAAATAGGGGAGAAGTCATGTTATCTCCACTCCAAATAAATTGCCTTTTGTTGCATAATGATTTGAATATTCTAAAAAAGCAAATAATCCAATAAAAATATGATATGCATATGAATGATCTAATAACATCCTAATTTATGAAAATTGGGATGTTACAGCAAGCAACCGCAACTACAACAGAAGTATTAAGGTAAACCTAACCATAGCATGAAACATGTCGATCCAAATCAGCCCCTTACGAAGCAATGCATAAACTAGGGTTTAAGCTTCTGTCACTCTAGCAACCCGTCATCTACTTATTACTTCCCAATGCCTCCCTCTAGGCCCAAACAATGGTGAAGTGTCATGTAGTCGACGTTCACATGACACCACTAGAGGGATGGCAACATACATCTCATCAAAATATCGAACGAATACCAAATTCACATGACTACTAATAGCAAGACTTCTCCCATGTCCTCAGGAATAAACGTAACTACTCACAAAGCATATTTATGTTCATAATCAGAGGGGGTATTAATATGCATAATGGATCCGAACATATGATCTTCCACCAAGTAAACCAACTAGCATCAACTACAAGGAGTAATCAACACTACTAGCAACCCACAGGTACCAATCTGAGGTTTGGATACAAAGATTGGATACAAGAGATGAACTAGGGTTTGAGATGAGATGGTGCTGGTGAGATGTTGATGGAGATTGGCCCCCTCCCGATGAGAGGATCGTTGGTGATGACGATGGTGATGATTTCCCCCTCCTGGAGGGAAGTCTCCCCAACAGAACAGCTCCACCGGAGCCCTAGATTGGTTCCACCTCGTGGCGGCGGAGTCTCGCCCCGAAAGCTTGCTTGTGGTTTTTTCCTCGACGAAAGACTCCATATAGCCAAAGATGGGCATCGGAGGGCCACTAGGGGGCCCACGAGGCAGGGGGCGCGCCCAGGGGGTAGGGCGCGCCCCCCACCCTCGTGGCTGGTGGGTGGCCCCCTCTGGTGCTTCTTGCGCTTAGTATTTTTTATATATTCTAGAAATAACTTCCGTGAAGTTTCAGGACTTTTGGAGCTGTGCAGAATAGGTCTCTAATATTTGCTCCTTTTCCAACCCAGAATCCCAGCTGCTGGCATTCTCCCTCTTCATGTAAACCTTGTAAAATAAGAGAGAATAGGCACAAGTATTGTGACATAATGTGTGATAACAGCCCATAATGCAGTAAATATCAATATAAAAGCATGATGCAAAATGGACGTATCAGAAACCTATGGGAAGGATTAATGATGTTCTTATTGTTGCAAATAGGAATTATGTGCCCGTAGATTTCATTGTTCTTGACATAGATTGCAATCCTACATGTCCTATTATTCTTCATAGACCTTTCCTTAGAACGATTGGTGCAATTATTGATATGAAAGAAGAGAATATTGGATTCCAATTTCCGTTAAGGAAAGGCATGTAACACTTCCCTAGAAAGAAAATTAAATTACCTTATGAATCTATTATGAGAGACACCTATGGATTGCATACCAAAGATGATAATACCTAGATATATTCTTGTTTTTATGCTTAGCTAGGGGCGTTAAACGATAGCGCTTGTTGGGAGGCAACCCAATTTTATTTTTGTTTCTTGATTTTTGGTTCTATTTAGTAATAAATATTTCATCTAGCCTCTGTTTATATGTGGCTTTATGCTTTTAATTAGTGTTTGTGCCAAGTAGAACCTTTGGGAAGATTTGGGGGGAGTTTTTGCGATCATGCTGTAAAAAACAGATTCTATTTTTCGTGTATTGTTTGCTTATTTTGATGCATCTATGGCTAGTATCGGAGGGTATGAACCATAGAGAAGTTGGAATACGGTAGTTTTAACACCAATATAAATATAGAATGAGTTCATTACAGTACCTTAAGTGGTGGTTTGTTTTCTTATACTAACGGAGCTCATGAGATTTTCTGTTGAGTTTTGTGTTGTGAAGTTTTCAAGTTTTGGGTAAAGATTTGATGGATTATGGAATAAGGAGTGGCAAGAGCCTAATCTTGGGGATGCCCAAGGCACCCCAAGGTAAAATTCAAGGACAACCAAAAGCCTAAGCTTGGGGATGCCCCGGAAGGCATCCCCTCTTTCGTCTTCGTTCATTAGTAACTTTACTTGAGGCTATATTTTTATTCACCACATGATATGTGTTTTGCTTGGAGCGTCTTGTATGATTTGAGTCTTTGCTTTTTAGTTTACCACAATCATCCTTGCCGTACACACCCTTTGGGAGAGACACACATGAATTGGAATTTATTAGAATACTCTATGTGCTTCACTTATATCTTTTGAGCTAGATAATTTTGCTCTAGGGCTTCACTTCTATCTTTTAGAGCACGGTGGTGGTTTTATTTTATAGAAATTATTGATCTCTCATGCTTCACTTATATTATTTTGAGAGTCTTTTAGAACAACATGGTAATTTGCTTTGGTTATAAAATTAGTCCTAATATGATAGGCATCCAGGATGGGTATAATAAAAAGTATCATAGAAAGTGCGTTGAATACTATGAGAAGTTTGATACTTGATAATTGTTTTGAGATATAAAGATGGTGATATTAGAGTATGCTAGTTGAGTAGTTGTGAATTTGAGAAATACTTGTGTTGAAGATTGCAAGTCCTGTAGCATGCACGTATGGTAACCGTTGTGTAACAAATTTGAAACATGAGGTGTTCTTTCATTGTCTTCCTTATGAGTGGTGGTCGGGGACGAGCGATGGTCTTTTCCTACCAATCTATCCCCCTAGGAGCATGCGCATAATGCTTGGTTTTTGATGACTTGTAGATTTTTGCAATAAGTATGTGAGTTCTTTATGACTAATGTTGAGCCCATGGATTATACGCACTCTTACCTTTCCATCATTGCTAGCCTCTTCGGTACCGTGCATTGCCATTTCTCACCTTGAGAGTTGGTGCAAACTTCGCTGGTGCATCCAAACCTCGTGATATGATATGCTCTATCACACATAAACCTCCTTATATCTTCCTCAAAACAGCCACCATACCTACCTATTATGGCATTTCCATAACCATTCCGAGATATATTGCCATGCAACTTTCCATCGTTTCATTTATGACATGCTTCATCATTGTCATATTGCTTTGCATGATCATGTAGTTAACATCATATTTGTGGCAAAGCCACCATGCATAATTTATCATACATGTCACTCTTGATTCATTGCCCTTCCCGGTACACTGCCGGAGGCATTCATATAGAGTCATATTTTGTTCTAGTATCGAGTTGTAATCATTGAGTTGTAAATAAATAGAATTGTGATGATCATCATTAATAGAGCATTGTCCCCCAAAAAAGAGAAAGGTCAAATAAAAAAATAAAGTCCCAAAAAAAGGAAAAAAGGAAAAAAAAGGGACAATGCTACTATCCTCTTTTTCCACACTTGTGCTTCAAAGTAGCACCATGATCTTTATGATAGAGAGTCTCTTGTTTTCTCACTTTCATATAATAGTGGGAATTTTTTATTATAGAACTTGGCTTGTATATTCCAACAATGGGCTTCGTCAAATGCCCTAGGTCTTCGTGAGCAACCAAGTTGGATGCGCACCCACTTAGTTTCTTTTGTTGAGCTTTCATACATCTATAGCTCTAGTGCATCCGTTGCATCGCAATCCCTACTCCTTGCATTGACATCAGTTGATGGGCATCTCCCTAGCCCGTTGATTAGCAGCATCGATGTGAGAGTTTCTCCTTTTCTGTCTTCTCCACATAACCCCCATCATCATATTCTATTCCACCCATGGTGCTATATCCATGGCTCACGCTCATGTATTGCGTGAAAGTTGAAAAAAGTTTGAGATTACTAAAGTATGAAACAATTGCTTGGCTTGTCATCAGGGTTGTGCAAGATGAGAGCATTTTGGTGTGACGAAAATAGAGCATGGCCAAACTATATGATTTTGTAGGGATGAACTTTCTTTTGCCATATATTTTTGAGAAGACATGATTGCTTAGTTAGTATGCTTGAAGTATTATTATTTTTATGTCAATATTAAACTTTTGTCTTGAATCTCTGGGATCTGAATATTCATGCCACAATAAATAAAATTACATTGAGAATTATGCTAGGTAGCATTCCACATCAAAAATTATGTTTCTTGTCATTTACCTACTCGAGGACGAGAAGGAATTGAGCTTGGGGATGCTTGATACGTCTCCAACGTATCTATAATTTTTTATTGTTTCATGCTATTATATTATCTGTTTTGGATGTTTAATGGGCTTTATTATACACTTTTATATTATTTTTGGGACTAACCTACTAACCCAATGCCCAGTGCAAATTGCTGTTTTTTGCCTATTTCAGTGTTTCGCAAAAAAGGAATATCAAACGGAATCCAAACGGAATGAAAACTTCGGGAGATTTATTTTTGGAACAAACGTGATCCAGGGGACTTGGAGTAGACGTCAAGAAAGAAGCGAGGCGGCCACGAGGCAGGGAGGCGCGCCTGCCCCCTGGGCGCGCCCCCACCCTCGTGGCCCCCTCGCAGCTCTACCAACCTACTTCTTCCTCCTATATATATCCATATACCCCGAAAACATCGAGGAGCACCACGAAACCCTATTTCCACCACCGCAACCTTTTGTACCCAAGAGATCCCATCTTGGGGCCTTTTTTGGAGCTCCGCCGGAGGGGGAATCGATCACGGAGGGCTTCTACATCAACACCATAGCCTCACCGATGATGTGTGAGTAGTTTACCACAGACCTTTGGGTCCATAGTTATTAGCTAGATGGCTTCTTCTCTCTCTTTGGATCTCAATACAAAGTTCTCCTTGATCTTCTTGGAGATCTATTCGACGTAACTCTTTTTGCGGTGTGTTTGTCGAGATCCGATGAATTGTGGGTTTATGATCAAGTTTATCTAAGAACAATATTTGATTATTCTCTGAAATCTTTTATGTATGATTGGTTATCTTTGCAAGTCTCTTCGAATTATCAATTTGGTTTGGCCTACTAGATTGATCTTTCTTGCAATGGGAGAAGCGCTTAGCTTTGGGTTAAATCTTGTGGTGTCCTTTCCCAGTGACAGCAGGGGAAGCAAGGCACGTATTGTATTGTTGCCATCGAGGATAAAAAGATGGGGTTTATATCATATTGCTTGAGTTTATCCCTCAACATCATGTCATCTTGCCTAATATGTTACTCTGTTCTTATGAACTTAATACTCTAGATGCATGCTGGATAGCGGTCGATGTGTGGAGTAATAGTACTACATGCAGAATTGTTTTGGTCTACATGTCGCGGACGTGATGCCTATATACATGATCATGCCTAGATATTCTCATAATTATGCACTTTTCTATCAATTGCTCGATAGTAATTTGTTCACCCACCGTAATACTTATGCTATCTCGAGAGAAGCCACTGGTGAAACCTATGGCCCCCGGGTCTATCTTTTATCATATAAGTTTCCAATCTATTTTATTTTGCAATCTTTACTTTCCTATATATATATCATAAAAATACCAAAAATATTTATCTTATTATCTCTATCAGATCTCACTCTCGTAAGTGACCGTGAAGGGATTGACAACCCCTTTATCACGTTGGTTGCGAGGTTCTTATTTGTTTGTGTAGGTACGAGGGACTTGCGTGTAGTCTCCTACTGGATTGATACCTTGGTTCTCAAAAGTTGAGGGAAATACTTACGCTACTTTTCTGTATCACCCTTTCCTCTTCAAGGGAAAACCAACGCAGTGCTCAAGAGGTAGCACTTCTCACCTTGGTGTATCCGTCCTTCGAAAGGACCAAATTATCTGGCCGTCGAGAGGGGCATGTGAAAAGAAACCTCAAAAAAGGACAAAAAGAAAAGTAAAAATATGTGTGTCCCAGGAAGGCCGAGCCGTATTTTGGACCACAGTATGGTTGTGCCTCCGTCTCTGCCCATGGTATTTTTAGTGCGTAGTTATGTACGCGCAGTACGTATGCCGCCACTTGGTCAGGGCTGAGACGGAGGTCGAATTGCCATTCTTACTCCTGACGAGTCGGACTGTCATGCTGCGGAGTAGTCCGGACTCGTTTGACAGTGTCCGGGAACTTAGCTACTGAATTAAAGTTCTGCCTTAAAAGGCTGCTCTGTACTTCCGCTGCCAGGGCCACGGTGGCTTCCTTGGTACGGAGGGAGCACTCCGTGTTTCCATTGACTATTATGACACCGCGTGGTCCGGTCATCTTGAGCTTGAGATAAGCATAGTGTGGCACCGCATTGAATTGAGCAAACGCGGTTCGTCCGAGCAGTGCGTGATAGCCGTTGCGGAAAGGGACGATAACGAAGATTAACTCTTCGCTTCAGAAGTTATCTGGAGATCCGAAGACGACCTCCAATGTGATTGAGCTCGAGCAACGGGCCTCTAGACCTGGTATAACTCCTTTAAAGGTAGTTTTAGTGGGCTTGATCCTTGATGGATCGATGCCCATTTTGTGCACTGTATCCTAATAAAGCAGGTTGAGGCTGCTCCCACCGTCCATGAGGACTCGTGTGAGGTGGAATCCATCAATTATAGGGTTGAGAACCACTGTGGCTGAACCGCCATGGTGGATACTGGTCGGATGGTCCCTGCGATCGAAAGTGATCGGGCATGACGACCATGGGTTGAATTTTGGGGCGACTGGCTCTATCGCATAGACGTCTCTGAGCGCGCGCTTAAGATCCCTCTTAGGGATATGGGTAGCTTATATCATGTTCATCGTTTTGACCTAAGGGGGAAACTTCTTCTGTCCCCCTATGTTCGGTGGACGGGGCTCCTCGTCATCATTCTCGCTTTGCGACCCCTTCTCCTTGTCTTCGGCATTTAACTTGCCGACATGTTTGAAGACCAACAGCTCCAGTGGGTATGATTGGTTGGTTTATCAGGGGTGCCATGGATCTGACATGGACAATCGAGTATGCGGTCCAGGCTGGAAGGGCCCTTGTTATTCCTTTTATATGGCTTTTTCCGCTGACCGGACTTGGAGCCACTTAATCCTGCGTTGACCGCCATGTCATCAGTATTGTCGCCATTGTTTCAACACTTGTGCTTGTTGTGTCGGGGCTTGCCGTTGCTATTTCTGGCTTCCGAGGTGCCAGGTTCGCTTGCATTGTTATTGTTGTGGGCTAGCCAGCTATCTTCGCCCGCGCAAAAGCGGGTCATGAGTGCCGTGAGGGCCGCCATGGACTTCGACTTTTCTTGGCCGAGGTGTCGGGTGAGCCATTCGTCGCGGATGGTGAGTTTGAAGGCCTCTAGGGCTTCGACATCCGGACAGTCGATGATTTGGTTCTTTTTAGTTCAGAACCTAGTCCAGAATTTCCTTGCTGACTCTCCGGGATGTTGGACTATGCGACTTAAGTCATCGGCATCCGGAGGTGTTGACACACGAACACGTCACGTGTACCCTCGACGCCGGGGGTGATGCACCGCAGCTCACGTCGAAGGAGACCCGACCAACAGCGCGATACGCAAGACAGTCGGCGGGTGCTTTTGCAGACCCGAAACCCCGCGCACCCGGGAGGGACCCCGTCAGGGATTGCGGCGGCTATGGGCTGCCCTAGGTCGATTCGCTCGCCCCTAGAGCCTCGGGATTCGCATCTCTCAAACACGAAGAACAGCGAAGAACGAGAGAGAAAAACGGTGGAGAGATAAAAAGTAGACAGGAAAAAGTAGTATATTGATTTGTTCGATTGTGTGTTGTTCAATCGGCCGTCACCCCCAACATATATAAGAGGCGGCTGGACTTCCCGTACAAGTAAAGGATTCATCTAGGCTTTCCTTACAAGAAAAATTACATCAATTCGCGTCCTAGAGTCCTAGTTCTATTCCAACTCGGATTCAGTCTGAATCTGGCCCAACTTCTGTCTTCCTCCTTGTGCAGGCCACCGAGCCTCCATATGACCTCCGATCAAGATGGCCCAAGCATTAAACTTGAGCGCCTCGACGATACGAACAACTCTCATGTTGACCACTTTTTCAAATAAAGCCATCTTGAATACTTTTCGAGGTCGTTTTTACCTTCCAGTCGGACTCGGTCTTGCGGTAGACTGAATTATCCGAGTGTTGTAGTGAATTTGCAGGTCATATACTATCTCTGATGACGATGACTCCAAAACCAAAGTTTACCGTCTTGATGATACGCACAACTTCTGTATTGAACACTTCTTCATCCGAGATTATCTTGATAAACTTTTGGGCACATGTTCAGTTTCACTCGGATTTGAGCTCATCCACTCGGATATCAGAGTCTTTCACTCGACTGGACCTTTTCACTCGGATGACTATATTTTCACTCGGAAGACAATCTTCCACTCGGATGATGACCACATTTTCAGTCGGAAGACAATCTTTTACTTGATCGACCAATTTTCACTCGACCTTTTACTCAATCGACCTTTTACTCGATCGGTAGGTTTTCACTCGACTTTTTACTCGATCGGTAGGTTTTCACTCGACCTTTTACTCATCGGTAGGCTTTCGACCTTTTACTCGATCGGTAGGTTTTCACTCGACCTTTTACTCGATCGGTAGGTTTTCACTCGACCTTTTACTCGATCGGTAGGTTTTCACTCGACCTTTTACTCGATCGGTAGGTTTTCACTCGACCGGTGAGTTTTCACTCGGATGGTAAGTTTTTCACTCGACCAAAAACATAGCCTGATCTTGATTTGTCTCTCCAAGTCTCATACGACCTCGGATTGAGACGAATTATATATGAAAATCGATCGGCTCGACGAGACGAAACTTTTCCGTGTTGAAGGTTTTTCAATTCAAGGCCGTCTTGAAGGACGAATTGCTCACGCATTGCGTCAGACACTTATCAACATGTGTCTGGTGTCAAGCGTAATATTTTGGTCTCTGACCTGTCCAGACCGTATTGACTATAACTTTTGCATATGAACTCGGATTGAGATGATTTATACATGAACATCGACTGTCTCGACGAGACGAAGACAATTCCTTTAGAGCACTCCTTCATCTGAGGTCATATTGAGGACGTAACTGTCCGAAAAGCACTCAGAATATTAAATTTTGTCACTCGGAGTACAGCTTCGGCCACTGAGATAAGGTCGAATGTCGATAGCCTAAACATCAAAGTTATTCCACTCGGCGATATGAAATTTTCTCATGTTGAAAACCCTTTCACTTTGTATCTTGCCAAAATCAGGTGTCAACACATGCCCCCCTGTTTTTCGGCAAAGCTTGCATGCCGAAAAATAATATGCATAGTGTTCGTTCTAAGGACGATGTTAACACTCCATCGGCCATTTATTTTTCTCAGGGCGATAATTATGTATCGGCCATGTTTGTGCTAAGGGCGATAATTGTATATCGGCCATTGCCTACTTAGGCTTTCTGCCACACACTCGGGTGGTACTTCTTCAAATATTTGCCATTGAGAGCTCGAGGTAACAATGCCCCTTGTATTGATTCCACCAAATATGAATTTCCGGGAACGATTCTTGTAATCCTAAAAGGACCTTCCCAACTTGGAGACCACTTCCCGAATTTTCTATCTCTTGAACCAATCGGCAGAATCACTTTCCAGACAAGATCACCAACTTGAAAATTCTTCAACTTAACTTTCTTATTGTAAGCCCTTGCTACCCTCAACTTATCTCTCTCTATGGCATCCAAAGCAACCAAACGTTTATCGGCAACCTCATCAATATTGTCCATCATTAAGTTATAAAAGTCTACTGCCGATAAATCATTTTGTTTGGCTATTCTCAAAGCATTCAAATTTACCTCCACTGGTAAAACAGCCTCCTGACCATATACTAGCTCATATGGAGTCACCTTCGTAGCACCATGCCTTGAAATTCTGTGTGCCCATAAAGCTTCAGACAACAACTCATGCCATCTCCTCGGATTGTCCTTAATCTTCTTCTTGATGAGCTTGATTAGAATTTTATTGCTAGACTCAGCTTGTCCATTAGCTTGGGCATAATATGGAGAGTAATTGAGCAACTTTATATTATAAGATTCGGCAAACTCTCTGACTTGGTGTGACATAAAAGATGAACCTTGATCTGTAGTTAACGTTTGAGGAATACCGAATCTATGAATAATGTGCTCGGTTATGAATTGAATTACCTCCGTATGTGTCATGTTCTTGAGAGGTACTGCTTCAGACCATTTAGTGAAATAATCAGTTGCCACCAATACGAACCGATGCCCTTTTGAGGAAGACGGGTGGATTTGTCCAATGAAATCTAAACCCCAACCTCTGAAAGGCCACGGTTTGATAATAGGATGTAACATAGCAGCAGGAGCCAATTGAATATCACCAAATTTTTGACAAGCTTCGCACCCTTTATAATATCTGAAGCAATCATTAATCATGGTCGGCCAATAAAACCCAGCACGTCGTAATAACCATTTCATCTTAGGAGCCGACTGGTGAGTACCACAAATGCCCTCATGTACCTCTCCCATAGCAACTCTTGCTTGATCCTCATCCAAGCATTTTAAAAGAACATCATCAACTGTTCGGCGATAAAGGTCATCGTCCCTCATAGTATATTTAAAAGCCATACGCCGAACAGCCCTGTCCACCCTTTCACTCGGATTGCGCAAGTAAGCAACAATGGGCTTCCTCCAGTCGGAATTGTCACCTGCACTAGATTTTTTGTTAATGGCCGAATCAGTGGGTTCAGGTTCGGCCTCTCCCATATTGGCAAGACAAGACATCGGTCTTTGAGAGATATGAAACATGCCACGATCAACATGATATCCAGATGCTTGCTGCGCCAACTCATTTGCTTTCCAGTTGTCATGTCTAGATATATGTGCAATGCTAAAACAATCCAAAGTAGAAATTATATCTAGACATTTATCAAGATAAACATTAAGTGATTCGTCAAAACACTGAAAGATTCTAGATATTTGCTGCACTACTAGTAACGAATCACCGTAAGCCTCAATATGTGTAACACCTATAGCAAGTAACATCTCTAGACCGAATAACAATGCTTCATATTCGGCTTGATTGTTTGTGCAAAAATATTCTAAGCGGCATGAGGCTTCAAAAATAGCACCATGAGGAGATATATAAACAATACCAACACCTTGGCCATTGCTACAAACTGAACCATCAAAATACAATCTCCATGGCACTAATGAAACAAGGTTCATATCAACATCATGCTTGTCATTAATCCGATGTTCAACAATGAAATTAGCAACAATTTGGCCTTTCATGGATTTTAGAGATTCATAAGCCAAATCATACTCAATCAAAGTATAAGCCCACTTGCCAATTCTACCACTAAGAATTGGCCTATGCAACATGTACTTAATGACATCGGTTTGACAAGCTACTACACAAGCACTCGGCACTAGGTAATGTCTCAATTTTGTGCAAGCGTAATATAAGCATAGACATAGTTTTTCAATAAATGTATACCTTGTCTCGGCGTCCAATAAACGTCTGCTCAAATATGTAATGGCATGCTCTTTTCCTTCGGTATCTTGAGTCAAAACAGCACCAATAACACCTTCCTCTGCTGCGATATAAAGTTTGAAAGGCTCTCTATGCTTGGGTGCTTTCATCACCGGAGGAGTGCACAAATAATTCTTGATCATATCAAAGGCTTCTTGCTGTTTTTCCCCCCAAGTGAAATCAACATCATTCTTTAACCGAAGGATAGGAGTAAATGCATCAACTTTCCCTGACAGATTAGCTATGAACCTTCTCAAATAATTGACTTTGCCAAGGAACTTTTGCATATCTTTCTTGCATGTCGGAGCCTCCACTTTCTGTATGGCCTCTATCTTTTTGGGATCGATTTCGATGCCATCTTCATGAATAATGAAACCCAAAAATTTGCCAGCCAACACGCCGAATGCACACTTCAAAGGATTCATCTTCAGTCCATACTTTTTCATCCTTTCAAAAGCTAAATGCAAATCGGCCAAGTGGGATTCAAAAGCATCCGATTTGACAACAATATCATCAATATAAACTTCAAGTATGACACCGAGTAAATCATGAAAAATCAAATTCATAGCCCTTTGATATCTGGCCCCAGCATTTTTCAATCCGAATGTCATCACTGTCCACTCGAATAAACCAAGGAAACCAGGACACCGGAAAGCTGTTTTGTACATGTCCTCTTCGGCCATAAAAATTTGATTGTATCCGGCATTACCATCTAGAAAGCTAATAACCTTATGTCCAGAAGCATCATTAATAAGCATATCGGCTATTGGCATGGGATACTCATCTTTGGGTGTAGCCCTATTCACATCTCTGAAGTCAATGCACACCCTCAACTTGCCGGATCCCTTCTTCTCCACTGGGACAATGTTAGAAATCCACTCGGCATACCTGCAAGGTCGAATGAATTTAGCTTCAAGCAGTCGACCGATCTCTTCCTTGATCCGGTCATATGTTTTCGGATTAAACTTTCTGGCCGACTGTTTATAAGGTCTAAAACCGGCCTTTATAGGCAACCGATGCTCCACTAGCTCTCGGCTCAACCCTGGCATCTCATGATATTCCCATGCAAAGCAACAAATATTATCTTTCAATAGCTCGATTAATTTAGCTTTACAATCGGCTTTCAAATTTTTGTTTATAAATGTCGGTCGACTGACTGATCCGTCTCCGATATCTACCTCTTCTAACGGATCGGCCGATGTAAAACCTTGTCCAAGTTTATCCATGTCATCCAACTCCTCAATAGACTCATACATATCGTTCTCGCTGGACCGATATTTTGCAAGACGTTTTTGTAACCACTCGGAACTAGGATCCATTTAAACATATCATACCTTGGAGCCGATTGCATTCAGTCGGCTTTAAAGACACGGGCACAAAACCTTTCTTGGTCGCGCTGAGAAAATCAAACTCTGATAAGTCACGTCCCGTCAAGCAAGTAGCATTGGGATGTTGCCAATCCACCGATGCATCGGCCAAAGCAACACAGACCGAGTTATCCGCATGAATGACTTCCACTTCATCATCAACCCACTGAATCAAAAACTGGTGCATAGTGGACGGCACACACTGGTTTGCATGAACCCAATCACGGCCTAGTATAACATTGTAGTTACCTTGCACCTCAGCGACAAAGAATGCAGTAGCCAAAGTTTTGCTTCCGACTGTAAGCTCCACATACATTACACCTTTGGCTTCAGTTTTCTCTTTGCCTTCAAACCCGTTGAGCACCATATTGGTCTTGATCAATTCTTCATCAGGCAAACCCAATTTCTTGAAGACCGAATAGGGCATAAGATTTACCACAGCACCACCATCAACAAGCATCCGAGTGAGCGGCGACCCATTGATATGACCTCTGAGATATAATGGTTTCAGATGCTTTACTGGTTCTTTTGGCTTCTCGAATATTGCATTTTTAGGACCAAAATCCAGCTGAGCAACTTCCCCTTCCTCATCTACAGCACGAAACTCAGCAGGTAAGTAATACACCATATTGATATCCATACCTTCATGAACCGGTGTAGATTCATAGTCCACCATATCAGCCTCTTCTTCAAGCGGATCGACCGATTCTGAAATCTGGTCGAGTGAAGGAGAAGTAAGAAGTGTTGCAGACGATGTAATAGCTGTCGCATCGTCCTCTTTGGATGGTGTAGGCACTTCTGTGATAGATGTAGAAGCTGATGTATCTTGTATTTGTTTTGGCCTCCACATTTGTTTTGCTGGAACCATGGGCCGAGTGTCATTGAACAACTTATCTCTTTGCTTCTCGGCCTCCTGTTCTGCCATCTCTTGACTCCTTAACCTCTGTAGTTTCCTCTTCTGTGTCTTTGTTAGCCCTGGAGGACACCACTTTGGCTGAGTGTATTTAGGATCCCTCGTTTTTACTCGGCTGGTGCTTGCTTCATGGTCATTAGCCGAGTGCTTTGGCTCGATAGAAAGTATCGGCTCAGTCGGATTGCTATGCACAATAGGCTGCTGTATGGCAAATGTTTCGGTGCCCAAGATAAGTGAGTCGACATCCATTTTCTCCTTGCCTTTTCCCGACTCAACTGCTGCAACACTCGGTGACTTAACACGCCATTCTTTCCGACTTTCCAGATGCATGAAATTTCCACTCGGGTGCACCTTTTTACTTGGATGGAATCCACTCGGATTGATGTCACTCGGATGGTATCCACTCGGATGGAACTCAGTCGGATGGAATCTACCCATCCACATTTTTTCACTCGGATAGCTTCCACTTGGGTGTATTCTTACACTCGGATAATTTCCATCCGGTCGCATATTTTTACCAGCCGACTGATAGTTACTGATGTTGAGCCGGCCATTATATGAGTAATCAAGTCGATCCCACACAGGTTGCTTCTGCTCTTCTGAAAACTGCGCCCTTGGTCCACTTGGTTTTGTATACCAATTGAACATATCAACTGATGGTGACCTTGGTCGTTTCAGATGAGTCGGTCGATTGAAACTAGAACCGGCCGACTGGTTAGCATATTTGGACAGCAACATATCAAAAGTTGGCTTGATCCACTTGCGCTGCATTTTAACTTCATTCTTCTTCCACTTGCCAACTTCTGGACTCTTGGGCTTGACAAATTTAACACGAGTATTTTCTTGCACTTGCGGTTGCCCCCCAAGTGTAGGATTCTTGATGGTGATTTTGATCACTTCCTTGCCATCGGGTTGCTTATCAAGCACAACCTGTCTCCCCAAGACCCTGTTGTCCTCCTTGTCTTTCCTGGGCTCACCAACAATGACATTAGCTTTATTAGCAGATTCGGCCACCTCCGGCCGAATGAGCAGCTTCTTCCCCTCCAAATCCATGGTATTCATGGGAAAAGGTTGTTTATCAACTTGCATCTCAGAAAAGTTCAATCGTCCGTCATTAATGGCCGATTGTATCTGTCGTCGAAAAACATTGCAATCGTTAGTAGCATGAGAAAAAGAGTTATGATACTTGCAATAAGCACGCCGTTTTAGCTCTTCAAATGGCGGTAAAGTATGAGATATTCTAATAATCTTAGCCTGCAGCAAAGCATCAAATATTCTATCACACTTAGCAATGTTAAAAGTAAACTTCATCTCTTCATCACGATTCTTATGAATCGGTTTCAGATCATTGCAAGTAAAGGGTTTGGCCTTAGATGGCCAAACAAATTCAGTAGCAAAAACATCACCCTCATCGTCCGAGTGATCACTGTCATATTCCACCATATTTATCTTTGGACGATCGGCTTTGTATCTATGCACTTCTTTGAGGTCTTTGCTTCGGCTTTCCTGAGCCAAAGCCCTTTGTAAGACTTGGTTGATATTTAAGAACTCATAGCCTTCTAGCTTTTCTCTAATGGGAGTTCTCAAACCACTCAACACTAGGTCTGCCAAGTCTCTCTCGGTTATCACCAAACTAAAACACCGGTTTTTCGTTTCTCTGAATCTCTTGACATAATCGGAGACCGATTCATCATGCTTCTGCTTAACCGATGTTAGATGTGACAACTTGAGTTCATTGTCGCCACTATAAAAGTGATCATGAAATTTCTGCTCTAGCTGCGACCAAACTCGAATGGAACCATGTGGTAAAGAAGAAAACCATGAAAATGCGGGTACCAGTCAATGACAAAGGAAATAAACGCACTTTCAACTCATTCAGTGAGCCTGCCTCACCCAATTGTGCTAAGTATTGACTAACATGCTCCCATGTGGTTTTTTTGCCTTCTCCATTAAACTTAACAAAATCTGGAATTTTATATCCTGGAGGGCACTGGATGGCATCAAAGTACTCGGGGTACGGCTTTTGGTAAATCCGATTCCGAGGTAACTCAACTCCAAAATTCTCTCGAAGCATCTTAGCCATCTCTCTCTAAGATTAGCTAAACCATCATCCATAGTAGACGATGAAGCTGGTGTCAGTGGCATAGGAGGAGTAGGGTTACTAGCTGTAGGTAGGAATTGTGGCAGGTATGTCGACCCATAATTTGGTAATGGTCGAGTGGTTGTAGCTGTAGGTAGGGTTTGGTTAGGCGTCACCACCGAACCTGGCATGCTCATAATAGGATTAATGGGTGCAGCCACAATCTGATTTGTTTGGGTAGGATAATAAGTCATCGGCACGGGAGGCGCCGATGAGATAGGTAAAGCCAGATTAGGGTTTTGCACACTAGCAGCTACACCATCATTACCACTAGTCGATTGAGATGTATTCTTCTGAGCATTAGTATTTTCTATGAAAGTTTGATAGACTAGATTGTTACCATCAGCAATACGACTTTCAATCTCAGCCCACTGCTCAGGAGAAAAGGCAGTACTTACAGAGGGTTTAACCTGCTTGGCTTGCAAAGGAGGGAACTTGATTTCTTCAATCGGAGTGATGTTGCCTTGGCGATCCTTCTTGAACTTTGCAAGGAACTCCTGCAAGTCCTTCTCCTCGCGTGCCTTCTTGTACTCCTCATAGACTTGGCGATGATCGGCCGATATCTCATCAAGACTGGGCTTAATGATGTTATCGGCGTCTACCTCAGATGGCTTGGGAAGATCAGACATGGTGGATGATGATGATCGATCTTCGTCCCCAGCGGAGTCGCCAAAAAGTGTGTTGATACACGAACACGTCACGTGTACCCTCGACGCCGGGGGTGATGCACCGCAGCTCACGTCGAAGGAGACCCGACCAACAGCGCGATACGCAAGACAGTCGGCGGGTGCTTTTGCAGACCCGAAACCCCGCGCACCCGGGAGGGACCCCGTCAGGGATTGCGGCGGCTATGGGCTGCCCTAGGTCGATTCGCTCGCCCCTAGAGCCTCGGGATTCGCAGCTCTCAAACACGAAGAACAGCGAAGAACGAGAGAGAAAAACGGTGGAGAGATAAAAAGTAGACAAGAAAAAGTAGTATATTGATTTGTTCGATTGTGTGTTGTTCAATCGGCCGTCACCCCCAACATATATAAGAGGCGGCTGGACTTCCCGTACAAGTAAAGGATTCATCTAGGCTTTCCTTACAAGAAAAATTACATCAATTCGCGTCCTAGAGTCCTAGTTCTATTCCAACTCGGATTCAGTCTGAATCTGGCCCAACTTCTATCTTCCTCCTTGTGCAGGCCGCCGAGCCTCCATATGACCTCCGATCAAGATGGCCCAAACATTAAACTTGAGCGCCTCGACGATACGAACAACTCTCATGTTGACCACTTTTTCAAATAAAGCCATCTTGAATACTTTTCGAGGTCGTTTTTACCTTCCAGTCGGACTCGGTCTTGCGGTAGACTGAATTATCCGAGTGTTGTAGTGAATTTGCAGGTCATATACTATCTCTGATGACGATGACTCCAAAACCAAAGTTTACCGTCTTGATGATACGCACAACTTCTGTATTGAACACTTCTTCATCCGAGATTATCTTGATAAACTTTTGGGCACATGTTCAGTTTCACTCGGATTTGAGCTCATCCACTCGGATATCAGAGTCTTTCACTCGACTGGACCTTTTCACTCGGATGACTATATTTTCACTCGGAAGACAATCTTCCACTCGGATGATGACCACATTTTCAGTCGGAAGACAATCTTTTACTTGATCGACCAATTTTCACTCGACCTTTTACTCAATCGACCTTTTACTCGATCGGTAGGTTTTCACTCGACTTTTTACTCGATCGGTAGGTTTTCACTCGACCTTTTACTCATCGGTAGGCTTTCGACCTTTTACTCGATCGGTAGGTTTTCACTCGACCTTTTACTCGATTGGTAGGTTTTCACTCAACCTTTTACTCGATCGGTAGGTTTTCACTCGACCTTTTACTCGATCGGTAGGTTTTCACTCGACCGGTGAGTTTTCACTCGGATGGTAAGTTTTTCACTCGACCAAAAACATAGCCTGATCTTGATTTGTCTCTCCAAGTCTCATACGACCTCGGATTGAGACGAATTATATATGAAAATCGATCGGCTCGACGAGACGAAACTTTTCCGTGTTGAAGGTTTTTCAATTCAAGGCCGTCTTGAAGGCCGAATTGCTCACGCATTGCGTCAGACACTTATCAACATGTGTCTGGTGTCAAGCGTAATATTTTGGTCTCTGACCTGTCCAGACCGTATTGACTATAACTTTTGCATATGAACTCGGATTGAGATGATTTATACATGAACATCGACTGTCTCGACGAGACGAAGACAATTCCTTTAGAGCACTCCTTCATCTGAGGTCATATTGAGGATGTAACCGGCCGAAAAGCACTCAGAATATTAAATTTTGTCACTCGGAGTACAGCTTCGGCCACTGAGATAAGGTCGAATGTCGATAGCCTAAACATCAAAGTTATTCCACTCGGCGATATGAAATTTTCTCATGTTGAAAACCCTTTCACTTTGTATCTTGCCAAAATCAGGTGTCAACAGGAGGTCTGACGTATGTGCCTTGGAAGTTGTCGTGGAAGGCATCTTCCAGGTCTTCCCAGCTGCCAATAGAGTTTTCAGGCAGGTTGTTCAGCCAGTGCCGGGCTGGCCCCTTGAGTTTTAGGGGGAGGTATTTGATGGCATGAAGATCATCGCCGCAGGCCATATGAATATGGAGAATAAAGTCTTCAATCCATGCCGCGGGATTTGTGGTTCCGTCATATGATTCGATATTCACGGGTTTGAACCCTTCTGGGAATTGATGTTCCATTACTTCATCAGTGAAGCAGAGGGGGTGTGCGGCACCTCTATATCGGGCCAGATCGTGACGTAGTTCAGATGGAGTCCGTCTGCGGCTTTCGGCCCGGACGTGATTGTGCTTGTCATGTTGGGCTTGATAGCCGTCGTCCCACGTCGGGGCATGCCCCCGCGATCCGTAGATCAAACTGGCCAAGCCTGCTTTATTCTTCAGGTCCTGCCGCAGGTCATACGTGTATCCCCGAGATGTTTTATCTCTTCCTTTACGGCGAGGTAGGACGGACCGGTGTTCGGCTTGAGTTGCCATTTTGTCCCGGCCACATGGTGGTCGATCAGCCGCATTACGCGTTGTTGGTACGGGCTCAAGTGCCTCATCATCGAATTGAGATAGCAGTTTACGCTTTGGGTAACTTCTGGTTGGGCACTCGAGGCCATATTCCTCTGTTGCCAGGACATCAGTCCATCTATCGTTGAGCAGATCTTGATCAGCTTGAAGCTGCTGCTGCTTCTTTTTCAGGCTTCTCGTAGTGGCTATTAGCCGTTGCTTAAAGCGCTCCTGCTCGAGAGGTTCCTCAAGCATGATAAAGTCTTTGTCGCCGAGGCTCACCTCATCCTCGGAGGTGGAAGGTAGTTACTGTCCTCCGAGTCTTCATTTGCAGCATGTTCATCAGGGCTAACTTGCCCATCCTCCCGATCATCTTGTTCAGAATTTTACTCGACGGGGTTTTCTTGCTCTTCGGCATCATCCAGAGTGTTGTTGTCTCTTGTGCCGGTATTGCTGTCTTTGATGTGGCGTGATTTAGAGCTGCGCTGTCGGCATTTTTGTTGTATCTCGGGAGGTTTATCCCCTACTGGGTTTTTCTCATTATCGATGTCACCCTCCTTGAGTGTATCCACCATGTACACGTCATATGAAGAGTTGGCCGTCCGGCGTCCGGTAAACGGCGGGTTTTCAGCTTGCTCCTCTCCAGCACCGTCGTCCATACCGTTGATGTCTTCAGAGCCATAATCGAGCATGGCAGTTAAGTCCTCTACTGCGGCGATGAAGTGGGTGGTGGGTGGGATGTAAAATTCCCCGCTCTCAGCCCCTAGTCCGGTCTGGGCGTAGTTCATACGTCGCTCCTCCATAATCACGAGGGTCGCATCAAGTCCAGAGCCTCGCTTAAAGGCGAGGTTTGTTGAGGGAGAAAAGAATCTATGGAGGACGCCGAGGACCCCTTAATCCAGAGCCTCGTTTTGCGTGGCGGACCTTGGTTGGGTGCAAGCGCGCGCCGTTCCAGCTACGGGTAACAGCGAACCTCTAGCTACCTTACCAGCTCCAGTGCTTCGAGCAACGGAATTAGTTGGCCGTCGCCAGTACAGAGACACTATCCACCGCGCATCACACGTAATACACGCAAGGTTGCTGCCTAGCTAGTACTCCTAGTACATACTCCCTCCATCCCAAAATAAGTGTCTCAACTTTATAATAACTTAAGTGCAAAGTTATACTAAGGTTGAGACATTTATTTTGGAACAAAGGAAGTACTACAAAACAATCTCAATGGACGTAATATGGCTAGCCTACAAAACTGATGATCCGGAGTGCAAGGCCAACTCCAATGGGATCACCAAATGAACGGCATCGAATATCTACGAACACATCAGGGCGTGTCTGTCACCTAAATTACCCCCATTTGAAACGGATGAAACACAAATATGGACATAATTCACATGAATATGGATGATATTTAGGCAGTTGGATAGTTGGTGCGAACCTGACACAACGCTCCCCACGGATCTGGTCTCCTAGTGCGGCGGTGGTGGCGGTTGGTCACAACGGTAGCCGCCCAGCAGCCACCACGACCGGGTCTTTGTCGTCCTTCTTCTTGCCCAATGTTTTTTTCTCGTGAATACGCATGGAGGTGTATCATTCCATTGATAGATATGAGAGAAAACAAGGTTTTGTGGATACCCCAAAGGCGTGTACAACTAGGGCGCCTTCAAGATTACCAATGAGCATAGGAGAAGGGGTTGCTCAGCCCGACAAGAGGGGTGTCAGGTTACAGGGATAGTTCTATCTAAACCCTTGGCACCAGCGCATGCCCATTGCTTGGCTTTATCTTTGATGGCACTAGAGAGGTGGGAGTTGGACGATTGCAGGCTGTCGAAGATGACTGCATTTATGTGCTTCCAAATGTACCAAGTTGTGATGATAGCTAGAGAGGCGAAACCTTTACGCTGCAGAGGCGGGGCTGCGGCAGTGCACTCTAGCCACCAGTCGAAGAAGAGGGCCTGGGCATCCAGGATGGGTAGCGGCAGTCGACACCAAGACATGATCTCATGTCAGGTGATCCTCGAGAAAACGCAATGAGCGAGGAGGTGTTGCAAGGATTCTTCTTCCTGAGAGCATAAGCAGCAGACAGGTGGGTGTTGGAGGCCACGCTTGGCCAAGCGGTCTGCCATCCAACAGTGGTTTTGTGACGCGACCCAGAGGAAGAACTTCACGTTGAGCGGGGCCCAGCTACGCCAGATGATCTTCCAGAATGGCGTCGTCATAGATCCCTCGAACATGATATGGTAGTAGGAAGGCGCCGAATATTGCCCATCGTGTTCTCGAGGCCAGTCGCAAAGAGAGGACCTTAGCAAATAGCTTGGCACTTAAGAGGTCCTTAGCACTGCTACCAGATAGTAGAGATCGTTAGCACTGCTTCCACATAGCAGAGGTAATTGTCGGTGTCAAAATAGGCAGATCTCGGGTAGGGGGTCCCGAACTGTGCGTCTGAGGATCAATGGTAACAGGGACAAAGAGGACACAATGTTTACCCAAGTTCGGGCCCTCTTAAAGGAGGTAAAACCCTACTTCCTGCTTGATTATATTCGATGAGTACAGGGATTACAAGAGTTGGTCTACCTAGAGATCATAATGGCTAAAACCTAGCCGTCTAGCCTATGAGAATTCTGATAGCCCCTGCGGACTAAACCCTCCGGTTTATATACACAGCGGGGGGCCTAGGTTTGTACAGAGTCGACTCGTGGGGGAATGAAACAACATATCCGGACACCAAGCTTGCTATCCACACATACAGGAGTCCTATCCGGACACAGGGGAAAAGTCTTCTCCTAGTATCTTCACGGCCCATCAGTCCAACCCATATCAAATAGCCCGGACACCCGAGGACCCCCTAGTCCAGGACTCCCTCAGTAGCCCCCGAACTTGCCTTCAATGACGATGTAGTATTGGCTTTGGGTCTTCGGCTTCGCAAGGCAGGTTCAGTTGGGGAACGTAGTATTTCAAAAAAATTCCTACAATCACGCAAGATCTATCTCGGAGACCCATAGCAATGAGCGGGGAGAGTGTGTCCATGTACCCTCGTAGACCGAAAGCGGAAGCGTTTAGTAACGCGGTTGATGTACTCGAACGTCTTCACGATCCAACCGATCAAGTACCAAACGCACGGCACCTCTGCAATCTGCACACGTTCAGCTCGGTGACGTCCCTCGAACTCTAGATCCAGCTGACGCCGACGGAGAGTTTCGTCAGCACAACGGCATGGTGACGGTGATGATGAAGTTACCGACGCAGGGCTTCGCCTAAGCACTACGACAATATGACCGAGGTGGAAATCTATGGAGGGGGTGTCGGTGTCAAAACCGGTGGATCTCGGGTAGGGGGTCCCAAACTGTGCATCTAAGGTTGATGGTAACAGGAGACAAGGGACACAAAGTTTTACCCAGGTTCGGGCCCTCTTGATGGAGGTAATACCCTACGTCTTGCTTGATTGATATTGATGAGTATGGGGGTTACAAGAGTTGATCTACCACGGGGTCGTAATAGCTAAACCCTAGAAGTCTAGCCTGTCAGATTGTGATTGCCTCTATGGACTAAACCCTCCGGTTTAAATAGACATCGGAGGGGCCTAGGGTTGTACAAAGTCAGTTACATAGAAAGCAAATAGCACATCCGACCGCCTAGCTTGCCTTCCACGCAAAGGAGAGTCCTATTCAGACACGGGAGGAAGTCTTCTATCTTGTATCTTCATGGCCCATTAGTCTGACCCATGTCACATAGGTCGGACGCCCGCGGACCCCTTAATCCAGGACTACCTCAGGGGGCACTGCACACGGCTAAGAAATCAACTTGTGTATCTATGGGGTGCCCCCCTCCCCCATATATAAAGGAGGGGAGGAGGGGGTCGGCCGGCCTCAAGGGGCATGCCCAAAGGGGGGAATCCTACTCCTACTAGGAGTAGGTTCCCCCTCTTTCCTAGTCTAACAAGGAGGGGAAGGAAGGAGGAAGGGGAGAGAAGGAAGGAGGGGGGGGGGCACCGCCCCCACCCCTTGTCCAATTCGGACTTGGGGGGCGCACGCCACCTCCTGGCGGGCCCTCTCTCCTCGAAGGCCCATGGTGGCCCACTAACTTCCCGGGGGTTCCGGTAACCCTCCGGCACTTCGGTTTTATCCGAAACTCTCCGAAACAATTCTGGTATCCGAACAACATGTTCCAATATATCAAACTTTATGTCTCAACCATTTTGAGACTCCCCATCATGTCCGTGATCTCATCCGGGACTCCGAACAACCTTCGGTACATCAAATCACATAAACTCATAATACCAATCTGTTGGAAATATGCCATAGAGGCAATAATAAATTGGTTATTATTATATTTCCTTGTTCATGATAATCGTTTATTATCCATGCTAGAATTGTATTGATAGGAAACTCAGATACATGTGTGGATACATAGGCAACACCATGTCCCTAGTAAGCCTCTAGTTGACTAGCTCGTTGATCAATAGATGGTTATGGTTTCCTGACCATGGACATTGGATGTCGTTGATAACGGGATCACATCATTAGGAGAATGATGTGATGGACAAGATCCAATCCTAAGCCTAGCACAAGATCGTGTAGTTCGTATGCTAAAGCTTTTCTAATGTCAAGTATCATTTCCTTAGACCATGAGATTGTGCAACTCCCGGATACCGTAGGAATGCTTTGGGTGTGCCAAACGTCACAACATAGCTGGGTGGCTATAAAGGTGCACTACGGGTATCTCCAAAAGTGTCTGTTGGGTTGGCACGAATCAAGACTGGGATTTGTCACTCTATGTAACGGGGAGGTATCTCTGGGCCCACTCAGTAGGACATGATCATAATGTGCACAATGTGACCAAGGAGTTGATGACGGGATGATGTGTTACGGAACAAGTAAAGAGACTTGCCGTTAACGAGATTGAACAAGGTATCGGGATACCGGCGATCGAATCTCGGGCAAATATCGCACCGACAGACAAAGGGAATTGTTTACGGGATTGATTGAATCCTTGACATCGTGGTTCATCCGATGAGATCATCGTGGAGCATGTGGGAACCAACATGGGTATCCATATCCCGCTATTGGTTATTGACCGGAGAGTTGTCTCGGCCATGTCTGCATGACTCCTGAGCCCGTAGGGTCTACACACTTAAGGTTCGATGACGCTAGGGTTATAGGGAAAGTATGTACGCGGTTACCGAATGTTGTTTGGAGTCCCGGATGAGATCCCGGACGTCACAAGGAGTTCCGGAATGGTCCGGAGGTAAAGATTGATATATAGGAAGTATGGTTTTGGCCACCGGAAGTGTTCCGGGCATCACCGATAGTGTACCGGGAGCATTGGAGGGGTCCGAGGGTCCATCGGGAGGGGCCACCAGCCCCGGAGGCCTACATGGGCCAATAGTGGGAAGGGACCAGCCCGTAGGTGGGCTGGGGCGCCTCCCACCAAGGCCCAAGGCGCCTCCAAGAGGGGAAGGGGGCAAACCCTAGGGCAGATGGGCCCTAAGGCCCACCCCAGGTGCGCCTCCCCCTCTCCCCCTTGTGGCCGCCACCCTAGATGGGATCTAGGGCTGCCGCACCCCTTGGGGTGGGAACCCTAGAGGGGGCGCAGCCCCCTCCCCTCCCCCTATATATACTTGAGGTATGGGGGCTTCCCAACACACGATATGATTTCTCTCTTGGCGCAGCCCTACCTCTCTCCCTCCTCGTCTCTCGTAGTGCTTGGTGAAGCCCTACTGGAGTCCCGCGCTCCTCCACCACCACCATGCCGTCATGCTGCTGCTGGACGGAGTCTTCCCCAACCTCTCCTTCTCCCCTTGCTGGATCAAGGCGTAGGAGACGTCACCGGGCTGCACGTGTGTTGAACGCAGAGGCGCCGTGGTTCGGCGCTTAGATTGGAATCAACCGCGATCTGAATCGCTACGAGTATGACTCCTTCATCCGCGTTCTTGCAACGCTTCCGCTTAGAGATCTACAAGGGTATGTAGATGCACTCTCCTTCCCCTCGTTGCTAGATTACTCCATAGATTGATCTTGGTGATGCGTAGAAAATTTTAAATTTTGCTACGATCCCCAACACAATCATCATCGAACGTTAAGCGTGCGGACCCTACGGGTTCGAAAACTATGTACACATCACCAAGACACTTCTCCGCTCAATAACCAATAGATGCTCATATTCGTTCCTACATATTCTACGAAGATCTTTATTGGTCAAACCGCACAACAACATACGTTGTTCCCTTTGTCATCGGTATGTTACTTGCCCGAGATTCGATCGTCGATATCATCATACCTAGTTCAATATCGTTACCGGCAAGTCTCTTTACTCATTCCATAGTGCATCATCCCGCAACTAACTCATTAGTCACATTGCTTGTAAGGCTTATAGTGATGTACATTACCGAGAGGGCCCGGAGATACCTCTCCGACAATCAGAGTGATAAATCCTAATCTCGATCTATGCCAACTCAACAAACACCATTTATGACACCTGTAGAGAATCTTTATAATAACCCAGTTACGTTGTGATATTTGATAGCACACTAAGTGTTCCTCCGGTATTTGGGAGTTGCATAATCTCATAGTCATAGGAACATGTATAAGTCATGAATAAAGCAATAGCAATAAACTAAACGATCATAGTGCTAAGCTAATGGATGGGTCTTGTCCATCACATCATTCCCTAACGATGTGATCCTGTTCATCAAATGACAACACATGTCTATGGCTAGGAAACTTAACCATCTTTGATTAACGAGCTAGACTAGTAGAGGCTTACTAGGGACACTCTGTTTGTCTGTGTATTCACACATGTACTAAGTTTCCGGTTAATACAATTCTAGCATGAATAATAAACATTTATCATGATATAAGGAAATATAAATAACAACTTTATTATTGCCTCTAGGGCATATTTCCATCAGTCTCCCACTTGCACTAGAGTCAATAATCTAGATTACACAATAATGATTCTCACACCCATGGAGTCTTTGTGCTGATCATGTTTTGCTCATGAGAGAGGCTTAGTCAACGGGTCTGCAACATTCAGATCCGTATGTATCTTTCAAATCTCTGTGTCTCCCTCCTTGACTTGATCGCGGATGGAATTGAAGCGTCTCTTGATGTGCTTGGTTCTCTTGTGAAATATGGATTCCTTTGCCAAGGCAATTGCACCAGTATTGTCACAAAAGATTTTCATTGGACCCGATGCACTAGGTATTACACCTAGATCAGATCTGAACTCCTTCATTTGTTGCTTCCGAAGCAGCTATGTATTCCGCTTCACATGTAGATCCTGCCATGACGCTCTACTTAGAACTGAACCAACTGACAGCTCCACCATTCAACAAAAAACTTATCCGGTTTGTGACTTAGAGTCATCCAGATCAGTGTCAAAGCTTGCATTGACGTAACCGTTTACGATGAGCTCTTTGTCAGCTCCATAAACAATAAACATATCCTTAGTCCTTTTCAGGTATTTCAGGATGTTCTTGACCGTTGTCCAGTGATCCACTCTTGGATTACTTTGGTACCTCCCTGCTAAACTAATAGCAAGGCACACATCAGGTCTGGTACACAACATTTCATACATGATAGAACCTATGGCTGAGGCATAGGGAATGACTTTCATTTTCTCTCTATCTTCTGCAGTGGTCGCGCATTGAGTCTAACTCAACTTCACACCTTGTAACACAGACAAGAACCCTTTCTTTGGTTGATCCATTTTGAACTTCTTCAAAACTTTATCAAGGTATGTGCTTTGTGAAAGTCCAATTAAGCGTCTTGATCTATCTATATAGATCTTGATGCCCAATATGTAAACAGCTTCACCAAGGTCTTTCATTGAAAAATTCTTATTGAAGTATCCTTTTAAGCTATTCAGAAATCCAGTATCATTTCCGATCAACAATATGTCATCCACACATAATATCAGAAATGCTACGGAGCTCCCACTCACTTTCTTGTAAATACAGGCTTCTCCAAAAGTCTGTATAAAACCATATGCTTTGATCACACTATCAAAGCGTATATTCCAACTCTGAGATGCTTACACCATTCCATAAATGGACCGCTGGAGCTTGCACACTTTATTAGCACCTTTTGGATCGACAAAACCTTCTGGTTGCACCATATACAACTCTTCTTTAAGATATCCATTAAGGAATGCAGTTTTGACATCCATTTGCCAAATTTCATAATCATAAAATGCGGCAATTGCTAACATGATTCGGATGGACTTAAGCATCGCTACGAGTGAGAAGGTCTCATCGTAGTCAACTCCTTGAACTTGTCGAAAACCTTTCGCAACAAGTCGAGCTTTGTAGACAATAACATTATCGTGAGTGTCAGTCTTCTTCTTGAAGATCCATTTATTCTCTATGGCTTGCTGATCATCGGGCAAGTCAACCAAAGTCCACAGTTTGTTCTCATACATGGATCCCATCTTAGATTTCATGGCATCAAGCCATTTTGCGGAATCTGGGCTCATCATCGCTTCCTCATAGTTCGTAGGTTCGTCATGGTCAAGTAACATGACCTCCAGAATAGGATTACCATACCAATTCGGTGCGGATCTTACTCTGGTTGACCTACGAGGTTCGGTAGTAACTTGATTAGAAGTTTCATGATCATCATCATTAGCTTCCTCACTAATTGGTGTAGGAATCACAGGAACTGATTTCTGTGATGAACTACTTTCCAATAAGGGAGAAGGTATAATTACCTCATCAAGTTCTATATTCCTCCCACTCACTTCTTTTGAGAGAAACTCCTTTTCTAGAAAGGATCCGTTCTTAGCAACAGATATCTTGCCTTCAGATCTGTGATAGAAGGTGTACCCAACAGTCTCCTTTGGGTATCCTATGAAGACACATTTCTTTGATTTGGGTTTGAGCTTATCAGGTTGAAGCTTTGTCACATAAGCATCGCATCCCCAAACTTTAAGAAACGACAACTTGGGTTTCCTGCCAAACCATAGTTCATATGGTGTCGTCTCAACAGATTTCGATGGTGCCATATTTAACGTGAATGCAGCCGTCTCTAAAGCATAACCCCAAAACAATAGCGGTAAATCAGTAATAGACATCATAGACCGCACCATATCTAATAAAGTGTGGTTACGATGTTAGGAAACACCATTACACTATGGTGTTCCAGGTGGCATGAGTTGTGAAACTATTCCGCATTGTTTCAAATGAAGACCAAACTCATAACTCAAATATTCACCTCCACGATCAGATCGTAGAAATTTAATTTTCTTGTTACGATGATTTTCCACTTCACTCTTTATGTTCTACTCGTGCATATAACATCTACGCATAGACCTGGCTCGGATGCCACTGTTGGGGATCGTAGTATTTCAAAAAAAATCCTACGATCACGCAAGATCTATCTAGGAGAAGCATAGCAACGAGCAGGGAGAGTGTGTCCACGTACCCTCATAGACCAAAAGCGGAAGCGTTTAGTAACGCGGTTGATGTAGTCGAACGTCTTCGCGATCCAACCGATCAAGTACCGAACGCACGGCACTTCCGCGATCTGCACACATTCAGCTCGGTGACGTCCCTCGAACTCTAGATCCAGCTGAGCCCGAGGTAGAGTTCCGTCGGCACGACGGCGTGGTGACGGTGATGATGAAGTTACCGACCCAGGGCTTCGCCTAAACACTACGATAATATGACCGAGGTGGAAATCTGTGGAGGGGGGCACGGAGGGAGTCCTGGATTAAGGGGTCCTCGGGCGTCCGGGCTATGTGACGTGGGCCGGACTAATGGGCCATGAAGATACAAGACAGAAGACTTCTTCCCATGTCCAGATGGGACTCTCCTCTACGTGGAAAGCAAGCTTGGCGTTCGGATATGAAGATTCCTTCCTCTGTAAACCGACTCTATACAACCCTAGGTCCCTCCGATGTCTATATAAACCAGAGGGTTTAGTCCGTAGAGGCAATCATAATCATACAGGCTAGACGTCTAGGGTTTAGCCATTACGATCTTGAGGTAGATCAACTCTTGTAAACCCCACATTCATCTAAGATAATCAAGCAGGAAGTAGGGTATTACCTCCATCAAGAGGGCTCGAACCTGGGTAACCGTGTCCCTATCTCCTGTTACCTTCGATCCTTAGACGCATAGTTTGGGACCTCCTACCCGAGATCTGCCAGTTTTGACACCGACATTGGTGCTTTCATTGAGGGTTTTGATGTGTCATCGTCAGAAGGATTGATGGCTCCATCAGTCATCTACAATAATGCAGCCTTGAGGGAGGTCTTTCTCCCCGGCCATATCATTGTGTTCGGCGGCTTCGCACTGCGGGCCAACTTGCTTGGCCATCTAGAGCAGATCGACAGCTATGCCCCAGGTCACCAGATTAGTTTTCGAAATATGAATTATGCCACTGATATCCGAGGAGACTTGATTCTCCAAGGGTTCGCGACCCCAACCTCCGCTCTGACCTTAGATCTGGAGCGCGTCACCAAGTCCGAAGACGGGATTCCCGAGCCCGCCGGACTCTCCACGGCTATTAAGCCTAGTACGGGAAAGCCGGAGGAAGCAGCGTCACCCGCAATCATCATGCAGCCGGACTCTCCTCCAAACACTGGCTTCGAACCCTCGGAGTCAGCAACATGTGAGCTCGGCCAAAGAGTTTTCTTCCTGCCGTACTCCACGAACTCTCTCCTCCCTGGCCAAACCTCGCCTTTAAGCGAGGCTCTGGGCTTAATGCGATCCGTCACTATTACAGAGGGGCAGCGTCTGAACTACACCTAGTCTGGACTAGGGGCTGAGAGTGGGGAATTTTATGTCCCACCCACCACCCACTTCATAGCCACTGTCGAAGATCTAACCGACATGCTTGACCGTACCTCTGAAGACATCTATGGTATGGATGTCGATGCCAGAGACGAACAAAGCCAAAACCCGCCGCATACCCGATGCTAGGCGGCCACCTCCACATACGATGTATACATGGTGGATACGCCAAAAGAGGATGGCGATGAAGGCAGTAAGGATCCAATTAAGGACAATAACACTGATAAATCACCAAAGCGGCGACATCAGCGGCGCCGTTCAAAATCACACCGCGACAAAGAAAGCAATACCGGCAATGGAGACGATAACACCCCGGAGAATGCCGAAAACCCAGACGCCCCCGTCGAACCAACATCCGAATAGGATGATAGGGAAAAGGGGTAGGGTAACCCTGACGAGCCAGTCGGAAACGAGGACTCGGAGGACAGCAGTTATATGCTACCCTCCGAAGATGAAATAAAGCCTCGGCGACAAAGACTTCATGTGCCAGAGGAACCCCTAAAGCAAGAACGCTTTAAGCAACAGATCATTTTCAACCGCGAGGAGCCTGAAAAAGAAGCAGCAACGGCTTCAAGCCGAACATGATATGCTCAACGACAGATGGACTAATGTCCTGGCAGCCGAGGAATACGACCTCGCACGATCAACCAAAAGCTACCCAACGCGCCAGTTGTTACCCCAATTCGACGTTGAGGCGCGGGAGCCCCTAACATCAGCGTGTAAGATAGCCGATAAACTAGACCGGCCACCGCGTGGCCGAGACAGAACGACTACTCAAGCCAAACACCAGCCCACATTACCCCACCGTAAAGGCAGGGATTATACATACGACCTACGGCAGGACCTGGACACTAGGGCAGGCCTAGCCAGATCAATCTACGGGTCAAGGGTACACGCCCCAACACAAAAGGACGGCTATCTGGCACGGCGTGATCAACACAACCTCGCTCAGGGTGAAAACCGCATAGGGACGTCCGCCGAACTCCGTCGCGACATCGCCCGCTATAGAGGTGCCGCACACCCCCTATGCTTCACCGAGGAAGTAATGGAGCACGAATTCCTAGAAGGGTTTAAACCTATGAATATTGAATCATACGACGGAACAACTGACCCCGCGGTATGGATTGAGGATTTTCTTCTCCATATCCACATAGCCCGCGGTGATGATCTCCATGCTATCAAATACCTCCCACTAAAATTAAAGGGACCAGCCCGGCACTGGCTAAACAACCTCCTAGAGAACTCCATTGGCAACTGGGAAGAATTGGAAGACGCCTTTCGCGACAACTTCCAAGGTACATATGTTCGGCCTCCGGACGCCGATGACCTCGGTCACATCATCCAACAGCCCGGAGAGTCAGCCAGGAAACTCTGGACTAGGTTCCTAATTAAAAAGAACCAAGTTGTCGACTGCCCGGATGCCGAAGCCCTCGCGGCCTTTCAACATAGCGTCCGAGATGAGTGGCTTGCCCATCACCTCAGCCAAGAAAAACCTAAGTCCATGGCAGCCCTTACTGTAAGGATGACCCACTTTTGCGTGAGAGAAGATAGTTGGCTTGCTCGTAGAAGCAATAGCACCAACGATCCTGGCACCTCCAAAGCCAGGGACGGCAATGGCAAGCCACGACACAATAAAAACAAGCGTCGAAACAATAATGTAGGAACCCCAGACACGACGGTCAATGCCAGATTCAGTGGCCCCAAAGCCGGTCAATGCAAGAAGCCATTCAAGGCAAACCAAGATGGTCCATCCAACTTAGACAAGACACTGGATCGGCCCTGTTAGATTCATGGCAGCCCTGAAAAACACGCCAACCATACCAACAAAAATTGTAGGGTTTTCAAACAAGCCGGCAAGCCCAATGCCGAACACAAAGGGAAGGGGTCGACCAATGACATCGAAGACGAAGAGATTAGCCAACCGAACACCGAGGGACAAAAGCAATTCCCCCCCCCCCCGAAGTAAAAACAATAAAGATGATATTTGTGACGCATATTGAGGGAGTCCTGGATTAGGGGGTGTCCGGATAGCCGGACTATAACCTTTGGCTGGACTCTCGGACAATTAAGATACAAGATTGAAGACTTCGTCCCATGTCCGGATGGGACTTTCCTTGGCGTGGAAGGCAAGCTTGGCAATACGGATATGTAGATCTCCTCCCATTGTAACTGACTCTGTGTAACCCTAGCCCTCTCCGGTGTCTATATAAACCGGAGGGTTTTAGTCCATAGGACGAAGGACAATCATACCATAGGCTAGCTTCTAGGGTTTAGCCTCTTTGATCGCGTGGTAGATCTACTCTTGTACTACCCATATCATCAATATTAATCAAGCAGGAGTAGGGTTTTACCTCCATCGAGAGGTCCCGAACCTGGGTAAAAACATTATGTCCCTTGTCTCCTGTTACCATCTGCCTAGACGCACAGTTCGGGACCCCCTACCCGAGATCCGCCGGTTTTGACACCGACATTGGTGCTTTCATTGAGAGTTCCTCTGTGTCATCACCTTTAGGACCGATGGCTCCTTCGATCATCAACAACGATGCGGTCCAGGGTGAGACCTTTCTCCCCGGACAGATCTTCGTGTTCGGCGGCTTTGCACTGCGGGCTAATTCTCTTGGCCATCTGGAGCAGATTGAAAGCTACGCCCCTGGCCGTGAGGTAAGATTTGGAAGTTTGAACTACACGACTGACATCCGCAGAGACTTGATCTTCGACGGACCCGAGCCACAACCAAGCACGCCGCACTGTCATGATGGGCATGACTTAGCTCTACCGCCGAACAGTGCCCTGGAGGCCGCGCCCGCAACAGCTCCGACCCTTAGCTCGGAGCCAACTGTGCCGATCGAGGGCGGGTGGCTAGACATCGCCTCGGGGGCTGCAGTCTCAACGGCGATCGAGCCGAACACCGGCTTTATCCTCTGCGAAGCCCGTGACTCCAAGGTGCCGGACCCTGCTCTGGACTCCGAACGCTCCGCGCCCCTGCCAATCGAATCCGATTGGGCACCGATTATGAATTCACCGCCGCACATATCTTTCAGCACTCGCCCTTCGGCGACATTGTGAATTCACTAAGGTCTCTCTCTTTGTCAGGAGAGCCCTGGCCGGATTATGGCCAACAGGATTGGGATGCGGACAACGAAGAAATTTGACGCCCACCCACCACCCACTTCGTAGCCACTGTAGACGATTTAACCGACATGCTCGACTTCGACTCCGAAGACATCGACGGCATGTACGACGATGTAGGAGGCAAACAGGAACCAACGCCTAGAGGGCACTGGACAGCCACCCCATCCTCCAATGACATGGTGGACACACCCAAAGGAAATGACGAGGACGAACGGGAGGACGCAACGAAGGGTCGTTCCTCCGAAAAGAAGTCAAAGCGGCGGCGTAAGCGCCGCTCCAAGCCCCGCCTCGACAGAGACAACGGTCATACAGACCCAGCCACAGAGCAGGGTGAGCTGGCGAATGATGAACATGGCATCGAGCAACCGTCCGAACAAGGCAACTTGGAAAAACAAACTGCACAACCCGTCCCCGGCGAAGATAACAGTCCAGACGACCTCACGCCGGACAAGTTCGTGGAGCAAAAGAACCTCCACAAAAGGCTCGTCGCCACTGTGCGTAGCCTGAAAAAGCAGAAGCGGAAGCTCAAAACTGCGGAAGATGCACTCAGAATCAGGTCGAGCAAAGTAATCAACACCGCAGACAAATAGGGCGACAGTCGCCACACAAAAAGCTACCCGAAGCGAAAGCTCCTGCCTGAATTTGATGAGGAGGCCTTAGAACCTCCGCAATCAACAAATAAGGAAGCCACCCGGTCGGATAAACGACCCCATGGCCAATATAGAGCGGCAAGAGGCGCCGCACACAAGCCAGCACGCGACCCACTCAAGGATTCGCATCAAAAAGATGGCCCAGCTAGATCCATCTATGGGCCAAGAAAGCAAGCTTTAGTAAGCAATGCAACACAACAAACATCCGAACAGTACGGCACACCCAGATACAGGGGTGCCGCACACCCCCTATGTTTCACTGATGAGGTGCTGGACCATGAATTTCCAGCGGGATTCAAGCCCGTAAACATAGAGGCGTACGACGGGACGACAGACCCTAGAGTCCGGATTGAGGACTATATCCTCCATATCCATATGGCCAGAGGAGACAACCCCCACGCCATAAAATACTTACCCCTCAAGCTCAATGGGATAGCCCGGCATTGGCTTAAAGGCCTTCCCGAAAACACCATTGGAAGTTGGGAAGAGCTCGAGGATGCTTTTCGGGCAAATTTTCAAGGGACCTATGTCCGGCCTCCGGATGCAAACGATTTAAGTCATATAACTCAACAGCCCGGAGAGTCAGCCCGGAAACTCTGGAACAGATTTCTTACTAAAAAGAACCAGATAGTCGACTGTCCAGACGCCGAAGCCTTAGCACCTTTCAAACACAGCGTTCGAGATGAATGGCTCGCCAGACACCTCGGCCAAGAAAAGCCAAGAACAATGGCCGCATTAACAAGCCTCATGACCCGCTTTTGCGCGGGAGAGGACAGCTGGTTGGCAAGATGCAACACCAGCGAACCAAGTACATCTGAAGTCAGGGACGGAAACGAGAAACCGCGTCGCAACAAGGACCAGCGCCGGAATAAGGGAAACAGCCCGAAGAGCACGGCAGTCAACATCGGATTCAAAAGCTCTCGGCAGGGTCAGAAAAAGCTGCCCCTCAAGGATAACAGGGACGAGCTATCTAGCCTAAACAAAATCTTGGAAAAAATATGTCAAATCCACAGCACTCCCGGGAAGCCTGCAAACCATACCCACAGAGAATGTTGGGTCTTCAAGCAATCCGGCAAACTCAACGCCGAACACAAGGGGCTCGATACACCAAGTGAGGACGATGACGAACCCCACAAGCAGAGCATCGGGAAACAAAAGAACTTCCCACAAGAAGTCAAAACAGTAAACTTACTACACGTGACAAAAGGGAAATACAGAGTGGCGCCTATAGAGATACGCGCCATGCGGCCTATCACAAAGGAGTCTCGCCACTGG
This sequence comes from Triticum aestivum, assembly GCF_018294505.1. Taxonomy (NCBI): domain Eukaryota; kingdom Viridiplantae; phylum Streptophyta; class Magnoliopsida; order Poales; family Poaceae; genus Triticum; species Triticum aestivum. Next base: position 140,484,439 of record NC_057806.1, read on the forward strand.
TTGTTAAAATCGATCACCTTCGACCATCAGGATTACTCCGGAAGTATCCGGAACGCAGGTTGGACCACCTTGGTATTAGATCCGATAATCGACGGATTCCACTTTACTCAAGTCCTAATGGACGGCGGCAGTGGTCTAAACCTGCTATATCAGGACACAGTCCGCAAAATGGGGATGGACCCAACAAAAATTCGCCATAGCAACACTTCCTTTAAAGGAGTAACGCCAGGCCCGGATGCCCATTGCACGGGTTCTCTCCTACTAGAAGTAATGTTCGGTTCCCCCGATAACTTCCGCCGCGAAAAGCTAACCTTCCACATCGCCCCATTTTCAAGTGGCTATCAAGCACTACTGGGACGCGAAGCTTTCGCCCGCTTTAAGGCAATACCGCATTATGCATCTCTCACGCTTAAGATGCCCGGCCCACGAGGCATCATCTCACTAAAGGGAAACATTGAATGTTCCTCGCGTGCAGAAGACTATACGGCTGCCTTGACAGCCACACATTAAAATAGCTTCACCAACAAAAGCATCTAACAGGTCATTAAGACCACGGACACGACTAGGCGAGTCCAGAGCAAACTTATAATTGATAAAAGGTTTTTGTAGCCGTACACCCCTATACAAGGGGCTCGACATATGTAAAATAAGCGACAATAAGGCTCAATTTTCCCCATCTTGAATTATACTTTGTTTACTTAGTACAACATATATTTCGCACGGCTATTACTCTTTCAACTAATTTCCTCTCTTTTACAGATGAACATCGTGCTACACCCGTCCAGGACACGGCGCAACGGAGACACAGGCGCAGACATGCATCAGGGACCCGCCCTAAGGATTCTCTTTAGATTAAGACCCTGCGTAAACCTTTTTCACTATCTCTTGTTGATGCACATCCCCCGGATTCACAATATAACCGAGGAGGAGGCTGGCGTCTTGGCATGTGGCCACGTTAGAATTTCGCACGTACCTGGACACCAGGGGCTTATTATCATGGGCACTGCTCAGCCCGTTTTTATAAAGACCGAATACCTTAGGGAGTGTTCGGCGTCGCGAGTTTGGCCTTATATGCATCCGCTCCGAATCATGTCTTTGGTCAAATGTTGGGTTTGCCCGGCTCTTCTATTTTGTTGCCTTACGTTCCGCTCTATCGGCTAAGGCGGCACCAGGAGAACTACTACGATTGTGCCCCGGTTCAGCCAGGCGAGCACCTCAGTAGAGAAAGCCGAAAACTGACTATCATGATATAGCGTGAGACTGGTCAACCACTCGATGACCTATCGGAGTCTTCGGGATTCCTCCGCATTAACGAAGGGCCGTTTCCCGGCCAGGCACACACGCGCCCCGAGTTCGGGCGAGCGCGGCGCCACCAGGGGCTATATAGTAGCCCTCCTGTCAAACTCCTATGGCTAAGTGAAAGTGATAAAGCATTATAGTTCGATTGCCTAGTTCGTTGCGCTATCACCTTCTTCATGGACCAAGACGTTGGATCAAGTGTGAGAATGCGCCTTCTGCAAACACCCCCGCATTATATGTGTGGGGGCTGAAGCCGACGACTGCCATCTTTCAGATTATATACACATATACCTCAACGGCCGCACAGGAGGCATTATAATACTTGTAGGCACAAGTATAAAAGGCTTCTACAATTCATCAAAATATTGTTTTACAATAATACACGTTATTCGAACATAATAGCCTTCGAGCACTGCGTCTCTATCAAACAAGCGCCTTGCAGAACTTCCTGAAAATAGTGCTCGGCAGGTATTCGGCCTCCGTCCGAATCTTGGGATGCAATAGCGACGGCCTCCATCTCCGCCCAGTATGTCTTGACACAGGCAAGGGCCATCCGCGCACCCTCTATGCATGCTGACCTCTTCATCGCATTGATATGCGGCACTGCACCAAGGAACTGCTCCACCAAGCTAAAATAACTGTTTGGGGCTGGCTTTTCCGGCCACACATGATTAACGACATCCTTCATGGCAAGTCCGGACAACCTATTCAGTTCGGCCCATTCAGCCAAACGATCGGTCAACGGAAGCAGACGCTCCAGATTGTTGAATTGTGACCAGAAGAGCTTCTCCACTTATCTCGGAAATGTTCGGCCGCATCAGCGGCACTCGCAGCTAAATCCAAATATGCGTCCGCCGAACTCCACATCCGGTCCAACAGAGCGTATTTAGGATCTCCGAACTTCATTCGCAGCATAAAGGGCTTTCCAGACACGATATCTCCGGCCCGACGCAGCTCCTCCTTCATCGCTCTCATCGCAGAACGAGCATCCTTGGCCGCTGTAGTGGCCTTCTCCAGGTCTGTCCGCTCTGCCCGATCTTCTTTTTCAAGAAGCTTGCAGCGGTCAGCAGCGTTCTTTAACTTCACTACCATTTTGGCCATTTCCTTCTTGCTTCGGAAGTGAGCAGCCTGCTCGGCTTTCAGCTCTTCAATTGCCTTTTCAGCAGCCGCATCACTTCTCCTGGCTTGCTCCTTGGCTCAGGCAAGTTCCGCCCGAAGGTTCTCCATGGCAGCGTCCCCATCTGCATCATGCGCACACGCTGTAAGATACTGGCATCAAGCTCCTCTTACCAGGTTTCTCCGGAGAAATTACATACCTTGTGCCTCGTCAAGCCGCTTGTTGATAAGCGCGATGTCGGCATCTACCACGTCAAGTTGCCGCGTTAGCTCGGCAAATTCATCAGTCCGGCTGGCCACCGGACACTTCGTCACCTACATAGGAAGGCGACAAAATTACACCTGGGACTATGATCCTCTGCATGATGTCGTCTTCGACAACACACAGAGTCTCAGGGGCTACTATCTACACACGGCGCATCTTATATGCGGAACTGTCAAAAGGTACATCACCTCGCGTACCTCAAAACCTGTCAGTAAACTCGTGACGGCCTCGTGCAACCCGCTTTCAGCGAACGAAATCCTTTCAATTACCATACCCATCAACGTACGGTGTTCCTCTGAGATAGACGCTCGCCCTAAGAGATCCTTCAGTTCATCCGACCAAGCACCAGGTGGTGCTGGACTCGTTCGATGGCCTTTTTCAAAGACCGGGCACGGATGGCCTTGGGGGGCCGTATGACTGCCTTCCGGCCCTGCCGGATTCGGAGAAACCCTTCGCGACGATACCTCAGGATCGCCCGCGTTCCGCTCTCCATCATCTCCGGAAGAAGATCCCCCGAAGATGAGCTCTGCTGAGAAGGGTTGAGATCCGAACTACAAGGTAAAATTTCGGTTATTTTCCTCAGAGATAAAACAAGGATTTCTCTCATTTTAAACCTCCCCTCTCTACTTACGGCTCGGTGGAGGGCTGATCCCCTTGAGGGCATAGTACGGCGGAGGCATCCCCCGGCATAGGACCCTCTGGCGAAGATTTCTTCCCCCGCTTTGAGACCATGGACTCCGGGTCTTCAGAGGTAGTCCTCTTCCTCCCTTGAGTAGAGGAATTTTTGATTCCTCCTTTCCAGACAGCCTCCTTTAGGGAGGCAGCAGCTTCTTTGTCCCCCCCTTCGCTTTCTTCCGAAGGCACGATTTCCAGCATCTTGGTTAACACGGGATCCGGCGAGGTCTCGGGAAGAGGGGCCGGACACCTGATTAACTTCGCCTTCGCTACCCACTCCTGTTTCAAAGACAACTCTTTTAAGGGTGATGTTGTGATAAATGAACGGATGGTGTGTCCGGGCGCAGGGCTACTTACTTGAGTATCCGGACGATTGCAGCTCAGACCTGCGTCCTCCGTAGAATTCAGACACACTACTTGTGGTTCAAAGAACAATTTGTACATCTCCACGGGGCGTCATGCCAAGAAAATGTTGGAGAACTCATGGTCCCTCCGGGTTGAACTCCCACAGGCGGAGGGGGCGACGTTTGCAGGGCAGAACTCGGCGAATTAACATAACCTGCGTCACCATGACTAGACTGATGTCTCTTTCTAGGAGATCTCGGATGCGGCCCTGCAACAGGGGCACGCCCTTTGCCGACCCCCAGTCCAGCCCCTTATTGACCCATGACGCCAGTCGTGGCGGGGGACCCGAGCGGAAAGCAGGCGGCGCCACCCACTTGGTGCTCCTGGGAGCTGTGATATAAAACCACTCTTGTTGCCATAAGCTGAACTCCTCTTGAAAGGAGCCCTCGGGCCATGGAGCGTCAGCATTCTTGCTTATAACAGCGCCTCCGCACTCTGCGTGTTGTCCCTCAATCATCTTCGGCTCTACTTTAAAGGTCTTAAGCCACAATCCGAAGTGAGGAGTAATACGGAGGAAGGCTTCGCACACGACAATGAACGATGAGATGTGGAGGATGGACTCCGGGGCTAAGTTGTGAAATTCCAGCCCATAATAAAACATGAGCCCCCTCACGAAGGGATCCATCGTGAAGCCTAGCCCTCGGAGGAAGTGAGACACGAACACCACGCTCTCACTAGGCTTGGGAGTAGGAATAACCTGCCCGTGAGTAGGCAGCCTATGCGAGATTTCGCCGGTCAAAAACCTAGCCTCTCTTAGCTTTAGCACGTCTTCCTCCGTGATGGAGGAAGGCGTCCATCGGCCTCGAAGGTCGGATCCGGACATCGTCGAAGGTCCGAAGCGCCTAAAATTTGGGGCCTTGGGTGTTGGAACTCGAGGCGAAGGGAGAATTCGATTGAGATCAAAAGAAAGGAGTAAGGCCTTGGTCTCTTTATAAGAGGTTGAATACCAAGAGCCCTCCCCGTGACCGTTTGGGACTCGCCCTTGATCGAGGAGACACACCAACGGGCACGATTGGGTTACCCACGCCTGTATTGATGAGAATCCCGTAAATAAAGGGGACACGATCTCTGCTTCCACAAGACGTGCCAAGGAAACCGCCTCGCAAAACGCGCTGAGGTGGGACAGTAAAAACTGTTCAAATAAAGGCTTGGCTGTGGCGTGATGACACGCTATGGAATACATCAGCAGATTAGATTTGTGTAAATATTATTCTCTCTACGACAGTATGTGGAACTTATTTTGCAGAGCCGGACACTTTCCTTGTGTTCAAAGTCTTCTATGAAGTATTCGGAGGAGGAACCCACCTTGCAATGCCGAAGACAATCTGCGCGTCAGACTCGTCGTCATTGAAGCCTGGTTCAGGGGCTACTGAGGGAGTCCTGGATTAGGGGGTGTCCGGATAACCGGACTATAACCTTTGGCCAGACTCTCGGACAATTAAGATACAAGATTGAAGACTTCGTCCCGTGTCCGGATGGGACTTTCCTTGGCGTGGAAGGCAAGCTTGGCAATACGGATATGTAGATCTCCTCCCATTGTAACCGACTCTGTGTAACCCTAGCCCTCTCCAGTGTCTATATAAACCGGAGGGTTTTAGTCCATAGGACGAAGGACAATCATACCATAGGCTAGCTTCTAGGGTTTAGCCTCTTTGATCTCATGGTAGATCTACTCTTGTACTACCCATATCATCAATATTAATCAAGCAGGAGTAGGGTTTTACCTCCATCGAGAGGGCCCGAACCTGGGTAAAAACATTGTGTCCCTTGTCTCCTGTTACCATCCGCCTAGACGCACAGTTCGGCACCCCCTACCCGAGATCCGCCGGTTTTGACACCGACACATATCCCTACAAGGGAGGGCAAGCACGCACTATGAGACGTCTATGCCATAAAGCCGGTCGCCCCAAAATTTAACCCATGGGTGGCCTGCTCGATCACTTTCGATCGCAAGGACCACCCAACCAGTATCTATCATGGAGGTTCGGCAGCTCTGGTCCTTGATCCAATGATCAATGGATTCCATCTCATGCGAGTCCTTATGGACGGCGGCAGTAGTCTTAATTTACTTTACCAAGACACTATCCGCAAAATGGGCATTGATCCCTCAAGGATCAAGCCCACCACAACTACCTTCACGGGAGTAATACCCGGCGTCAAAGCTCACTACACGGGCTCAATCACATTGGAAGTCGTGTTCGGTTCGTCGGACAACTTTTGAAGCGAAGACTTGATCTTCAATATTGTCCCGTACCATAGTGGCTACCATGCACTGCTCGGGCGGACCGCTTTTGCTTGTTTCAATGCGATCCCGCACTACGGCTATCTAAAACTTAAGATGCCCGATCCACACGTCGTCATCATGATCAACGGAAACACGGAACGCTCCCTCCATACCGAGGAGCATACCGTGGTCATCGCAGCCGAAGTACAAAGCAGCCCCGTCAAGCCGCATATCTCATCAGGCATTAAGCCGACGACCTCTATTACATAGAACCGGCCAATTTTAAAGCGGGATTAGTAGTTCCGCCTTCGCCGTTCGCCCCATATAGCCGCGAAGTTCATATCGCACATGCATAATTATGCACTTAAAATACCTTGGTAATCGATAGAGGCACAATACGGACAAGCCCACAATACGGTTTGCCCTCCTACAACACTTTTCTCTTTTTCTAACTGTATCTTATCTTTTGCCACAGGTGAATCAAAAACGGTTCATCGTATGGACCTACAAGGACTCTTTCTCAGCCCGGTTAAGTACAAATAACCAAAGATTACTCCTTTTAAGGAATACTTTTCGCTGAGGCAATGGCAGTGCAGACGTGCGACAGGAGGTCCAAAAGATTTTCTGTAGACCAAACACTCTATTTAAAACCTGTATAGAGCCTTTTTCCTCAGCCTTCGACCCCTGGCATGTAAAATGCCCTGGGTAGTGGTGTTATAATCTGTAAGATTGTGTTCGACGTATCAATCAGATTCCAGTGAACATAATCTGTCTTCAGTATTTGCTTTTCCTCATAGAACTGCATTTTGCTTCTTCGGTTGTTTCACGCACACACCTCGGCACAACTCGCCAGGGGCTCGATACGGCAACAAACGGGTTGCCGAAAATTCCGAACAGCTCTACAACATACTTTGGTGTCACGAGTTTGGCCTTATATGCATCAGCTCCAAATCATGTCTTTGGTCAGTAGTTGGGTTGCCCGGCTCCTGTGCTTACTACCTTACATTCCGTATTATCGGCTAGGGTAGTAAAGGGAGAACTACTGTGATTGTGTTTCTGATTCACCTGGTTAAACACCTCAGTAGAGAAAGCCAAAAGCTGACTGTCATGATGCGACGAGAGCTGGTCAACCACTCGGCGACTTATTAGAATCTTTTGTGATTTCTTCCGTACTACACGAAGGACCGTTCTTTATTTTTTGGTCACCCATGTAACGCAACCGTATTCGGATAACCGCGTACATACCAGGGGCTACATCGTAGACCCACCGTAAAACTCCTATGGCTAAGTGAAAGTGTTAAAGCCCTACAGTCTGATTGCCTAGTTTGCCGCACTGACACCTCCGTCACGGACCAAGACATTGGGTCAAGAGTGATCAGGTGCTATTCCGAACACCCCCGTATTATAGGCGAGGGGGCCAAAGCCGACGACTGGCAAACTTTCAGATTATAAAAGACGGCCGCATAGGAGGAAATAACTTTCAGGCAAAGGTATGAATATAACACAGCCTTAATGTATCATAATATTGTTCTCACAATTCCAGTGCATCTACTCGAACATAATATCCTTCAAGCATTGACGCTCTATCAAGCGGGCGCCCTCTAGGACGCCCTCAAAATAATGCTCCGGTGTGCGATAGTCCTTGCCTCCGGGCGGGCCCTTAGATGCAACATCTGTGGTCTTCATCTTTTCCCAGTACATATTGACGCGGGTGAAGGCCATCCGGGCACCTTCTATGCACGCCGACCGCTTGACGGCGTCGATACGCGACACTGCATCGACAAGTCACTGCACCAAACCGAAATAGCTGTTCGGAATGGGTTCAGCCGGCCATAGCCGGACCATGATGTCCTTCATGGCAGCTCCGGACATCTTGTGGAGCTCGGCCCACTGTGCCATCTGTTCGTTCAGCAAAGCCGGATGCCGTGGCACGTTGAATTGTGACCAGAAAAGCTTCTCCGTAGTACGTCCTTCCTGCGCTTGGAAGAACTGCACCGCGTCAGAGACACTCTTCGGCAGGTCCAAGAACGCGTCTGGAGAACTCCACAATTGATTAAGCTGAGCATACCTCAGGTCACTGAACTTAGTCTGTAAAAGATAGGGCTTACCAGCCGCTATCTCCCCAGCTTGCCAGATCTCCTCCCGAGCCACTCTAGACTCGGACCGTGCTTCTCTCGCCTCTTGTAAGGCCTTGTCGAGTTCGGCTGCCTTGGTTTTGTTATCCTCCTCGAGTGATTTGCATTTGCCAGTGGCATGCTTTAGCTCTCACTCCATGGTAGATATTCTCTCCTCGCATTGGCGCCGAGTGGCCTGTTCGGCCTTTAAATCAGCAGCCGCCTTCTAGACAACCGCATTGCTCACTCTAGCCTGCTCCTTGGCCTGGGCAAGCTCGGCCCGAAGGGTCTCAACCGCGGTAGCACCATCTACAGTTATGCATGTCACAGCGTATAATTTTCAGCTTCGTGCTCATACTATTATAGATGCACAAGCAGGTTGTCCCAAAACATACCTTGTGCCTCGTCGAGACGCCTGTTGAGGGAGTCCTGGATTAGGGGGTCGCCGGACAGCCGGACTATATCCTTTGGCCGGACTATTGGACTATGAAGATACGAGATTGAAGACTTCGTCCCGTGTCCGGATGGGCTCTACTTGGCGTGGAAGGCAAGCTAGGCAACACGGATATGCATATCTCCTCCTTTGTAACCGACCTTGTGTAACCCTAGCCTCCTCCGGTGTCTATATAAACCAGAGGGTTTTAGTCCATAGTGCAACATACAATCATACCATAGGCTAGCTTCTAGGGTTTAGCCTCTCTGATCTCGTGGTAGATCAACTCTTGTACTACTCATATTATCAAGAATAATCAAGCAGGACGTAGGGTTTTACCTCCATCAAGAGGGCCCGAACCTGGGTAAAACATCGTGTCCCCTGCCTCCTGTTACCATCCGCCTTAGACGCATAGTTCGGGACCCCCTAACCGAGATCCGCCGGTTTTGACACCGACATTGGTGTTTTCATTAAGAGTTCCTCTGTGTCGTCGTCATTAGGCTTGATGGCTCCTTCAATCATCGATAGCGATGCAGTCTAGGGTGAGATTTTTCTCCCCAGACAGATCTTTGTATTCGGCGGCTTCGCACTGCGGGCCAACTCGCTTGGCCATCTGGAGCAGATCGAGAGTTACGCCCCTGGCCACCAGGTCAGGTTTGGAAGCTTAAACTACACGGCCGACATTCGCGGGGACTCGATCTTCGACGGATTCGAGCCCCTGCCAAGAGCACCGCACGGTCACGATGAGCATGATTTAGCTCTACCATCGGACAGTGTTTAGGAAACCGCACCGGCAACCGCTCCGACCCTCAATTCGGAGCCAACTGCGCCATCCATGGACGGGTGGATAAGACCCCGCCACGGAGGCCGCACTCTCATCGGCGATCGAGCCGAGTATCGACCTTACCCTTCACGAGAGCCATGACGCCGAATTGCCGGATTCTCCCCCGGCCACAGACTCCGAACTGCCTGCGCCCGTGCCTATCGAATCCGACTGGGCGCCGATCATGGAGTTCACCTCTGCGTATATCTTTCGGCCCTCGCCCTTCGGCGACATGCTGAACTCATTAAGGTCTCTCTCCCTATCAGGAGAGTCCTGGCCGAACTATGTTCAACAGGATTAGGATGCGGAGGACGAAGAAATTCACCGCCCACTTAGTAGCCACTGTCGATGATTTGACCGACATGCTCGACTTCAACTCCAAAGACATCGACGGTATGGACGACGATGCAGGAGACAAACAGGAACCACTGCCCACAGGGCAGTGGACGCCCGCTTCATCATATGATGTATACATGGTGGACACACCCAAAGAAAACAATGACGAGGAACGGAAGGATGCAGCGAAGGGTTGTTCCCTCGAGAAGCAGTCAAAGCGGCGACGTAAGTGCCGCTCCAAGTCCCACCTCGGCAGAAGTAGCAATCATATCAACCCAGCAATAGAGCAAGGCGAGCCAGCGGACGACAGACACGGCATTGAACCATCGTCCGACCACGGCAACACGGAGAATCAAACCGAACAACCCGACTCCGTCGAAGATAACAGTCCGGACGACATCACACCGGACAGGCACCCGGAGCAACAGAATGCCCATCAAAGGCTTGTTGCCACTGCGAGGAGTCTGAAAAAGCAGAAGCAAAGGCTCAGGGCTGCACAAGACACACTCAGAATCAGATGGAGTGAAGTACTCAACACTGCAGCGAAGTACGGCGGTAATCGCCACACCAAGAGCTACCCGAAGCGAAAGTTGCTACCTGAATTCGATGAGGAGGCCTTAGATCCCCCGCAACCAAAAAACAAAATGGACATCCGGTCAGATAGATGACCTCGTGGCCAACATAGAGTGGCAAACGACGCCGCACATAAGCCAGTACGCGATCCACGTGAGGGCTCGCATCAAAAGGACGACGCAACCAGATCCATCTACGGGCCACGCAAGCGTGCTCCAACATGCAATGCAACACAACAAACATCCCAACACCACGGTACACCCAAATACAGGGGTGCCGCACACCCCCTATGTTTCACCGACGAGGTGCTGGACCACGAATTTCCAGAGGGATTCAAACTCGTAAACATAGAGGCGTACGACGGAACGATAGACCATGGGGTCTGGATTAAGGACTACATCCTCCTTATCCACATGGCACGAGGAGACGATCTCCACACCATCAAGTACTTACTCCTCAAGCTCAAAGGGCCAGCTCGGCACTGGCTTAAAAGCCTCCCCGAAAACTCCATTGGAAGCTGGGAAGAGCTCGAAGACGCTTTTCGGGCAAATTTTCAAGGGACCTATGTCCGACCACCGGATGCAGACGATTTAAGTCATATAACTCAACAGCCCAGAGAGTCAGCCCGAAAGCTTTGGAATAGGTTTCTCACTAGAAAGAACCAAATAGTCGACTGTCCGGACGTTGAAGCCTTAGCAGCTTTCACGCACAGCGTTCGAGACGAATGGCTCACCAGACACCTCGGCCAAGAAAAGCCGAGAACAATGGCAACATTAACAAGCCTCATGACCCGATTTTGCGCGAGTGAGGACAGCTGGTTAGCCCGGTGCAGCACCAGCGACCTAAGTACATCCGAAGTCAGGGATGAAAACGGGAAACCACGACGCAGCAAAAACAAGCGCCGGAATAAAGAAGACAGCCCGAAGAGCATGATGGTAAACACCGGACTCAGAAGCTCTCGGCCAGGTCAGCAAAATCTGCCCTCCAAAGGCAATAGAGACGAACTGTCCAGCCTAAACAAGATTCTGTACAAAATATGTCAGATCCACAGCACCCCCGATAAACCTGCAAATCATACCCATAGAGAATGTTGGGTCTTCAAGCAGTCCGGCAAGCTCAACGCCAAACACAAGGGGTAGGATACACCAAGCGAAGACGAGGACAAGCCTCGCAAGCAAAGCACTGGGGAACAAAAGAAATTCCCACCAGAAGTTAAAACAGTAAACGTGTTACACGTGACAAAGGGGAGAAACAAAGCGGCACTCCTAGAGACACATGTCCCAGGGCCTATCACAGCGGAGTTATGCCACTGGTCATCCCAACCTATCACCTTCGACCATCGGGATTACTCGGCAAGTATCCGGTGTGCAGGATGGGCTGCCTTGGTGTTAGACCTGATAATCGACGGATACCACTTCACACGAGTCCTGATGGACGGTGGCAGTAGTTTAAACCTGATATATCAGGACACAGTCCGCAAAATGGGGATAGACCCAACAAAAATTAGCCATAGCAATACTACCTTTAAAGGAGTAACGCCAGGCCCAGAATCCCATTGCATGGGATCCCTACTACTAGAGGTTATATTCGGCTTCCCCGATAACTTCCACAGTGAAAATTTAACCTTCCACATCGCTCCGTTCCAAAGTGGCTATCAAGCACTACTCGGACGCGAAGCTTTCGCTCGCTTTAACGCTATACCGCATTACGCTTCCCTCATGCTTAAAATGCCCGGTCCACGTGGCATCATTACAGTAAATGGAAATATTGAGCGCTCCTTGCACGCGGAAGACTGCGCGGCTGCCTTGGCAGCCGCACACTAAACGGCATCACCAACTAAAGCATCTGACAAGTCGTTAAGACCATGGACACGGTTGGACGAGTCCGGTGCAGCTATATGTAATTAACACAGGTTTGATGGATATACCCCTATTACAATACAAGGGGCTCAACGCGCGCGCAAGTGGCAATTAGGCTCAACTTTACTCATTTTGAACTACATGTTGTTTATTTAGTATAACTTACGTTTTGCACGCCAACTTTTCAATTAAGTCCCTCTCTTTTTCAGATGACCATTGTGCTACACCCGTCCAGAATACGGCACAACGGAGACACAGGCGCAGACGTGCAACAAGGATCCGTTCGAAGGATTCTTTTTAGATTAAGACCCTGCGTAAACCTTTTTTACTGTCTCTTGTTGATACACATCCCTCGGATTCTCAGTACAATTGAGAAGGATGCTGACGTATTGGCATGTGGCCACGTCAGAATATTGCACATACCTGGACACCAGGGGCTTATTACAAAGGGCACTGTTTAGGCCCGATTTACATCATAAAGACCGAATACCTTAGGGAGTGTTCGGTGTCGCGAGTTTGGCCTTATATGAATGAGCTCCGAATCATGTCTTTGGTCAAATGTTGGGTTTGCCCGGCTCCTTTGTTTTGCTGCCTTACGTTCCGCTCTATCGGCTAAGGCGGCACGAGGAGAACTACTGCGATTGTGCCCTGGTTCATCCGGACGAGCACCTCAGTAGAGAAAGCCGAAAACTGACTGTCATGATATATCGTGAGACTGGTCAACCACTCGATGAACTAGCAGAATCTTCGGGATTCCACCGCCTTAACGAAGGGCCGTTTCCCGGCCCTGCATGTACGCGCCCCGAATCCGGATGAGCGCAGAGCCACCAGGGGCTATATAGTAGCCCCACTGTCAAACTCCTCTGGCTAAGTGAAAGTGTTAAAGCATTATAGTCCGGTTGCCTAGTTCGCTGCGCTATCACCTCCTTAATGGACCAAGACATTGGATCAAGTGTGAACATGTGTCTTCTACGAACACCCCCGCATTATATGCGTGGGGGCTGAAGCCGACGACTACCATCTTTCATGTTATATACATATATACATAAACGGCCGCACAGGAGGCATCATAGCACTTTCGGGCAAAAGTATAATTACAGCCTTGATAAATTCAATAAAACATTGTTTGTACAACGGGACTACATGTCATTGGAAAATAATATTCTTCGAGCACTGCGCCTCTATCGAACGAGCGCCTTCAAGGACTTCTTCAAAGTAGTGCTCGACAGCCACTCGGCCTATGGTCGAACCCTGTGCCGCAACAGTGGTGGCCTCCATCTCTGCCTAGTATGTTTTGACACGGGCAAGGGCCATCCGCGCACCTTCTATGCACGCTGATCTCTTTACAACATCGATGCGTGGCACAACTTCAAGGAATTGTTGCACTAAGCTAAAGTAGCTACTCGGCCTTGGCCCTCCCGGCCACAGGTGATCCACAACGGACCTCATGGCCCAACCGGTCAATCGCTCATTCAGCAGTAGCGGACGGACTGGAGTGTGAAACTGTAACCAGAACAGCTTCTCCACTTTGGGACCTTTCTGATGCTTGAAGTACTCGGCGGCATCAGCAGCGTTGGTAGCCAAATCCATGTATGCGTCCACAGAACTCCATAGCCGGTCCAGAGGAGCATACTTTGGATCTCCGAACTTAGTCCGCAACAAGAAGGGCTTCCCAGACACGATATCTGCAGCTTGATTCAGCTCCTCCTTCGTCGCTCTAATTTTGGAGCGGGCTTCCTTGGCAGCCACCCGGGCCTTCTCCAGGTCCGTCGCTTTCGCCCGGTTTTCCTCTTCAAGAAGCCAATAACGGTCAGCAGCATCTTTTAACTCCACGACCATCTTGGCAATTTTTTTCTTTGCTCTCGCAATGTGCGGCCTATTCGGCCCTTAACTCTTCGGCCGCCTGTAAAACGGCCGCATTGCTACTCCTTGCTTGCTCCTTGGCTCGGGCAAGCTCCGCCCGAAGGGTCTCCACGATGGCCGCTCCATCTGAAGTCACAACATATTAAAGATACTGGCATTAGGCTGCTCTTATTATGTGACAATTGCCAGAAAAATCACTGACCCTGCGCCTCGTCAAGCCTCTTGTTGACAAGCACGATGTCGGCATCTGCCGCATCCAGCTGCCGCTTTAGTTCGGCATACCCATCAGTCCAGCTAGCCACTAGAGCCTCCACCACCTGCACATAAAGGCAGTCTGGTTATTACTTAGGGCTATGATCCTCTGTTTGCCGCCGTTTTCAACGACAACCAGAGTCTCAGGGGCTACTATCTACACAGGGCACATCTAAAAATGTGCGGTACTTTCAAAAATGTACATCATTTCACGTACCTCAAAACCCGTCAGTCGACTCATAAAGGCTTCATGCAGCCCGCTTTTGGCGAACGAAATCCTTTCAATCACCGTACCCATCAATGTGCGATGCTCTTCTGAGATAGCCGCTTTCTCCAGCAGATCCCTCCGTACGCCCGAACGCACACCAGACGGTGCCTGACTCTTTTGATTGCTCTCTTCGAGAGCCGGATACTGAGGACTTCGGGTGGCCATAGGATTACCTTCTGGCCTTGCCGGATCAGGAGAAGCCCTCCGCGACGACACCTCGGGGTCGCCCGCTTCGTAAGGCGGTGTGGCAGGGGGAGGCGTTTCGCTCTCCATCATCTCCGGAAGAAGATCCCCCGAAGACGAGCTCTTCTGAGAAGGGCTAAGATCCAAACTGCAAGATAAATGCTTCTATTATTTTCCTCAGAAATAGAGCAAGATATTTTCGTTATTGAATACCCTTTTACTTACAGCTCGGTAGAGGGCTGATCCCTGCGTGGACATTGTGCGGCAAGAGTACCCTCCGAGGCAGGTCCCTCTGGCAGAGATTTCTTCTCCCGTTTGGAAACCCTAGTTTCCGGATCTTCAGAGGTAGACATATTCCTTCTCCAGGGAGAGAGAATGTCATATTCTTCCCCTTGGTTATCCTCCCTCGCGAAGGCGCTCATTCCCTCGATTGGAATAGGTAGCGATGGAGGCCCGCTTTCGCCCTCTTTATTCCCCCCCCCCCCTTCATCTTCCTTTGTGGGCACTAGACAAGGTGCTGGCTCGAGCATCTTTTCCAGCACCGGATTGTCCAAGCCTTCAGGAAGGGGGGCCGAACACCGGTCGTCTTCGCCTTTGTTATCCTGTCCTGGTCAAAGAGCGATTCTTTAGAATGATGTCATGATAAATAAAAGGACAGTGTGTTCGGCCATGGGATTACTTACTTGGGGAGCGGGGCGGTTGCAGCTCAGGCCCACGTCCTCGGTAGTGTCCGGACACTCTATTCGGGGTCCGAAGAACGATTTGTACATCTCCTCGTGCGTCATGCCGAGGAAATTCTGAATAGTGCAAGGTCCTTCCGGGTTGAATTCCCACATGCGGAGGGGCCGGCGTTTGCAAGGCTGGACTCGACGAACCAGCATAACTTGCATTACCATAACCAGACTGAAATATCCCTCGAAGAGATCTCGGATACGGCTCTGCAGTATTGGCACATCCTTGGCTGGATCCCAGCTCAGTCCCCTGCTGATCCATGACATCAGTTGTGGTGGAGGGCCCGAGCGAAAGGTGGGGGCAGCTACCCACTTGGCACTTCGGGGAGCAGTGACGTAAAACCACTCCCGTTGCCACAATCTGGGCACCTCTGGAAAGGAACCCTTTGGCCATGGAGCGTC
The DNA here is from genome assembly GCF_018294505.1 of Triticum aestivum. Classification (NCBI taxonomy): domain Eukaryota; kingdom Viridiplantae; phylum Streptophyta; class Magnoliopsida; order Poales; family Poaceae; genus Triticum; species Triticum aestivum. Next base: position 140,500,260 of record NC_057806.1, read on the forward strand.
AGCAATTTTGCTTATTAGAGCACCCCCGCACGCTGCGTACTGCCCCTTGACCATCTTCGGCTTCACATCGAAGGTCTTGAGCCACATGCCGAAGTGAGGGGTAATGCGGAGGAAGGCCTCACAAATGACAATAAATGACGAGATGTGAAGAAGGGAATCCGGGGCCAGATCGTGAAAATCCAGCCCGTAATAGAACATGAGACCCCTAACAAAGGGATCCAGAGCGAGGCCTAGTCCTCGGAGGAAGTGGGAGACGAACACAACGCTCTCGTTGGGTTCGGGAGTAGGGACGACCTGCCCTCAGGCGGGCAGCCTATGCGAAATTTCAGCGGTCAGATATCTGGCCTCCCTCAACTTCTTGATGTCCTCCTCCGTGACGGAGGAAGGCATCCATCGGCCTTCAAGGCTAGATCCGGACATGATTAAAGGTCCAAGGCATCTGACCTGGGCTTTGGGTGTTAGAACTCGAGGCTGGGGAAGGATTCGATTGAGCACGAGAGGGAAAAAAGAAAAAGCCTTGTCCCTTTATAAAGGGGACGAATATCAGGCGTCCTCCTCCTGGCCGTTCGAGACTTACCTAAGATCTAGGAGTCATACCAACAGGCACGGTTGGGTTACCCACGTTTGTATTGATGAGAATCCCGTGATAAAGGGAACACGGTCTATGCTTTGACAAGACGTGTCAAGAAACCGCCTCGCGTTATGTGCGGGGCTGGTTAAAGAAAAACGGTTCAAATAATTACTGGGTCGTGGCATGATGTCATGCTGCCAAAATGTGTCAGCAGATTGAATTTGTGGAAATATTATTCTCTCTACGATGGTATGTGGAACTTATTTTGTAGGGTCGGACACTATCCTTGTACTCAAACTCTTCCATGGTGTATTCGGAGGAGGAACCCGCCTTACAATGCTGAAGACAACACTGCGTGCCGGACTCATCATCATTGAAGCCTGGTTCAGGGGCTACTGAGGGAGTCCTGGATTAGGGGGTCTTCGGACAGCCGGACTATATCCTTTGGCCGGACTGTTGGACTATGAAGATACGAGATTGAAGACTTCATCCCGTGTCCAGATGGGACTCTACTTGGTGTGTAAGGCAAGCTAGGCAATACGGATATGCATATCTCCTCCTTTGTAACTGACCTTGTGTAACTCTAGCCTCCTCCGGTGTCTATATAAACTGGAGGGTTTTAGTCCATAGGACAACATACAATCATACCATAGGCTAGCTTCTAGGGTTTAGCCTCTCTGATCTCGTGGTAGATCAACTCTTGTACTACTCATATTATCAAGAATAATCAAGCAGGACGTAGGGTTTTACCTCCATCAAGAGGGCCCGAACCTGGGTAAAACATTGTGTCCCCTGCCTCCTGTTACCATCCGCCTTAGACGCACAGTTCGGGACCCCCTACCCGAGATCCGCCAGTTTTGACACTGACACCTGTTAATAAGGGTAATGTCCTCATCAGCTAACTCAAGTTTATGCTTTAAATCTACAACTTCCGCAGCTTGGGCAGTCGCCTTTGACATAACAACCTATTTTCAAATTAATTATGTTAATTCCTGAGCATATCTCTTTTTTTATTCTCTGATCGCCTCCCTGTGGAAACTGACCAGAGCCTCAGGGGCTACTATCTAGACACAGGCGCATTTTTGCGTATAAAGAGTAGTTAAAGATATTACATTGCATACCTCGAAGCCTCTCAGTAGGCCCGTGAAGGCTTCATTCAATCCGCTTCTCACGGACAGAATCCTCTCAACTACCGTACCCATTAAGGTACGATGTTCCTCTAAGATGGCACTTTGTAATGTGCCCATGAGTGTATCCGGCACCTCCGGATTCCCGGAGGCTGTCGCGGGAGTACGGACTCCCTCCAAAAGGGTACGCTTACTCGACCCTAGATTCGTCTTCGGCTGTAAACCGGATGGTTCGGGGCCCTCATTGTTGGTCCCCGTGGGGGCTGCCTCCCCTGGACCCTTGATGGTCGAAGTATCACCTTCGGGCGCTGTCTTCATTGTCCCCCGCGCTGCTGGATAGTCAGGGGAGATCCTCTGGGACAACACCTCGAAGTCGTCTGCCCTTAGGGGCGATGAAGCTTGTGGAGGCGTCTCGCTTTCCATCATCTCCGGAGGCAAGTCCCCCGATGAGGAGGACTGTTGAGGTAGATAGCGGGCCGGACTGCAAACATATAGTTTAAATGTTACCCTTGCAAACCGAAAAGAACGGGACATGTCTAGAGCATCCTTGTTCACTTACGATTCGGCAAAAGGCTTGTCCCTTGAAAGGAGCTCTGCGTTAACATCGGCTTCCAAACCTGAACCATCTAACAGGGATATCTTCCCTCTCTTGGGTGCCTCCACCTCCATGTCTTCAGAGGAAGTCCTTTTCTTCCCGTGGGGGGAAGGGATATCCCTTTCTTCTTCTTCCCCTTTGTCTTCGTTTTCAGAAGAGGGAGCCTCAGTCTCCCTGGACGTAGCGTCCAGTATACCTTTAGAGCGGAGGCCACCTTCAGCCCTTTTGCTCTTCTTCTTCTTGTCCTCCCTCGCTGGCATTTGATATGGCACCGGGGCCAGCAACCTCATTAACACAGGATCAGCTCAGTCTTCGGTGAGTGGAGCCGGACACCTAATTCGTTCCGCCTTCTTTATCCACACCTGGTCGAAGGTAGGTTTCTCTGTACATCCCTATGGGATAATCAACCGAGTTGCGCTCAGAAGTTGGGTGCTTATCGAGGTATCCGGATGGTTGCAGTCGAGGCCGATGTCCTCGGATGTGTCCGGCTACTGCTTTCGAGCCTTGAAGAATAGTTTCCACATCCCTCTGTGTGTTGTGTCGAAGAATTGCTGAAGGGTCCGCGGTCCTTCTGGATTGAACTCCCACATGTAGAGAGGTCATCGCTGGCACGGGAGCATACTGCGGACTAGCATCACCCGGATCACGTTAATAAGGCCGGTGTCCTTTTCGAGGATGCTCTAGATACGACTTTGCAGCGTCTGCACTTCATTAGGTGATCCCCAGTCAAGCCCCTTTTTAATCCATGATGTGAGTCGCAATGGAGGGCCAGGTCAGAACGCAGGCGTGGCTGCCCATTTGGAACCACGGGGTTTAGTGATATAGAACCACTGCCGCCGCCATAGGTTGGAGGTTTCCGTGAAGGTGCCTTTTGGCCAGATAGCATTGGCGAGCTTGCTCACCATAGCACTGCCGCACTCTGCCTGCTCCCCGTCGAATATCTTCGGCTTCACATTGAAGGTCTTGATCCATAGGCCAAAGTGTGGGGGGATGCGGAGAAAAGCTTCACACATGACGATAAACGCCGAGATGTGGAGGAAGGAGTCCGGAGCTAGATCATGAAAATCTAGCCCATAGTAGAACATAAGGCCACAAACGAAGGGGTGGAGAGCGAACCCCAGCCCACGGAGGAACTGAGAGATGAATACAACCCTCTCACCGGATTTTGGTGTGGGGATAACTTGCCCCTTGGCAGGGAGCCTGTGGGGGATTTCCGCAGTCAGGTACCTCACCTCCCGAAGCTTCACGATATATTCCTCGGTGACCGAGGAGGCCGTCCACCTGCCTTGGGAACTGTATCCGGACATGACTAGAAGGCTTGGTAGCAATGAAAGAAATTGAGACCTGGGCGCTGGAGCTTGAGGCTGGGAAGGCTGAGGAAGAGGTAAGCATGGGGGAGAAAGACGGGTCTGTATCCCTTTATAAAGGTGATGAATATCAAACGCCTCCTCACGGGCCTTAAAACTCGCCTATTCCCAGGGGATCATGCAAACGACACGGTTGGATTACCCACGCCCACATTGATAAGTATCCCGTGATAAGGGGGCACGATCTCTACTTTGACAAGATGTGCCAATAAAGACCGCGTCTCGTAACGTGGAGCGAGAGGCTGAAAGACGGTTCAAAATAATATCCAGGCAAGGGACGTAACGTCTCGCCATGAAAGTCGTCAGTAGATGGGACTTGTTAAATATTATACCCCGTTGTGGTTGTATGTGGTGTCTGTTTCGCAGAGCTGGACACGTTTTCTGTGTTCGAGGACTACATTGAAGTATTTGGAGGAGGAACCCACCTTGCAATGCTGAAGGCAATCTGTGCGCCGGACACATCGTCATTGAAGCCTGGTTCAGGGGCTACTGAGGGAGTCCTGGATTAAGGGGTCCTCGGGCGTCCGGGCTATGTGACGTGGGCCGGACTAATGGGCCATGAAGATACAAGACATAAGACTTCTTCTTGTGTCCGGATGGGACTCTCCTTTACGTGGAAAGCAAGCTTGGCATTCAGATATGAAAATTCCTTCCTCTGTAAACCGACTCTGTACAACCCTAGGTCCCTCCAGTGTCTATATAAATCTGGGGGTTTAGTCCGTAGAGGCAATCATAATCATACAGGCAAGACGTCTAGGGTTTAGCCATTACGATCTCGAGGTAGATCAACTCTTGTAAACCCCATATTCTTCCAAGATAATCAAGAAGGAAGTAGGGTATTACCTCCATCAAAAGGGCCCGAACCTGGGTAAACACCGTGTCCCTGTCTCCTGTTACCTTCGATCCTCAGACGCACAGTTCGGGACCCCCTACCCGAGATATGCCGGTTTTGACACCGACAGGCACCGCACATGGCTAAGAAATTAACTTGTGTATCTATGGGGTGCCCCCTCCCCCGTATATAAAGGAGGGGAGGAGGGGGTCGGCCAGCCATAAGGGGCGCGGCTAAAGGGGGGAATCCTACTCCTACTAGGAGTAGGTTCCCCCCTTTCCTAGTCCAACAAGGAGGGGAAGGAAGGAGGAAGGGGAGAGAAGGAAGGAGGGGGGTACCGCCCCCACCCCTTGTACAATTCGGATTTGGGGGGGCGCCACCTCCTGGCCAAACCTCTCTCCTCTAAGGCCCATGGTGCCCCATTAACTTCCCGGGGGGTTCCATAACCCTCCGGCACCCCGGTTTTATCCGAAACTCTCCAGAACAATTCCGGTGTCCGAACAACATGGTACAATATATCAATATTTATGTCTTGACAGTTTTGAGACTCCTCGTCATGTCTGTTATCTCATCCGGGACTCCAAACAACCTTTGGTACATCAAATCACATAAACTCATAATACCAATCGTCATCGAACGTTAAGCGTGCGGACCCTACGAGTTCGAGAACTATGTAGGCATGAGCAAGACACTTCTCTGGTCAGTAACCAACAGCAGAACATGGATGATCATATTGGTTCCTACATATTCTGCGAAGATCTTTTATCGGTGAAACCGCACAACAACATATGTTGTTCCCTTTGTCATCGGTATGTTACTTGCCCGAGATTCGATCGTCGGTATCATCATACCTAGTTCAATATCGTTACTGGCAAGTCTCTTTACTCGTTTTGTAGTGCATCATCCCGCAACTAACTCATTAGTCACATTGCTTGCAAGGCTTATAGTGTTGTGCATTACCGAGAGGGCCCAGAGATACCTCTCCGACAATTGGAGTGACAAATCCTAATCTTGATCTATCATCTATGCCAACTCAACAAACACCATCAGAGACACCTGTAGAGCATCTTTATAATCACCCAGTTACGTTGTGACGTTTGATAGCACACTAAGTGTTCCTCCGGTATTCGGGAGTTGCATAATCTCATAGTCATAGGAACATGTATAAGTCATGAATAAAGCAATAGGAATAAACTAAACGATCATAGTGCTAAGCTAACGGACGATGGGTCTTGTCCATCACATCATTCTCTAATGATGTGATCCTGATCATCTGATGACAACACATGTCTATGGCTAGGAAACTTAACCATCTTTGATTAACGAGCTAGTCTAGTAGAGGCATACTAGGGACACTATGTTTGTCTATGTATTCACACATGTACTAAGTTTTCGGTTAGTACAATTCTAGCATGAATAAAAATATTTATCATGATATAAGGAAATATAAATAAAAACTTTATTATTGCCTCTAGAGCATATTTCCTTTAGGTTCTTCATCATACTTCGGATAGATGACAGTCTGGCTTTGACCTTCATATTTTGCCTTTATGACTCCTTCCTCGTCGTCTCCTTGATTTCCACGCACCGGCCGAATGCAAAAGTACCACAATAATTTTTTACAAATACACCCCTAACCATACAAGGACAATGCCTATATAAAGAGGCTAGATCCCCTAAATGCAATCCGCATCACGTAGAGAACGTTAGGACCAGCCACAAAACCAAAACATGCTGGCCAGCGCCCCCGGCTCTTCTTCGCACCCTCATGGCCCTCGAGAGAGTGATTGGCAGAGCTGCTCTATATCCCATCTTTAGCTGAGCCGCCTACAGACGCAGGGATATCTCCCCCTCATAGATCTAGTCTCTGTGCGAGCGGGGTTGGCTTCGATTGGCAACGACACATTAGTAGAGAATTTCCCCAACTCCAGAAAGGAGGAGAGAGTGCACTTCATTCCGTTTCTCTTGCGAGGCTTAGGATTTCTGATCCATCCTTTTCTCAGGGGTCTGCTAGAGTTTTACGGGATCCAACTGCATAACCTCACCCCAGGTTCGATTCTACACATCTCAGGCTTCGTCGCGCTCTGCGAACTGTTTCTGGGCTGCGAGGCTCATTTTGAGCTATGGAGAAAGTTCTTTTGCCTCATCCCTCGCCGTCGAGGGGGCTCCATATTCGAAGTGGGCGGCGCCGAAGTATGGCATATAGCCGGATCAGGCTACCCAATCGGAACTCCTAAAGAGGTTTCCCAAGAATGGTCTTCAGAGTGGTTTTACATTGACGACGTCCCACTCCCGGACCCAGTTCGGCGCGGCCTCCCCAAATTTTCTAGTGCTCCTTTGAAGAAACACCTCAACTGGCGTCCTCGGAGTCCCAAGGAGGAAGATAGTGCGGAAATAAAAAGGTTGGTCAGCAAGGTCAGATTACTAGCTCATACCGAGCTCTCGATAATTGAGGTCATGGCCATTGCAATAAAACGATGTGTTCAACCCCTTCAATCCAGAGTAACTCCTCTATGGTGTTATAACGGAGAGGATGATGCATCTTGTTACCAACGCAAGGGTCCGGATACCCCGGCCGAACTGGCCATGATCCTGTTCAATCTATATAAGGGGGGAGAAGACTTCCTCTGCTTAAACTGCCGAGAAGGTTATTCCATGTACAACCCCATTGAATGGGTAAGATTTTGATTATCAGTGCTGCTTTTACTGCTATCGTGGCACACTAATCAAATTATTCTTTGTTGTCTTAAAACAGTCATTGAATAATTTGATCGAGGACGTTCACTGTCCTTCCCCACAGCCAGGGGATCATAATCGCACCAAAGACCCTGGCTTCTGCGAGGATCCGGATATATACATGGAGTTAGATGATGGAGTATTTTACCAGGCAAGCCTTTATGGCTTGGAAGTGGCTACTATGGCCGACTACCCCCACCCTTATTCCTTCTCCATCGTAATTATTCAAAAAGAACCCCTTACTTGCACCTTATTCATTTTACTAAACTATACTTCATAGGACCGGCGCCTGGCAAGCCGCACTACCTCAAGGGCGGACTCTACACGGGGAGATCGTTCGAAACGAAAGGAAACCGGAGTGCTGTCGAGCCTTCTCCTTCTTCAAAGAGGTATGTCCTTTGGTACGTGCCTAAGCATGAGATTGGTTTGTTAAACTCCTCCTCTATCTTTGTTTCAGGAGGAGTGTACGGAAAACCTTGGGAAAATGCCCTACTAGCCGGATGTTAGCTAATCCGGCACCGGACTCGTCAACTAGGACGAGACATAATACAGTGCTGACTCCACCTCTTCAAGAAGATTCGAATGATGTGTCTGTCATGAATACCGAGGTGGAGAGCGTAATGAATCATCATCGACTGAAAGAGGCCATGCGCGCTCCCATTTTCTCTGACCAGGAGTTGACCGCACTCGGCTCCGTGGATGCTTATATCCGAGCTGCCCGGGACAGACTTGCTGGAGTTACTCAACTGTTTTCAAATGATATGCAGGTAATAATTTGTGAAAATAGATATATGACAGTAGCCCCCGAGACTTAAAGAGGTTAAGCCAATCGATTTAAGGATCGATATAAATTGCACGTTCTCAGAAAGAAGAACAACACGCTGTCCCAGGAGCTGAAGCCGAATCAGACGAAACTGAATACCATCACCACAGAGCTTGCAGAGATGAAAAAGGCCACAATGACCACTTATCAAAAGAACAAGCTTGAAGAGAAAAAGGATAAGCAAGCCGAAGAGATAAAGAGCTTAAAGGCTTAGTTATCAGTCGCACGAAAAGAGAATGAGAAATTGAAAGGCGGCATATTTGGTATGACTATTAGAACCATCAGAGAGACTCATATTAGTCCATAATTCGGATTGTCATAACTTTATTGATGCAGGTCTATTAACTAATCGGCCTGAAAAAGAAGTATCCAGATTTCGTGGCGACGTGCTTAAGGAGCTGTCCGTGGTGCATGAGCGGGCACGGAAAGCCATGAGAAGTATGGCCAAGGCTTGATGGCCATCTGATACCCTTCCAGAAAGTATGGAGGGTTTGGCGAGCCTGTTCAAAGGTGCCCGGCGCTGCTTTGAGCTATGGAAGGCGTCCGCATGCCGTGAAGATGCACGAGAAGCCTGGGCGATGGTGAAAACACACTTTATGATACTTCTCCAATGTATCTACTTTTTCTCATGCTTTTCCTCTTGTTTTGGACTCTAATTTTCATGATTTGAATGAACCTAACCCCGGACTGACGTTGTTTTTAGCAGAACTACCATGGTGTTATTTTTGTGCAGAAATAAAAGTTGTCGGAATGGAACGAAACTTTTTGAGGATTTTTATACCAATAATAAGAATTTCTAGAGCCAATACCCACGGGAGAGGGGCCCCTGGGTGGGCACAACCCACCAGGGTGCGCCCCCCTCTCCTGGTGCGCCCAGGTGGGTTGTACCCACCTGGTGGCCCCGCTGATGACCCCCCTGATACTATAAAATCACATTGTTCCAGAAAAAATCAACGAGAAAGAATTATTGCGATCCACGAGACGGAGCCGCCGCCAGGCCTTGTTCTTCCTCAAGAGGGCAAATCTAGAGTCCATTTGGGGCTCCGGAGAGGGGGATCTTCGTTCTTCGTCATCACAAACCCATCTCCATCCCCCATTCCATGATGCTCCCCACCAAGAGAGAGTAATTCCTTCGTAGGCTCGCTGGTCGGTGAGGAGTTCAATGAGATTCATCATGTAATCAAGTTAGTTTTGTTAGGGCATGATCCCTAGTATCCACTATGTTCTTAGATTGATGTTGCTATCACTTTGCTATGCTTAATGCTTGTCACTTTGGGCTCGGGTGCCATGAATTTAGATCTGAACCGTTTATGAATTCATCATTATATCCATGTTTTAGATCCTATCTTGCAAGTTATAGTCACCTACTACGGTTATGATCCGGCAACCCCGGAGTGACAACAATCGGGCCCACTCCCGGTGATGACCGTAGTTTGAGGAGTTCATGTATTTAGTATGTGTTAATGCTTTATTCCGGTTCTCTATTAAAAGGATGCCTTAATATCCCTTAGTTTCCAATATGGACCCTGCTACCACGGGAGGGTAGGACAAAAGATGTCATGCAAGTTCTTTTAATAAAGCTCATATGACTATTTACGAAATACATGCCTAAATTATATCGATGAATTGGAGCTAGTGTCGTATCGCCCTAGGTTATAACTATCACATGATGAATATCATCCAACAAGTCATTGATCCAATGCCTACGAATTTATCCTTATTGTTTCTGCTAAGTTACTACTGCTATCATCACTATTACAATCGCTACAAACTTCTACTATCACTGTTACTGTTACCGTTGCTACTGTCACTACTATCAAAACTATCAAACTACTTTGCTACCAATCATATTGCTGCAGATAATTAATCTCTAGGTGTGTTTGAATTGACAACTCAGCTTCTAATACCTTCAAATATTCTTTGGCTCCCCCTGTGTTGAATCTATAAATTTGGTTGAATACTCTACCCCCGAAAACTGTTGCGATCCCCTATACTTGTGGGTTATCAAGACCTTTTTCTGGTGCCGTTGCCGGGGAGCATAGCTATATTTGTTGAGTCACTTGGGATTATTATCATATTGTTACTATGAAGAATCTGAAGGATCCAAAGACTAAGATTTATCCCTCTAAGATGAGGGGAGGTAAGGAACTGCCATCCAGTTTTGCCTTAGATTCACCTTATGTTATGAGTAAACTTGCAACACCACCACATGCTATCAATTCTGATATGTCGCAAGTTATTGATGATGCTACTTCTACTATGAATGATGCTTATGATAATGTTAGTACCTTGCTTGATAATGATGATGTGGCACTTGGTGAATTTCTTGATAAACAAATTGCTAGAGTTATACAACATGATGTTGTCGAATCTGTTGATGAGCTTGAAGCAGAATCTCCTGAAACACCTTCTAGAACTAGCCTTCCTAGATATGAATTGCCTAAGATACCAGAAGGTTATGTTATGAGTGAAGAAGCAACTAGATATATTCTTGCTTGTAATGATATAGATGATCTAGAGAAATTACTACACAAGTATAAATAAAAAAATTCTGAATGCTAGAATGAAATGTGATCCTAAGTTTGCTACTTCACCTATCTGTATTGATGATAAGGATTATGATTCTCTATCGACCCAGAGTTAATTACTTTGGTTGAATCTGATCCTTTCCATGGTTATGAAACTGAAACTGTTGTGGCACATCTTACTAAGTTGAATGATATAGCCACCCTTTTTACTCATGATGAGAAAACTCGTTATTACTTTATTCTCAAATTATTTCCTTTCTCATTAAAGGGTGATGCTAAAGCTTGGTACAATACTCTTGCTCCTGGTTGTGTGTGTAGTCCCCAGGATATGACTTATTACTTCTTTGAAAAATATTTTCCTGCTCATATGAAACAAGCTGCCTTACATGAAATATTTAACTTTGTCCAAACTAAAGAAGAGAGTCTCCCACAAGCTTGGGGGAGGCTTTTCTAGTTACTTAATGCTTTGCCTAATCATCCTCTTAAGAAAAATAAAATACTTGATATCTTCTATAATGGACTAACCGATGCTTCTAGGGACTTCCTAGATAGTTGTGCTGGTTGTGTTTTCAGGGAACGAACTATTCTTCAAGCTGAAGAATTATTGAATAACATATTGAAAAATTATGATAATTGGACTATTCCTGAGCCACCGCCTGAACCCACTCCGAAGAAGAGAGGTATATTATATCTCAGTCCTGAAGATATGCAAGAGGCAAAGAAATCTATGAAGGAAAAAGGTATTAAAGCCGAGGATGTTAAAATTTTACCTCCTATTTAAGAAATACATGGGCTTAACACACCACCAATGCCTAAGGTGGTAGAGGTAAATTCTCTTATGAAGTTCAATGATAATGACAGTCCTCACAATATGCATCTTAGTCAATGCCTTTATGATTTTGAAAACTACATTAGAAAACAAGATCACTTCAATGCAAATGTTATGAAACAATTGAAATATAATTCTGATAAGATTGCTCGCTTGAGTGTCTTGTTATTTAGAATATCAAATGATGTTAGAGGTGCTGGAAAACTTGCTTCTATGGTTCAAACTCAACTAGAACAAGTTGCTAAATCTCAAAGAGAATTGCTTGATGAAATGAATCATAATATGCATGACTTTGCTGTTAGAGTTGTAACTAGAGGAGGTAAAATGAATCAGGAACCACTTTATCCTGAGGGACACCCTAAAAGAATTGAACAAGATTCACAAAGAGCTAACACTAGTGCACCTAGTCCTTCTAGAAAGAAAAAGAAAAATGAAAAATGATAGGACTTCACATGCTTCTAGTGAACCTGAAATAGAGAAACCTCCTGATAATGAAAATGAAACTTCTAACTCAGATGCTGAAAATCAATCTGGTAATGAACATTCACCTAATGAAAAAGATAATGATGAGGTTCATGAAGACTCTCAACCAACCAATGATAAAGAACCAGACAATGATGTTGAGATAGAACCACCTGTTGATCTTGATAACCCACAACCTAAGAATAAAAGATATGATAAAAGAGACTTTGTGGCTAGGAAACACGGTAAAGAAAGAGAACCATGGGTTCAAAAACCTATGCCTTTTCCACCCAAGTCAACTAAAAAGAATGATGATAAAGAATTTGAATGCTTTGCTGAAATGCTGAGGCCAGTCTTTTTGCATACTCGCTTGATTGATATCATGAAAATGCCTCCTTATGCAAAGTATATGAAAGACATCATCACAAATAAGAGAAAAATACCGGAAGCTGAAATCTCCGCTATGCTTGCTAATTATACTTTTAAAGATGGAGTACCTAAAAAACATGGAGATCCGGGAATACCAACTATACCTTGCTCTATCAAAAAGAATTATGTGAAAACTGCTTTTTGTGATTTAGGAGTTGGTCTTAGTGTTATGCCTTTCTCTTTATATAAAAGACTTGAATTGAATAAACTCACACCTACTGAAATATCTTTGCAAATGACTGACAAGTCAACTGCCATACCTATCGGTATCTGTGAGGATGTGCCCGTTGTTGTTGCTAATGTTACTATTTTGACTGACTTTGTTATACTTGAGATGCCCGAGGACGACAACATGTCGATTATCCTTGGTAGACCCTTCTTGAACACTGCAGGAGCTGTTATTGATTGCAATAAAAGCAAGGTCACTTTTCATATCAATGGTAATGAGCATACGGTGCACTTTCCGAAGAAACAATTCCAAGTGAATGGTATTAATGTTATTGAAAAATCTCCGACAATCACTATTGGAAGTTTTCAAATACCTGTACCTACTATCAAAAAGAAATATGAAATGCTTATTGTTGGGGAAATGCATATCCCCATTGAGGTAACTTAGTGATTTACAAAAGTTCTTTGGTTTCATACTAATCGAAAGTGGTTGTTAATAAGACTTGATCAACCTTATTAATGAATCATTTTTGAACAGTATGAAGTTGATGAATTTAGTAAGCACTACTTTATGTCCCTACTTTTTACTAGTAATCGTGCACGTGCAACGCACGTATTTGTAGTGGCATGTTGGTGTGATAACTCCAAAAACGGTACCACTTGAGTGCGCGAGGCGTGTTGGAGCAATGGATGTCGCGGAGGCGGCCCTGTGAGCTTTTCAACTTTGATGACATGGACCTCGTGTCGTGTGGAGTTGCAACTATTACAGTCATGTGGAATGCTTATCTCTTCATTACCTCGGGAGAATGCTTCATGACTTCTTTTCCCATAGTGATGGAAGATCAGCTTGTGTGGTTTTTCACGATTAATCGAACAACCTTCTACTTAATAATCAACAAAATATCAAAGCTTTAGCTTCATGTCTGAATTTATTTACGAATACTCATTTACTCAACCAAAATTTATATATATATATATATATATATATATGTGTGTGTGTGTGTGTGTGTGTGTATGTATCAAAAATGTGTTTTTAACCAGTAAAATATTTATCAACTTTTATAGATATTTTTTGCGAGAAAACTTTTATAGATAGTATTTAAACAAAAATCCTTTTAAAGCATCAGATGATTATGACTATAAAAGAATGGAGTTTTTAAAAAAGAATGGGAGGTGAATCGGACATGGCCGGTAAAAAGAAGATACAGAGTATAGTATGTAATTTTGGTTCGGATAATACAGCGATCACTCACAATCTCTCGCATCACTGTCTAGTATAGTATTAAGAAAAAACCACCGGTCATCCTCTCCACTGCCCCTCACATTTCTTCTCTGGATAGTTCCCCACCGCCACATCACAATCTCCCCCGTTCCCCATTCTCTCCACAGCCGGTGCTCCCTGGTCAGGCAGCCCCCTCCCCTTCGTCACAACTGTCGGTGCTCCCTGGTTAGGCTGCCCTCCCCTTCGTCATCAGTGTCGGCGCTCGCTGGCAGGCCGCCCCTCCCATTCGAATCAGGCCGCGGAAGTGGCCGAGGAGGCCCGCATGCTCGTGCCAGCTCTAGGTACTGTCGGATGCGGATGCGGAGGCGCGGACTCGCACGCCCTACTCTACCCCGCTCCATCGAATCCGGCCCCGAAATGCTCGAGGAGGCGCTCGAGCTCGTCATGCTCGCCGGCGATGTCGGGCCCCTCCATCCTCCTGATGCCCTCGCTGTCGCCGCCATGAGCCTCTCCACCCTCTTCCACGCAATCGTCCGGGCCCAGGTAATCTCTCTCTCCAACCCCGCCATCTGCTCCCCCCCCCGTCAATTCGGTTAGTCACAGGTGCATCACCTCACTGAGAAATCACCTTGTATATTCCTTTTCAAGACTGTAAATAATTTGTTCTGTTATAGGGCTTTGTTAGAAAAACTGATTTGACTTAGTATTATTTTGCTCTAGGTTGTTGCCCCTTCTGGTTGTGGATGGATCTAAGGGTTAACATGATGCAGTATCTTTTTAAAAGATGATACATTATCTTCATATAATAAAAGAAAGGAAGTTGGATAAGTTATAATTAAAGAGCAATTCAGTGGCATGTGGTTCTCAAGAGATAAAATGGAACAAGAAGTGCAATTCTCATGCCTACACTATCTAATCAGGTATCATATGCAAATTTTTAAGCATGCTGCATTCAGATATGACATTTGAATATAAAAACTGAGAAATATTTTTATAAAATGGAACCATAATGAGCGTCGCGTTTAATCTTTAGAAATTTTGTTTTTCTGTTAGAATGTTCCCTTTCAAGACTGTAATATGAGAAATCATCTGCTTAGTTGGTGGCTGTATTCATGATGCAGCCCTTGATGGTTCAGATTTCCCAAAGGAGAAGAAGGAGGTGTCGAAAGAGGATGGGAGCAACAAGTATGATTCGAAGAGTATGTTTTGTTGCATATCTTCTATGGAATGCTGTTGCTTGTAACAAAGCATGCCTTCTCTTTAGTTCCTTTATATGGAAGTAGCATCAAATTGGGATATGTGAACTCTTTTGATGCTTTGTGGGTCTCTTTAGTCTCTCCGGTTAATATAACATTCATTATTATTTTTAACGTTATTTGTCTTTCACCTGGAGATTCGTTCTTTCTGGTTGTTTAGAAATGACAAATAGATGTAGCTCAGTCTGAGCATGAGTGATAGCAGTCTTGTAGCTTATGTTTACCATGCAAATTTTACTTGGAAGAAATGTTGATGGTTGTTTCTATGTTTTCAATGGAATCAGTTTTATTCACCCCATGGGAGAAGTTAGAAGTGGTATTCTCGGGAGTTCCCACCAGCTGGTTTGATGCATGTTGGAACAGGTATTCTCGCCCACTGTGGTTATCCAACATGTTAGTCTGTTACATGATTCGTTATTTACACATTACTATTTTATCGACGGTTGTTAGTGTTAGGGACTGAGAATACTTTTTACTCTATGATGACCACGTCGAGTCAAGACTAAAATGAAAAATAGTAAGCATGCACGTGCAACGCATGTCTCAAACAAAACATGTTCACATGATATAATACTAAAATTATTTTTACAGAAAATTCACATCGCTACTAAATGTTATACAACATTGTTATAACAAGTTGTATGTGCAATGTGTATACAAATAAGCATGGTGTAAATAGTCACCTGGGGTATGAGAAAATATAGCTTTCCATCGCACAATGAGTGCATGTAATTAAAAACCAAATAACCAGACAAGGCACTGCATATATGAAATAAACACATAATGTGTGTTGAATGAATCAATTAATATTGTAATGCATTTAAAAGATTCATACCAGTGTGAGTTTGTTGGAGCATCAGGAACTATGCATTCCCATTTAGAGATATCATCCTTGAATGTAGGGTTTTCAACTTCAAGCACAAGGTTTAGATTGTCGACCGCGGTTTTAAGTACATTCTTTCCAAAAGTAGGTATTGGTATCGGATCGAAAATTGAGACAACTTTTCTATTTTTATCCAAGACAAACAATAGAAATAACCCAAACATATACTAAGGCAATAAAATCTGCAATGATGAAATAGTTTAGAAATATATAGAATATTAATTAAGACCAAGTAAAGCACTGTTACAAATGAAAAAAAATCTTACCATATCACATTGAGAGATATGATAGTCATTACTGTCAGGCCAGCTATGAAACACCCGTTTCAATGTAGCAATTTCCATATGTTCATGATGACTTGAGTCTCGTGCATAGTGGAACATGGACTAAAGTAATAATGAGAAAATATTAGTGCAATGAGAAAAATATGTAGTACGTGATTATAGTAACTTACACAAAAGTTCAGATCCATATAGTGACATGGAATGTCCCTGAGAAGCTAGACTTCGTGGCGCGCTAGTATTCGCACAGCCATATTAAAGCAATGAATATCCATGTATTCATCATTGCTTAATATGTTTTTAATTTGTCTCAAATTTAAGCTAATAGGGTACGGATCAGAGCTTTTCACCCATTCGCTCCTGTAAAATCAAAATTCTGTAAATTATAATGACATCAGAGTAATTTGTTGGAATGCAAAATGAAATAAAAAATATGGCTTACTCTAGTAGAGCGACATCATCAACCATACTGATGAACAAGCAAAGTTCATCTATTAAATCATCGTTTGTTGGGTTGACAGACGGTGCAAGAATAAATGACCGCGAGATGAGCTCAACTTCTGTTGATGTATTTGATGTTTTGAAATTCTCAGGGGGTCTATCCAGAATCATACATTCTGTGGGATCTGTGTTGTTATCGTCCTCTTCCATGTCTCGATTTCTTATATTATCATCATTCAATTCTGAGTCCACTAAAATGACAGCTAGTTTTGTTCTAAAATCTGTCATATGTTCCTATTAAAACAGTAATGAGAGTTAAATAGTGATACAACATAGAATAAATATAATGATACACAGTAAAAAATACCTGTGTAGGAATGTCAGACAACATATCTCTTGTGAAGTACTCCATAAAATTTACCATCCACAGACCACAAGATGACCTGCATGATTACAAATATAAAACTTGAATAAACTCAATCATTTTTAATCAAATTTATAGATATTTGTATAAAACAACTTTTATAATCATCAAATGATCATGACTGAAACAAGCCGTGATGAAAACAAAATTTTCACAAACTTAGTGAACCGGAGATAGAATCACTTGCATGCTTGACTAAATCTAGTTGCTCTCAGGCCCCAGTGTTCAATGAGATAGGCATTGCACTATTTACCAATTTAATTTGCTTGCCTACAGCCACATGGTCCACAGATAGAATTGAGATATTCAGACTAAGTTTAATGATTTGCTGGTCATAATTACTGAATTTCACTTGGTGCTATCACTGTCAGCCTCTAGTGCTGAATCAGTTGGACACTGTACTGTTTACCAATTTAATTTGCTTGCTTGCCGACACATGGTCCAGAGATAGAAATTCAAATATTGAGACTAAATTTTAATGATTTTTTGGTCATAATTGGTTCAGTGAGTAAATCTGTCCCCAAACTGTCAAAATTGTATGTCAAAGCTAAAAAACTATCAAAACTTTGCTTTCAAGATGAGCCTAAATTCAGTAAGATGCGTGCGCAGCTTGCTTTCAAGATTGTTAAACTACTCCATGTTTATTTAAACTAATTCTTCCTACAGATTGCTATCAAAATAAGCCTAAATTCAGAGTCTTCAGAAGTCAATTACTTTGAGCCTTTGAGTTAGAAGGTATACCAGTCTCTTTGCAGTTTGCTCTTAATACACTCTTCCCTTGGCCATGATGAGATGTTTAAGTCTTTCCACTTATCAGCTTTTAGTTCCACTTGAAGCGATGCATATTCGAATACATTTTCTAGTCCTTTGAGCTGTTGAATGAATAAATGACAAAGTATTAGCATCACAACCGAAAAATAACAAAAATCGTCTTATCAAAAGATGGTGTAGTGGGACTAATGACTAACCATAGCGGTGAGGTTTTTGCGGCTCATTCCTGGGCCTAACGAGTCGAGCACCTGGATGCATCGCTGCCCGGCATTTATAACTGCTAGGTACCAATGGAAGTGTTCAATGTTAACTGGAATGAATATCTGAAAATAGGGTTTTTGTTAGTTTAGGTCCCATCTATACAAACATTTATATGGAACTGAGACTCACCATATCATGTTCCAAATAAGTTGTAGCTCTGTTTAATACCCATCTTGGTGCGTCATCCCATATAGAGCTAAATTCCTTTATCATCTTAGAGATGCATGCACTCTCTAAGAACACACTTCCACCTGACCTCATCTGTAGATGCTCTTTAGCACTTATGCAATGTATGTATGCGTCTATGATCTGCAATATGAAGCGCACACCTTAGTCAGAGGAGAGAATAGAAACTCATGTTAAAACAACATAGTCTTGTCTGAAAGCTACATATACTTACTTCGTCGCCAAGAAATTCTTCGGGGAGTAATAGACGTTCTAACTATTTTCTTTGGAGATGTGAGTCATCGATGCTCACTAAATTTCTTTTATCGTTTGGTTCAGACATGATATTTTCAATCACGGACCAATCATCGCCAGTGCAGGCGTAATCTATCATGATGTAAGTAACACCATTTATTAATGACAAAGAAAATAAATGTAGCAAAAGCAGGGCATAGAAGGATTTGTCCGTGCCTTCTGGAGCCACCACGTAGTCATGTGCTTTCTTAGGTTTGTTATGCAGTCGGATAGGCTTCCTTGTATGTGCCCCTTCCATGCGAGACGTTAGTTCTAATTCTCTGTCCTTAGTTGCATCCATTTGTTCACTTGTTTCATTGAAGGTTAATTCCTGGAGGCAACATTGCAAAGAATAATGGGTATGCAGGATATAATATACTTATAATTAGACCTATTTGGGACAAAGTAGTTGGAAAAGAAAAGATACCTCTGTCACTTCAGAGTCTTCGGAATCACTGGACTGCGTGCTCTGCTTTTTCTCCACTTCTTTGTCGGTTGTTCCATTTGATTCTCTCATTGTGGCCCCTATAGTGTCTGCCCCTTCGGTGCCAAATGTTTGTGCTAATTCCCTATCCCGAGCTGACTACATTTTTTCACTTGTTTCGTTCAAGGTTAATTCCTGAGAGCAAGATTACAAAGAACAATCAGTATGCAGGGTTTAATATAATTAGAATTAGAACTATATGGGACATATAGTTGGAAAAGAAAATATGCCTCTGTCACCTCGGAATCTGTGGACCGCATGCTCTTCTTTTTCTCCACTTCATCTTTGTTGGCTATTCCATTTAATTCTGCAAGCTTGTCCCCTACAGTTTCTGCCCCTTCGGTGTCAAATAGTAGTGTAGATTCATTGTCTTGAGCTGGCTGCATTTCTTCACTTGTTTCCTTGATGGTTAATCCCTGAGAGCAACATTACAAAGAATAATCCCTATGTAGTATCATAATATAATGAGAATTAGAAATATTTGGGATAGCTGAAATGGAAGCATGCCTTTGCCACTTCGCAATCTGTGGCCTGTGTGCTTTTTCTGTACTTCATCGTCGTCGTCTATTCCATTTGATTCTTCCTCGCTTCGTACCTGAAACACACATAATATAATATTACCCGGTACTTACTGGTTCTTGATCTCTTAGTAACTGAAACACACAATAATATAATATTCTTCAGTACGTATAGAAGAACAAATATTATGAAGATGAATAAAGAATCGTAGGTATGATATTATTATACTATAGATTACATATTGTTTTGTACCCCCTGAATAAGAAGAATAATAATGGCATGTGAAATTAAAAACCGCCTTTGTCGGCTTGGGGTTTGTATGCTTGTGTTAGGATATCACCTCATCAATCTGCATATTTTCTGTATCTTCCATGATGCCTTGTTCTTCTATTGCATTTGTTGACTCGGTGTTCATATCTTCAGCTTTGGTTATCATGGATTCAATCTGCATATTTTATGTATGCTCGTCCTTCGCTCCTTTGTTGATGTTTTCCTAAAAATCAAAGCATATATTATTATCATGTCATACACATTCAACCCCTATGTTTTGTTAGCTTGAAAATCGATCTTATATGTTGGGTCGTAGGGAGTACATCAAAACTGTATGCACATATCTGCTCATGTTTACTTAACATAGTGGTATCAGGACATCCTTTGCAACTAAATTTCAGTATCTATTTGTTTTTTAA
The DNA here is from genome assembly GCF_018294505.1 of Triticum aestivum. NCBI lineage: Eukaryota > Viridiplantae > Streptophyta > Magnoliopsida > Poales > Poaceae > Triticum > Triticum aestivum. The sequence continues at coordinate 140,520,417 of NC_057806.1, forward strand.
TTGTTCAGTAAACTTTTCGAGACTAACTTGCGTGACTATTCTCTCTAGTAATCAGGTGGATCTTGCCCAAAGAATTTCCTAAGTCACATAATGAAATCTCTGTAACTTTGTGGGGTAACACAAGGCATGTTGCTTCACTTTGTTGGATCACCTCTAGCGACTATGTTGCCTTGTAGATGTGAAATCGTGAATAGGATGTAATTATAGAGAGATATCATTATTACCACGATGATAGCAGATTGATCCGTAGAGGCCATCGGGGATTGTGACGCAGACATGGGGGGGACAATGGTAGTTCACCACAGAACATGTGTACGGCAAGATGGACAGACTTACGGTGGAGGAGGCCGGCGCGGCGGAGGGGTGTGAGGCGGCGGCAATCCTTCGCGAGAGAGGATGAAGGAAACCCTATGGTGCAAAACCCGTTGCTTCTGTGGGCTCCTGATTGAAAGATCGTTCGCTGTAGGCAATATGTAAGGTAGAAATCAGGGGAAGGACTTCCATAGCATGAGGAGGCAAGGGAATCGTGATTGTTATCTCAGGCCCCACGCTTTCCTTTGATCTATCTTTTTTTGGCAACTCCTTTGATTTATCTCAGGACGCATGGTTTTTTTTTTGCTTTTTTAATACCCTACGCACATAGAATTAATTGAGTTATTTTCGCAATACATGTTTATACAGAAATATTGGGTTCGGCTCATCAAAACATTTATCTATTCTTTGTGTGCTTTCTCTTACCTTTTTATTATGTACTACAGAAATATAATTCTTGTATCTTTTGTCTTGGCAGTTAGTTAATTATGTGCCCTCAATGGCCGTGTTTGATAGGAGGGGCCAAGGAAGTGTTTTCGGTTGTTTCAAGACTGAGCTTGATAAAACGGCATAATCCACTATTACTGAGATCAAACCATGTAACCTTGCAAATATTGTACTATAGCCCAAAGCTATTGGGACTGGTGACATCATAGGTTTCCATTTTATGAAGAAACCATCAAGGTGAGTTCTGTACTTATGTTTTATTATTATTGCTGCTCATGTGTGGTCAGCAAAATTGATTGCTTTCTTGGCCCTTTATCTCTTTTTGTTCATTGTTGCTTATGCTGTCTTAAGTTTTGTGTTTACACATTATTATCGACGGTTGTTAGTGTTAGGGAATGAGAATACTTAGTACTCCATGATGACCACGTCCAGTCAAGACTGAAATTGACACTTGTTTCTTCCATTTATATGTTAGATGGATCGTTTCAATTTAGTTAGTTCACGTGCGCTTGGCAATTCAACCGGTTATATTTGAGACTGAGGTCGAACAATCACATATGCACTTCAGAGAAAAACAATCATCATAAGATTGCAATATTTCATTATTTCTGTGAATGATCCCAGCAGCTTACATTTTGCTGGTATAGCAATCTGATGTTCTGGAATTGACATAATAAATTGAAATTTCTATGTTCCCAAATGAATTATGTAAGTAATTAGAACATGAACGGAATAACAAGTGTGACACATTTAAAGTTTGTACTTTTTCATTTTGGGACAGTTAATATGTCAACGATTTTTACAAATAAATCACACTAATAAACGACTCTGACATAAAGAGTCGGAGGTCACATCGACATCATTTGTGTTTCATGCCTATTATGTAGCGCGCTGTTATGAAAACCTACAAATAAAACAAGAGAAAAGTGTTAGATTCAGAGTTAGTTATATAGGTACAAAATCAAAGGTACAAAGAAAACACAAACTATTGCACGTACCTCACCCCTCTAAAACATCTCTGTAGACAATGTTTTTGGTGCTTCTCCCAGATTTATCAACCTCCTTGTTAGGCTTGGCTAAAATCCGTGTCGTCTTTCTTGAGACACCCCTAGACAATGCAACATATAGTTGGCCATGTGAGAAAACAGGTTCTGGAAGGTAAATACCGACATTTGGGATGGTTTGACCCTGTGCCTTGTTAATGGTCATCACAAAACTCAGGCGGATGGGGAACTGTTTTCTCTTAAGCTTGAAGGGAAGCGAGGTGTCCTCCAAGGGCGACATAGGGATCCTAGGTATGAACACCCTCTTTCCAGCATGCTGGCCACCAACAATCTCTACATCGATTGCATTATCGTGGAAGGCCCTGATCATAAGCTGTGTTCCATTACATAGCCCATTACGAGGATTGAGGTTCCATATCAAAATGACCGGGTAGTTGATTTTTACTCTCAAGACATGCGGGGGCAACCCATTTGGTGTGATCGAGTTCAGGAAGTCAATTGTGTAATTATTCTAGAAGTCATCCTCGATATAGTCAAAGCTATGGTACACCTTTTCTTCGCCTGGAAACCTGGAGATCATCTTGTCATTCAGGTCATCCACATGCTCGTTTTTGGTCGAGAGAATTGCGCGTGTGCTCATGCACTCTCTCGACCTAGCATTGGTGTGCAGGGATGGGAAGACATCTTTGATAAGCTTGTTAATAGGTTCATCATCGTCGGTATAAGAAATCACAATGTCTTCAGGGAGATGCACATAGTTGTCGCCAATTGTTTCTTCCGTCCCATTGCCGATCCGTAGGAGGTATTCCGAGAACCAAGGGTCTGTCTGTGCCCGCATATTGTGTGTGAGGTGTATCTTGCGGATCTTCTGCCACAGATAGGATCTCAACAGTGTAGCATCATTGATCTGTGCTCTTGTCCCTCGGGTCACAACGGGGAGGACCTGCCTGAAATCACCACCAAAGATGACAACCTTTCCACCAAATGGTAAAGAACATTCCATTATATCTTGCAGCGATCTATCAAGTGTCTCGACTGCTTGACGCTTTGTCATAGCAACTTCATCCCAAATTATCAAGGGCGTCTGTTTAGGCAACTCTGCCGTACCACTATGCTTTGTGAAGCTACACATGTTGTTGTCAGTGAGCTTGATTGGAATTTTGAACCTAGAGTGTGCAGTCCGGCCTCCAGGCATTATCAACGCTGCGATACCTGATGTAGCAGTTGCGATCGCTATTGGACCCATCGAACGGACCTTTGCAAGCAACGCCTTGTACAAGTACGTCTTCCCAGTGCCTCCTGGACCATCAACAAAGAATATCTGGATTTTTTGGTTTGTCACATGATCCATTATGTTATTGAAACCAGCTAGTTGCTCATTGTTCAAATAGCTGAATAGATCTAGATGTTCTTGGTCCACTTTGACATGTCTCTCCTCTATTACCTCTGTATTGTCAAAGTTAGAAGAACCATCTGTGTCAACCAGATCCGGAAGTCCATAGAGTTTAATATCCTTTCCCATGGATGCAGCAGATCCCTGATATCCCTAAGGACCATTTGCTCAAGTGCTGCCTCATTCGATTGAGTACGGCGATAAAATTCAGACATGGATGCTAGATGTTTGTCAAATAACTGACGGATTTGCGTTGCCTTACAAAATACCAATATAGTCGCAAACAACCATCTAAGAGTAATAGGCATTTGAAATGTTGCTACCTTCGTCATGCAATCATCAAGTGTCCTGTCGTGCTCAATGAGGCCTAATTGCCCACACGCCTCTCTAAAGGACCCGCATGCCTTGCCATTTACTGTTTTTAAATCATCAAATGAAGTGGCACCTTGGACATGGTTTAGGAGCACCCGCAAGTAGTACCTCTCTCCTTCAACAGGGTGTGCATGCACCAATCTTCCAATCTCTGATCTCTTATTTTTTTCTCGGTTGCCACTTCTTATTACCGGCTATCCACCTATAATGCTCTGGGAACTCTATGTACAGCAATTTCCGTGCCTCTGGATACTTTTGGTTCATCCCAAAGTACTCGGTAAGCATGGATTTGGAAGAAGATGGCCGAGTGATAACATCTTCCAGATTTTCATAAGCCTGAAATGCGACTGTATGCATGTTTGGCAAATGAAGCTGGAGCTGCAACATAGCTGGGCTGACACCAAACATTTTAAAACCAAAAATCCTGTAGATAGCTTCGGGGGGAGATATATAGCGTGCATCCCTATATTGTCGAATTTCATCGATGATTCCCCCATCATTGATAATATCTTGCTCGAACGCAAATGATGCCTTATCATGCCCTTTGTAGATGTATTTGAATAAGTACTTCACTGCCTTGATGCTCGAGCATGCTTCGACATTAATGTGACAGTTGTATGTCATCAGCAGAAATGGGCTGCAAGGGACCACCCATCTATTGTCCAAATCTGCTCCTCTGATCCTAACTCTCACCCCATCATCCCTCCTTCTATAGATGGGATATGAGTCTTTCCCTTGTAATGTAGCATCACAGAAATCTCGCGGGTAATGAAACCGACATTGTCCATCTATCATGCAAGGGAAACTTTTCTTGAGCGCGCCACATGGACCATGCAACATGTGTTTGACCACCAAATCATGGAGAACAGGATATTTATTTTTGTCGGGTATCTCTGCCGATATCACCCGATCATAGTCATCCGGGGTCCTTAACTTACTTTTAGCTTTCATGATTAGAAGTATATGCTCATGAGGGAGGCCTCGTTTCCAAAACTCAGTGACATGTACATAAGCCGCAACTTCTCCAAAATGCTTACCCTTAATCAGTAAGTCCATCATGGATTGTTGTTTAGCTCTGTATACTCTTGCCACAAGGTCTGGACGGTCTTGTGGCAGCTGTGCAGGCAATAATTCAATAGTTATCTCCTCCTAGTAGGGATTGCATGTCATCGTGACAAAATAATCTGGTTTACCCCATCGTTGAACTATTGCCATTGCATCCAGGAACCTGCGTTGCATGTCACGGTCACTACCAGGAAAGGTACGTGGAAGCACGATTCTCTTGCCTTGCCAATACGATCACCATGTGACTCGCCAGCGATGACGATGTCAACAAGGCCCTATAATAAATCAATATTTGACGCCAATTAATATACCATGTTGAAGCAAAGAGTGGCATATGTAATACAATTTAATAGTATAAACACAAGCACGTTATCTGGTAGAGGTCAGTGTGTATGACCTTTTGATTTGCTGGCTATGAGTACCAGTCAAGCCTCATTGTCTCAATCTTGATGTACATGTCAACCGCCCACTGTAGAAAAAGGCACCCCCCAAACAAGATGATGTTAAAAAGCTTTTTCCGGACCTGCAGCTTGAAGGCATAGTACTCCCTTGCGCTAACACATTTCCTTGATTTTGTGGCATTCATCTCATTGTCACAAAAATCCTCATCCGGGTTATCCTCGTAGTCATCTAAAAATTGTTTAACAACATTAAAGTTGGTATAATAGAATCATAAGAATACAAAAATAGGAATCGTGTCCAAAACCAGGAATCAGCTACTTTGCCATCTGCCACGGTAGACGGCAAAGGCATGGATGGCGGACAGCAAAGGTCTTTGCCGTCTGCCGCGGACGGCAAAAGGCCATGGCAAAGTAAGGTCCGGCAAAGAGGTACTTTGCCGTCTGCTTCGGGCGGCTGACGGCAAAGGGGCCTTTGCCATCAGCAGCGGACAGCAAAGAATGCAGACGACAATAAATGCGTTGTTACTCCGTTAGGTGGTTAACGGCGGGTGTCGGGGATATACCCCGCGGCGTAAACCGGCCGGAAGTATAACCCGGCCGGACTAGGCGTTTCATTGGTAAACCGCCAGAGGATTGGCGGTTTACGTGTTTGGCGGTTCACTGCTATGACGATTCACGAGCCTGAAGACTCATTGGTGACCCGGCGCGTATTCCAGATGGATGACAAGGCCCAAGGCCTAGCAGGCCGGTTTAGGTTAATGGTGGGCCGGTTTAAGAGGAAAGGCGTAAGGAATATTTACCTTTACAAGGAGTTAAGACCCGGACTTGTATCCGGTTTGTATTAGAAGGTAGACTAGTCCTAATCCTACTAGGACTCTATATGTAGGCCGGCCCCTTTAACTTATATAAGGAGGGGCAGGGCTCCTCAAAGGGGGACGAGATGGACAAGTTCCATAAGTTGGACAAGTTAGGTTTAGACAATAGCTCTCGAAATAGAGCATTCTTGTAACCGTGATCATCATCATCAATATCAATGAAGCAGGACCTAGGCTTTTACCTCCATCGTGAGGGACCGAACCTGGGTAAAACCTCGCGTCTCTCGTCCCGCTCAACCCCTCTCAAGCTACCACATAGATGCGTTGGTCTCGCGACTAAATCCTGACACTAAGGACATCTGCCGTCACAATTCCATGACAGTTGGCGCCCACCGTGGGGCTCGCGCACGATGGTGTTGAGGTCTTGAAGGGATTTTTTTAAAGAATCGAGAAGCTCGCGATTAATCGGATGGAGAAGAACCGGCGCAATTGAATCTACATTGTGGATGAGCAGCCGGTTGTTTGAGCATGAGCAAGATTATGAGTAAGAGATTCTAGGGTTATACGTGCTATATGACCACCGCACACACCATGGAAAACCGCCGAGTCCGAGTTGAAAGAAATTCCAACTACGATGCTACAAGTCCCAAGGAAAGTCCATAGCAGCGACAACAGGCTCAGAGACAATCAGCAATGATGTTTGCCTGTCAAAGAAAAGGAAGGAGCGCTTTACGTTAGGATCGGCTACCAGATCCGAATTCTACTCGATGTTGATCTCAGCCTAACAAGACAAAAACAAATCGGATAGCTGCCTAATTAAAGGGTGCAATGTTTTGCTGATTTAGAACTCCGAGGCATCAAATCATAAGCGGCTGGTGCAACGACAAGTTGGGTAAAGGCCAAAAATAAATTCATCAACCACAAGTTCTACTTGGTGATCACGTGAGGTTCTCAAAGGTGTGCCTTGTTTCATGCACATATACCACGTTCGTCTTGGCTCCAGGTCATGTACGCATCAGTGTATTTTCTGGTCAATGGAAAGTCAAAATAGCACACCACCACAGCGGACCTACGGCGCGGTAAGAATCAGTGGCGGTAGGATCCGTCACAGCAGCAGTACACTCATGAGAGCCGCCACCCGTGTTTGCCTCTGAATCGTCTCAAAACCGCCACGCCACGCACCGCATCAACTGCAGCAACAATGAGCCGCCGCCGTCTTAGCACGCTACCGCTACATCTCTCGAGCCACTGTACTGCCGTTGATGTCGCGCCAAATTGTCCACTGCTGAGTTCTTGAGCCACCGTGCCTGTGGCCTCTGGGCTGCCGGGTTCGCCCCGTGTGGAGGTACAAGCGTGAAAGACGAAAAAAATTGTGGCAGGAGGATAATGGAGCAGTACATGCATGCATGTATGTGTTGGTTCAAGGACATCAACCAAGGGGGAGCGTGGTGCTGCAATTGTTTTGTTGTCATATGAAAGAGAAAAGGGGACGTTCGTTTGTGCTGTGCCACTAAACAGAACCGACCGCAGACGCGCCGCGCTAAGTCACCTCTGCCGTGTTGAGTCGCTGGAGACTCCAGTCTGCTCAAACCGCCGGGATATATTGAGTCGCCGGTTTACCTGAGCCGTTTCTGTCACGACGAACTGGTCATCGGTCGATCGAGTAAATTAGATGTGCACAAATCGCCGCCCGTGCAGCTTAATCTACATCAACCTGCCGGAGCCGCGTTGAGCCGCCCTTACCGCTTTGAGCCGTCGGGGTTATATTAAGTCGCTGGTCTGCCTGAGCCGCCGGAGCTATATTGAGCAGCTGGTCTGCCTAGGCCACCTCTGTCGCGATAAACGGATCATCCGTCGTCCAAACAAATCAGGTGATATCCATCCAAATTTGATTTATTAGCACATGTTGTTTTTGTCAAAAAACAAGTTTATCTTTGTCTTGCTCTGCAATATTGTTTATGTAGCACGACAAAAAGTGATATTATACCGCGGAGATGAAGGCACGCCAACATCTTTCGGCCCAGGTGGTCGTCGTTATTCAACGAACAACCGCATCGGCTTACATCGTCGTGGCCGTCTCTCGCGACCGCACCGGTTTACAACGCCACTGCTGACTCTCCCGTTCACACCGGTTTAAAAACACCGCGGCCGAAAAATCTGTCAACACCCGCGACCGACTTGGCTGCGATTGTTTTTAGTTTCACAACGGTGATCATCAACTCCGTGGTGATAATTGCTGACCTGACGCATCAGGTGAAATCCATCCAGCATATTTTTATAAATTATATATTACTTTCTTAAAAGAGCAATTACTCTGGTTTGCAAGTTGTTCCATGCAGGATTCAAACCGGTCTATATCATGGTTAATTATGAAGAATCTTAAGCCAACTCCTCAAGTCGCCTTGAGACTCGGAGGCTACAATGAAGAATGCCGGGTTAAAATCCAGTTCAAGGGAAATCTGTTCCCCTACGAAGCTCTGAAGCTCTCAAATCCGGTTTAAGAATTTCCGGTTCAAAAAGGAATTAACCTCTCGCAAGTTCGAGTTGAAAGGCTGTCAGAAAATTTCCGGTTGAAAATGAAGATTCCGGTTTACAATCCGGTTCAAGAAGAATTTATCTCTTGCAAAAAAGTTAAAGGTTGCTGAAGAGGACCTGCTGCCCTGATGCGCGGTTTAGACATGGGTGATCTGTTTTATGGGCTCATCTTCATATGATTACCTAGGGGCTTCCTGTTCAAACATAGGTGTATTCACCAAAGAGAACATGGTGTTACTACCCTCTTGATGCGGCTATCAAGACAATATTATCATAAGGGGCCAAAGAGAGTCTGTTGCACAGCACAACTCAAATATGGGTATCCCTTGAGCACAGCTCACAATATCACTTGGGGGCTATGTTTGAACCATAGCTACACCTCTTGGTAGGCATAAGGGCCACCAGGGAAATCATTTGGGGGCTTGGTCGTATCCGAACCATAGCTACACCTCTTTATAGGCATAAGGCCACCAGGGAAATCACTTGGGGGCTATGGGTTCGAACCATAGTTACACCTCTTGATAGGCATAATGGTCACTAGGGAAATCACTTGGGGGCTTGGTCGTATTCGAACCATAGCTACTGTTGGGGAACGTAGTAATTTCAAAAAAATTCCTATGCACACGCAAAATCACGGTGATGCATAGCAACGAGAGGGGAGAGTGTTGTCTACGTACCCGCGCAGACCGACTGCGGAAGCGTTGACACAACGTAGAGGAAGTAGTCGTACGTCTTCACGATCCAACCGATCAAGCACCGAAACTACGGCACCTCCGAGTTCGAGCACACATTCAGCTCGATGACGATCCCCGGACTTCGATCCAGCAAAGTGTCGAGGAAGAGTTCCGTCAGCACGACGGCGTGGTGACGATCTTGATGTACTACAGCAGCAGGGCTTCGCCTAAACTCCGTTACAGTATTATCGAGGACTATGGTGGCTGGGGGCACCGCACACGGCTAAGAAATAGATCACGTGGATCAACTTGTGTGTTTCTGGGGCGCCCCTACCTCTGTATATAAAGGACTAGAGGGGGGAGGCTGGCCGGCCAAGGGTGGCGCGCCAGGAGAGTCCTACTCCCTCTGGGAGTAGGATCCCCCCCCCCCAATCCTAGTTGGAATAGGACTCCTTGAGGGGGGAAAGAGAGAGAGGGGGCCGGCCACCTCTCCTAGTCCTAATAGGACTAGGGGAAGGGGGGAGGCGCACAGCCACCTTGGGCTGCTCCTTTCTCCTTTCCACTAAAGCCCACTAAGGCCCATATAGCTCCCGGGGGGTTCCGGTAACCTCCCGGTACTCCGGTAAAATCCCAATTTCACCCGAAACACTTTCGATGTCCAAATATAGGCTTCCAATATATCAATCTTTATGTCTCGATCATTTCGAGACTCCTCGTCATGTCCGTGATCACATCCGGGACTTCGAACAACCTTCGGTACATCAAAATGCATAAACTCATAATATAACTGTCATCGTAACCTTAAGCGTGCGGACCCTACGGGTTCGAGAACAATGTAGACATGATCGAGACACGTCTCCGGTCAATAACCAATAGCGGGACCTGGATGCCCATATTGGCTCCTACATATTCTACGAAGATCTTTATCAGTCAGACCGCATAACAACATACGTTGTTCCCTTTGTCATCGGTATGTTACTTGCCTGAGATTCGATCGTCGGTATTCCAATACCTAGTTCAATCTCGTTACCGGCAAGTCTCTTTACTCGTTCTGTAATACATCATCCCGCAACTAACTCATTAGTTGCAATGCTTGCAAGGCTTAAGTGATGTGCATTACCGAGAGGGCTCAGAGATACCTCTCCGACAATCGGAGTGACAAATGCTAATCTCGAAATACGCCAACCCAACATCTACCTTTGGAGACACCTGTAATGCTTCTTTATAATCATCCAGTTACGTTGTGTCGTTTGATAGCACCCAAAGTGTTCCTCCGGTAAACGGGAGTTGCATAATCTCATAGTTATAGGAACATGTATAAGTCATGAAGAAAGCAATAGCAACATACTAAACGATCGGGTGCTAAGCTAATGGAATGGGTCATGTCAATCAGATCATTCTCTTAATGATGTGATCCCGTTAATCAAATAACAACTCATTGTTCATGGTTAGGAAACATAACCATCTTTGATTAACGAGCTAGTCAAGTAGAGGCATACTAGTGACACTTTGTTTGTCTATGTATTCACACATGTATTATGTTTCCGGTTAATACAATTCTAGCATGAATAATAAACATTTATCATGATTATAAGGAAATAAATAATAACTTTATTATTGCCTCTAGGGCATATTTCCTTCAGTCTCCCACTTGCACTAGAGTCAATAATCTAGTTCACATCGCCATGTGATTTAACAACAATAGTTCACATCACCATGTGATTAACATCCATAGTTCACATCGATATGTGATCAACACCCAAAAGGGTTTACTAGAGTCAGTAATCTAGTTCACATCGCTATGTGATTAACACCCAAAGAGTACTAAGGTGTGATCATGTTTTGCTTGTGAGATAATTTTAGTCAACGGGTCTGCCACATTCAGATCCGTTAGTATTTTGCGAATTTCTATGTCAACAATGTTCAGCACGGAGCTACTCTAGCTTATTACTCCTAGATCAAGACTTAGAGTCATCCAGATCTGTGTCAAAACTTGCATCGACGTAACTTTTTACGACGAACCATTTTGTCACCTCCATAATTGAGAAATATTTCCTTATTCCACTAAGGATAATTTTGACCGCTGTCCAGTGATCTACTCTTAGATCACTATTGTACTCCCTTGCTTAACACAGTGTTGGGTATACAATAGATCTGGTACACAGCATGGCATGCTTTATAGAACCTATGGCTGAGGCATAGGGAATGACTTTCATTCTGTTTCTATCTTCTGCCGTGGTCGGGCTTTGAGTCTTACTCAATTTCACACCTTGCAACACAGGCAAGAACTCTTTCTTTGACTGTTCCATTTTGAACTACTTCAAGGATCTTGTCAAGGTATGTACTCATTGAAAAAATTTATCAAGCGTCTTGATCTATCTCTTTAGATCTTGATGCTCAATATGTAAGCAGCTTTACCGAGGTCTTTCTTTGAAAAACTCCTTTCAAATATTCCTTTATGCTTTCCAGAAAATTATACATTATTTCCGATCAACAATATGTTGTTCACATATACTTATCAGAAATGTTGTAGTGCTCCCACTCACTTTCTTATAAATACAGGCTTCATCGCAAGTCTGTATAAAACTATATGCTTTGATCAACTCATCAAAGCGTATATTCCAACTCCGAGATGCTTGCACCAGTCCATAGATGGATCGCTGGAGCTTGCATATTTTGTTAGCACCTTTAGGATTGACAAAACCTTCTGGTTGTATCATATACAACTCTTCTTTAATAAATCTATTAAGGAATGCAGTTTTGTTTATCCATTTGCCAGATTTCATAAAATGCGGCAATTGCTAACATGATTCGGACAGACTTAAGCATAGATACGAGTGAGAAAATCTCATCGTAGTCAACGCCTTGAACTTGTCGAAAACCTTTTGCGATAATTCTAGCTTTGTAGATAGTAACACTACTATCAGCGTCCGTCTTCCTCTGGAAGATCCATTTATTTTCTATGGCTTGCCGATCATCGGGCAAATCCATCAAAGTCCATACTTTGTTCTCATACATGGATCATATCTCATATTTTATGGCCTCAAACCATTTCGTGGAATCTGGGCTCACCATCGCTTCTTCATAGTTCGTAGGTTCGTCATGGTCAAGTAGCATGACCTCCAGAACAGGATTACCGTACCACTCTGGTGCGGATCTCACTCTGGTTTACCTACGAGATTCGGTAGTAACTTGATCTGAAGTTTCATGATCAATATCATTAGCTTCCTCACTAATTGGTGTAGGTGTCACAGAAACTGGTTTCTGTCTTGTACTACTTTCCAATAAGGGAGTAGGTACAGTTACCTCGTCAAGTTCTACTTTTCTCCCACTCACTTCTTTCGAGAGAAACTCCTTCTCCAAAAAGTTTCCGAATTTAGCAACAAAAGTCTTGCCTTCGGATATGTGATAGAAGGTGTATACAATAGTTTCCTTTGGATATCTTATAAAGACACATTTCTCCGATTTGGGTTCGAGCTTATCAGGTTGAAGCTTTTTCACATAAGCATCGCAGCCCCAGATTTTTAGAAACGACAACTTTGGTTTCTTGTTAAACCACAGTTCATATAGTGTCGTCTCAACGGATTTAGATGGTGCCCTATTTAACGTGAATGCAGCTGTCTCTAATGCATAACTCCAAAACGATAGTGTAGATCGGTAAGAGACATCATAGATTGCACTATATCCAATAAAGTACGGTTCTGACGTTCGGATACACCATTATGCTGTGGTGTTCCATGTGGCATGAGTTTGTGAAACTATTCCACATTGTTTTAATTGAAGACCAAACTCGTAACTCAAATATTTGTCTCCGCGATCAGATCATAGAAACTTTATTTTCTTGTCACGATGATTTTCCACTTCACTCTGAAATTCTTTGAACTTTTCAAATGTTTCAGACTTATGTTTCATCAAGTAGATGTACCCATATCTGCTCAAATCATCTGTGAAGTTCAGAAAATAACGATACTTGCCGTGAGCCTTAACACTCATCGGACCGCATACATCAGTATGTATTATTTTCAATAAGTCAGTTGCTCGCTCCGGAGAACGGGGTCTTAGTCATCTTGCCCATGAGGCATGGTTCGCAAGCATCAAGTGATTCATAATCAAGTGATTCCAAAATCCCATCAGCATGGACTTTCTTCATGCACTTTACACCAATATGATCTAAACGGCAGTGCTACAAATAAGTTGCACTATCATTATTAACTTTGCATCTTTTGGTTTCAATATTATGATTATGTGTATCACTATGATCGAGATCCAATGGACTATTTTCATTGGGTGTGTAACCATATAAGGTTTTATTCATGTAAACAGAACAACAATTTATTCTCTTACTTAAATGAATAACCGTATTACAATAAACATGATCAAATCATATTCATGCTTAACGCAAACACCAAATAACACTTATTCAGTTTCAACACTAATCCCGAAAGTATAGGGAGTGTGCGATGATGATCATATCAATCTTGGAACCACTTCCAACACACATCATCACTTCACCCTTAACTAGTCTCTGTTTATTCTGCAACTCCCGTTTCGAGTTACTAATCTTAGCAACTGAACTAGTATCAAATACTGAGGGGTTGCTATAAACACTAGTAAAGTACACATCAATAACATGTATATCAAATATACTTATGTTCACTTTGCCATCCTTCTTATCTGCCAATCACTTGGGGTAGTTCCGCTTCCAGTGACCAGTCCCTTTGCAGTAGAAACACTTAGTCTTAGGCTTAGGACCAGACTTGGGCTTCTTCTCTTGAGCAGCAACTTGCTTGCTGTTCTTCTTGAAGTTCCCCTTCTTCCCTCTGCCCTTTTCTTGAAACTAGTGGTCTTGTCTACCATCAACACTTGATGTTTTTCTCGATTTCTACCTTCGTCAATTTCCGCATTACGAAGAGCTTGGGAATCGTTTCCGTTATCCCTTGCATATCATAGTTCATCACGAAGTTCTACTAACTTGGTGATGGTGACTAGAGAATTTCGTCAATCATTATCTTATCTGGAAGATTAACTCCCACTTGATTCAAGCGATTGTAGTACTCAGACAATCTGGGCACATGCTCACTAGTTGAGCGATTCTCCTCCATCTTTTAGCTATAGAACTTGTTGGAGACTTCATATCTCTCAACTCGGGTATTTTCTTGAAATATTAACTTCAACTCCTGGAACATCTTATATGGTCCATGATGTTCAAAACGTCTTTGAAGTCCCGATTCTAAGCCATTAAGCATGGTGCACTAAACTATTAAGTAGTCATCATATTGAGCTAGCCAAACGTTCATAACGTCTGCATCTGCTCCTGCAATAGGTCCGTCACCTAGCGGTGCATCAAGGACATAATTCTTCTGTGCAGCAATGAGGATAAACCTCAGATCACGGATCCAATCCGCATCATTGCTACTAACATATTTCAACACAATTTTCTCTATGAACATATCAAAATAAACATAAGAAAGCAACAACGCAAGCTATTGATCTACAACATAATTTGCAAAATACTACCAAGACTAAGTTCATGATAAATTTAAGTTCAATTAATCATATTACTTAAGAACTCCCACTTAGATAGACATCCCTCTAATCCTCTGAGTGATCACGTGATCCAAATCAACTAAACCATGTCCGATCATCACGTGAGATGGAGTAGTTTCATTGGTGAACATCACTATGTTGATCATATCTACTATATGATTCACGCTCGACCTTTCGGTCTCCGTGTTCCGAGGCCATATCTGTATATGCTTGGCTCGTCAAGTATAACCTGAGTATTCCGCGTGTGCAACTGTTTTGCACCCGTTGTATTTGAACGTAGAACCTATCACACCCGATCATCACGTGGTGTCTCAGCACGAAGAACTTTCGCAACGGTGCATACTCAAGGAGAACACTTCTTGATAATTTAGTGAGAGATCATCTTATAATGCTACCGTCAATCAAAGCAAAAATAAGATGTATAAAAGATAAACATCATATGCAATCAAAATATGTGACATGATATGGCCATCATCATCTTGCTTCTTTGATCTCCATCTCCAAAGTACTGTCATGATCTATATCGTCACCGGCATGACACCATGAACTCCATCATCTTGATCTATATCAATGTGTCGTCACGTGGTCGTCTCGCCAACAATTGCTCTTGCAACTATTGCTATCGCATAGCGATAAAGTAAAGCAATTATTGGACGCTTGCATCTTATGCAATAGAGAGACAACCATAAGGATTTTGCCAGTTGCTGATAACTTCAACAAAACATGATCATCTCATATAACAACTTATATCTCATCACGTCTTGACCATATCACATCACAACATGCCCTGCAAAAACAAGTTAGACGTCCTCTACTTTGTTGTTGCATGTTTTACGTGGCTGCTACGGGCTTAAGCAAGAACCAATCTCACCTACGCATCAAAACCACAACGATAGTTTGTCAAATAGACTCCGTTTTAACCTTCGCAAGGACCGGACGTAGCCACACTCGGTTCAACTAAAGTTGGAGAGACAGTCGCCCGCAAGCCACCTATGTGCAAAGCACGTCGGGGGAACCGGTCTCGCGTAAGCGTACGCGTAATGTTGGTCCGGGTCGTCTCGTCCAACAATACCGCCGAACCAAAGTATGACATGCTGGTAGGCAGTATGACTTATATCGCCCACAACTCACTTGTGTTCTACTCGTGCATATAACATCAAACCATAAAACCTAGGCTCGGATACCACTGTTGGGGAACGTAGTAATTTCAAAAAATTTCCTACGCACACGCAAGATCATGGTGATGCATAGCAACGAGAGGGGAGAGTGTTGTCTACGTACCCACGCAGACCGACTGCAGAAGCGTTGACACAACGTAGAGAAAGTAGTCGTACGTCTTCACGATCCAACCGATCAAGCACCGAAACTACGACACCTCCGAGTTCGAGCACACGTTCAGCTCGATGACGATCCCCGGACTCCGATCTAGAAAAGTGTCGGGGAAGACTTCCGTCAGCACGACGGCGTGGTGACGATCTTGATGTACTACAGCAGCAGGGCTTCGCCTAAACTCCGCTACAGTATTATCGAGGACTATGGTGGCTGGGGCACTGCACACGGCTAAGGAATAGATCACGTGGATCAACTTGTGTGTTTCTGGGGCGCCCCTGCCTCCGTATATAAAGGACTAGAGGGGGGAGGCTGGCCGGCCAAGGGTGGCGCGCCAGGAGAGTCCTACTCCCTCTGGGAGTAGGATTCCCCCCCCCCCAATCGTAGTTGGAATAGGACTCCTTGAGGGGGGAAAGAGAGAGAGGGGGCCGACCACCTCTCCTAGTCCTAATAGGACTAGGGGAAGGGGGGAGGCACACAGCCACCTTGGGCTGCCCCTTTCTCCTTTCCACTAAAGCCCACTAAGGTCCATATAGCTCCCGGGGGGTTCCGGTAACCTCCCGGTACTCCGGTAAAATCCCGATTTCATACGGAACACTTCCGATGTCCAAATATAGGCTTCCAATATATCAATCTTTATGTCTCGACCATTTTGAGACTCCTCGTCATGTCCGTGATCACATCCGGGACTCTGAACAACCTTCGGTACATCAAAATGCATAAACTTATAATATAACTGTCATCGTAACCTTAAGCGTGCGGACCCTACGGGTTCAAGAACAATGTAGACATGACCGAGACACGTCTCCGGTAAATAACCAATAGCGGGACCTGGATGCCCATATTGGCTCCTACATATTCTACGAAGATCTTTATCAGTCAGACCGCTTAACAACATACGTTGTTCCCTTTGTCATCGGTATGTTACTTGCCCGAGATTCGATCGTCGGTATTCCAATACCTAGTTCAATCTCGTTACCGGCAAGTCTCTTTACTCGTTCTATAATACATCATCCCGCAACTAACTCATTAGTTGCAATGCTTGCAAGGCTCAAGTGATGTGCATTACCGAGAGGGCCCAGAGATACCTCTCCGACAATCAGAGTGACAAATCCTAATCTTGAAATACGCCAACCCAACATCTACCTTTGGAGACACCTATAATGCTCCTTTATAATCACCCAGTTAGGTTGTGACGTTTGGTAGCAGCCAAAGTGTTCCTCCGGTAAACGGGAGTTGCATAATCTCATAGTTATAGGAACATGTATAAGTCATGAAGAAAGCAATAGCAACATACTAAACGATCGGGTGCTAAGCTAATGGAATGGGTCATGTCAATCAGATCATTCTCTTAATGATGTGATCCCGTTAATCAAATAACAACTCATTGTTCATGGTTAGGAAACATAACCATCTTTGATTAACGAGCTAGTCAAGTAGAGGCATACTAGTGACACTTTGTTTGTCTATGTATTCACACATGTATTATGTTTCCGGTTAATACAATTCTAGCATGAATAATAAACATTTATCATGATTATAAGGAAATAAATAATAACTTTATTATTGCCTCTAGGGCATATTTCCTTCAGCTACACCTCTTGATCGGCGCAAAGCCACAATTATGACTACATGGGGGCTCTGGTCATATCCGAGCCATAGCTTAAACCCTCTTGATCATACATATATATCATCATATATTACATCATACATCATCATTATATCATCATAGCATGCATCATACCGGTGTCTTTGACCCGGCTCGGTTTTGAACTACAAATTGTCAATATATGATCAGTTATAATCAGGAGATTATCAACCCGGTCTGGTTTTGACTACAAGTCGCCAGTATTATATATGGATAATTCGGTGTATTTCACAACCCGGCACAATTTTATCATAAACCGGCACAATATGGAAGTAGTTATCAGTACTCAAGATTTGGGTTATCACCCTTACTACAAAAAGTTGGTAAAACCAACAATGTGATTCAATGTCACAGGTATGATATATTTCATATTTGATTATTCTTAAGTGCAGCCTTGGTTATAAATCCGGGTTATATGTTGGGCATTATGACCCGTCCGGCGGTAAACCGCCAGGACACTTTAAACTTGTTGTATGCAGAAACAGGTTTGTTAAATCGGCCTGGCTTTGGACTATAAGTCGCCAGTATATATATATTTGGATTGCGCCATTGGAATCATGCGCTTATAAATCATTGGGTTATATTATTCAAATAGCCAAGTTTGGTTGGATTTTCATTATGATATTGAATGAATAAGGTTTTCACCGGATTATATTATCTTGAATAGCCAACATGGCTGGATTTTTATGGTTATTAATAACCGGTATTATTGAGGTTTCAAAGTCGCTTTAGCACAATGTCTATTATTTTATTAAAGGATATGATTTATTCTACAATGAAAGGAATAGTCCTGAGTCGCTGCAGGCTTATAACCCGGCACTTGGGGGCTACATTATTTCAGTTGAGATTACAAGTCTCATGTCGCTGCAAGCATGCATCATGATACTTGGGGGCTAATGCAAAGTCATTTTTACTAGTCTTATTAAAGACCCGACTCATCATATTATAATGAGCCGGCCCTTGGGGGCTACCAATTGCTCCTGTCAACAATTCAAGGTACACAAGTTTTCGTCCATAATATTGAAGGATCCATTGCTCAGTTGGTAAAGCACAGAGCTCTTAAACTTGTGGACGTGGGTTCAAGCCCTACGATGGAAGCTACATTATAAGATGTTATTTTCATTGAAGTATATATCAAGTCCCGGTTCAGTATTATCTTAATGACCCGGCCCTTGGGGGCTACACATCACTGCTAAAATCTACATGCTTATATTTACAAAGTCCCTGCTCATTATTGCATACTGACCCGGCCCTTGGGAGCTACATTAGTTGAAGTTTTTTATGAGAATAAGGCAATTTCAAGTCCCAGGTTGCTGCAAGTAGGACAACCCGGCACTTGGGGGCTACATATGTAGAATACTCAATTCTGACTATGATTGAGATGAACAAAACAGATTTCTTCAAGGTTGAAACACTTATTGAAGAAAGTCTTAAGTTATCACCATTCTCCTCTTAAGACTTGGGGGCTACAGGTATTATGCATATAAAGGAGGAATATCCTCATTTTATCAGTTTCGAGCGAATCAGGAAGATCAATTACATAACCCGGTGTCGACAACAATTATGACCCGGTGCCATCAATATTTATAAACCGGCCATATTGTAATATTAAACCGGCAAGTTTTACATCTTCAAACCGGTTGAATATCAGATAAGTATTTCAAGACCCATATTTCTTAAACCGGCGCTTTGGGATCTGAGTCAAAGGAGTTATTCTTCATAATATTTCTCTGTGACAAACCAATGTCGGCAAATTGATTATGAAGCTGGTCTGATGACCCGGACTTCCCAGAAGGAGGAAATAACAAGGACTTAAGGGTGATCAGGTACCGGTTTACAAGAATTCTTAACCCGGAGCATAACCTGTCAAATTTGTTCTTGTGTTTATTTTGCAGCATAAGTTTACCATGGATAAATCCAAGCTAAACTTGGGGGCTAATGTCGGGGATATACCCCGCAGCGTAAACCGGCCGGAAGTATAACCCGGACGGACTAGGCGTTTCATTGGTAAACCGCCAGAGGATTGGCGGTTTACGTGTCTGGCGGTTCACTGCTATGACGATTCACGAGCCTGAAGACTCATTGGTGACCCGGCGCGTATTCCAGATGGATGACAAGGCCCAAGGCCCAGCAGGCCGGTTTAGGTTAATGGTGGGCCGGTTTAAGAGGAAAGGCGTGAGGAATATTTACCTTTACAAGGAGTTAAGACCCGGACTTGTATTCAGTTTGTATTAGAAGGTAGACTAGTCCTAATCCTACTAGGACTCTACATGTAGACCGGCTCCTTCAACTTATATAAGGAGGGGCAGGGCACCTCAAAGGGGGACGAGATGGACAAGTTGGACAAGTTAGGTTTAGATAATAGCTCTCAAAATAGAGCACTCTTGTAACCGTGATCATCATCATCAATATCAATGAAGCAGGACGTAGACTTTTACCTTCATCGTGAGGGGCCGAACCTGGGTAAAACCTCGCGTCTCTCGTCCCGCTCAACCCCTCTCAAGCTACCACATAGATGCGTTGGCCTCGCGACTAAGTCCTGACACTAAGGACATCTGCTGTGACAATTCCACGACAGCGGGCCTTTGCCGTCCACCGCTGACGGCAAATTTTGGCAGGCCTTTGCCGTCCGCCGGATGATGTCAGCTGGACGTCACTACACAGCAAGCCTTTGCCGTCTGCCGATGTAGGCTCTTTGCCATCTGCCGCGGATGGCAAAGCCTTTGCCGTCAGCCACTGTAGGCAAACTGACCAAATTGGTCAGCCTCCCAGGAAGCACAGTTGCCTGCCACGTGGCCTCTTTGTCGTCCACTGCTGATGGCAAAGAGCCCTTTGCCGTCGGTGGCAGACAACAAAGAGCCTGCATATTGTCTCTTTTTCTGTTTTTTTAATTCAACAATTTTCACAGCAAATATATATGACATATATAGATATATTTCACAGGGCTATTTAACAGGAATCATATCACATATCCAGCACATAAGTTTCATCCATTCGTACATAAGCAAGTTTCATGAAGTTCCATCCATACACATTGTTCCATCCATATACATATTACAATGCAAAGTTTCATCAACATAGCAAGTTCCATCATAGCAAGCTAGATACAATGCAAAGTTTCATCAAAGAAAAAGCAAGCACTCCATCATGGCAAGCTAGCTTCCATGAAGTGAATGAAATCTGCAAAATGGCAAATAAGAATGTTAGAAATAGGTGACTAGAAGAAGAAGACTAGAACAAGAAGTATATGTCATTTATGAGCTAACTTAGGTGAAATGGATCATACATGAGCTAACTAAGTTGAAATGGGCCGTTTATGAGCTAACTTAGTTGAAATGGATCATTTATGAGCTAACTTAGTTGAAATGGGTCGTTTATGAGCTAACTAAGGTGAAGGGCGTCGTTTTTGAGATAACTAAGGTGAAATGTATCGTTTTTGAGCTAACTAAGGTGAAATGGAACGTTTTTGAGCTAACTTAGGTGAAATGGATCATTTATGAGCTAACTTAGGTGAAATGGATCATTTATGAGCTAACTTAGGTGAAATGGATCATTTATGAGCTAACTTAGGTGAAATGGGTCGTTTATGAGCTAACTAAGGTGAAATGGATCGTTTTTAGCTAACTAAGGTGAAATGGGTCGTTTTTGAGCTAACTTAGGTGAAATGGATCATTTATGAGCTAACTTAGGTGAAATGGGTCGTTTATGAGCCAACTAAGGTGAAATGGATCGTTTTTGAGCTAACTAAGGTGAAATGGATCGTTTTTGAGCTAACTTAGGTGAAATGGATCATTTAAGAGCTAATTTAGGTGAAACTGATCATTTTAGCTAACTTAGGTGAAATGGATCGTTTAGGAGCTATATTGGGTCATTTTAGAGCTAACTTGGATAAACTGGATCATTTATAAGCTAACCTAGGTAAGATGGATCATTTTGGAGCTAACCTAGGTGAAATGGGTCATTTTGGAGCTAACCTAGGTGAAATGGGTCATTTTAAAGCTAACGTAGGTAAAATGGAGCTAATCTAGGTAAAATGGGTCATTTTAGAGCTAACTTGGATAAATTGGATCACTTATAAGCTAACTAAGGTAAAATGGGTCATTTTAGAGCTAACTTAGGTAAAATGGATCGTTTGTGAGCTAACTAAGCTAATTATGAAATTTTTGACATAAGTAAGCTAAGTACAGATCGTTTTAGAGCTAATTTAGGTAAAATGGATGGTTTATGAGGTCAGTAAGCTTATTAAGTCATTTTGGAGGAAAATAAGCTAACTTTAGGTCATTATGGTAAACATATTGGAGGAAATAAAGCTAAGTCTATGTCTTTATGCATTTGTTAAGCAAAACACTAGAGAAACTTATCGTAATCAGGGAGGTGTAGGAGCGGGCTGGCTCGTGCCGGTAGCTGAAGAAGGATCGTGCAATGCATGTCTGGAGTTAAGCTGCACCAAAGATCATTTCCAATGTCTCGTTAGCATTATGACACTCAAATGTTAAGACTAGCAAGTAATGTCCATTCAAATTGAACTCACCGTGCTCCCAGGAGCAACCACTGGCATCGGCGGAGCGGTCTGACCGGATTTCTTGCACACAGACTGCACATTTGGTTTTCACAACAGAGTCATACTAGTTAGTAATGAGACTCAAATGTTAAGACTAGCAAGTAATCTGCAAAAGAAACTTACCACAAGGAGCTCGTACATGGCCCTTGCGTGCATGTCATTTCGTGCCCTCTCCTCCTCCAACATCTTTGTCGTCTTCTCCTCCAACTCCCGCTGTCTCTCCGCCGCCTGCGCTAGAAGTTTCTCCGTTCTATCTCTCTCACTCTGTATAGCAGCCTGCAACACCACTCACATGACCATTTGTAATCATTGATGGAAGCGCACACAATGTAATGGAGAAAGATAGTTGAGTACGTATAACTAACCTTGATGGCGAGTTGGACTGGCCGTTCATGAGGCCTTATCTCAGGAGCGGAGCTCGACTGGCGCGCCTTGATCTCCGGGAGAGTGCTAGGACAACGGATAAGTCCATCTCCTATGGCTATGGAGCCATGGGACCTCTAGCCACCAGATATCATCACCAGCTCTGGATCAATGGGACCCTGGCTCGGGTTAAAGTCCTCCCATTTCCTCGACTTCCCTTCATCTCTATATTTCACGAGCTTGTCGTGGGAGGAGATGTTGGTGAAGTTGTTTGCATCTTCGAGGTCAGACGGAGAGAATGCCTTGACTTTCTTGTAAGAGGCAGTATGGGCCATGGCATAGAGGTCGTACACCTCTGGCACCTTATCCGCCTTATTGTAGCGTGCCTGAAAGAGAAAACAATGTAAATTAGTAATTAAAAGGCTCAAGCTAGCATGATGAATGAATTGCATGAATCATGAAGCAAACCACATACCCAGTTCCACCCGAACTGATATAAGTTGGAGCTGCCTTGATGGTGTGGCACACCTTCCATTTGGGCACGTTTGTCCTTGGCATTGTTGTGGAGGGCTAGCCATTCATTTGAGCACCACTCATTGACCAACACCTCCCAACAATCCATCCAATCCGCACACCATCTCGGAGGGGCCTAAGTTAGCAAATAGAAACTTGAGCGCTACGGCTATGAATTACTAAATGAAGGAAGTAAGTACAAGGCCTTAAGAATTACCTTCATGTACTGCTCCTTACTCAAGAACTTATCGCGGCACGCCGGCTTGGTCTTCTTGATACCACGCGAGGCGTAGTAGTCTCGAACAGCTTGCACCCGAGCCTCGTGCCGTAAGTTTTGTAGTAGGCACTTGCAGACGTTATCGATAACATTTGTCGCTTCCTCCTCGTATCCCTCCTCACACCTGTAGAATGTCTGCAATCAAATGAGACAATATTGATTAGTACAATTAATAACTAGCTAGTTGAAGATTTTTAATTGTGTAAAGGAGAAATTACCCAGAACTTTCTGATCACCACGTCTGCCCTCGTCTTGCACAAGACACCGTCGATAATCTCACCCGGCGGGGCCGAGGAAGCCAAGTAGTGCTCCCAACTCAATCCAAGCTCTGGAAGTCGACCCTCACCAGGCAACATGACAAACCCCGGGAAGTTTTGCCGACAAAGAACTCCAAGGACGGAGTTGGGCCGGCGAACACTATGATGGTGGTCCCAACCCCTGCAGCATGACAAGGCCAATGCATTAGTTATTTGAAGAAACATGAATGCAGAAGGTACAAAAATAATAAATGCACTTACCTCTCCCCATCAGGCAAAATCAACCACCTCTGCTCGTGGGTCGCCGGCACGGACGGGAGCCGTGTACAACCACGCTGGTAGGCGGTGCCCCCCCTCCTCCTTAATATCAATCGGCTCCCCGCCATCATCAGCATGGCCACTCGGCTCCTCAGGCTGATCCGGCCAGGTACCCCATCCAGACGTGTGCTCCTCCGGGGTCTCGTGGGCCGAAGGCCCGTCGACCTGAGGCTCGTGGGCCGAAGACCCGTGGACCGGAGGCTCGTGGACCGGTGTCCGTGTAGCCTCCTCCTTGGACGAGTCCACCCTAGCAGTCACGTGCTCAGGTGAAACAGCTGGGGGTGGCGGCGAGGAAGGCGCCGTAGCAGTCACCCTACCTCCTCTCCCGCGACCACGTGCTCCATCTCCTCTCTTCTTCTTACATCGTCCCCTGCTAGGCACCGCAGTCGACGAAGAAGGGCCCGGCTGTGTCTCCATACTGTCCAGCAACGCTCGGCGGAGAGGTGCGTGTGGAATGGAAGACCTCACACCATGCGCCGACGAAGAAGGGGCCTCGGCGCGCTCCCGACCAGCGCCCACCATCTTTCAACACCTACCATGACAAAGAATAAACGAAATTAGTACAACATAAAAAAGTACCGAGACATGAATAATAATATGTATATCACTTAAGTGTATCATCATCAAGTACAACACAAAAAAATTGAATACCTGACACTACTAATAATCTCGATCAGTATCATCAATAAATGCATAATCATCATCACTATAATCAATGATGGGCTCATAGGGTTCAGTGGCATCAACATGTGCAAGTCCACCTTGACGTAATCGGTCAAGCATTGATAGGTCATCCGCAGCAGTAACCTCTTCTTGTTCCGGCTCTTCTTATTCCTCCTCTGGGGTGATGTCGGATTCACTGTCGCTGTCTACTTCAATGTTTTGGGGTGAAGTATAGTGGTTCTTGAAATGCTTTTTGGAAAGACGTGTCTCTTGGAAGAATTCTCCTTCGTATGTGTCTGGGTTAATGTGAGGTTCATAATCCTCTTCCTTTGGGGGAGAAAGTCTAGCACGTGGCGGCACTTCATAAACGACATCCCAACCTTTCAGATTTGGATTAGTTTGGTAGGCCCACGGTAGATAGAATACTTGGGTCGCCTGCTGACCCATAATATAGACATCAGGAACATCTAAATGGGTGCTTTGGTTGATTTCAACTATCCCTATATGTTCATGAGTCCTTCTAGTCTCCTTCGGCTGAAACCAATAACATTTGAAGACTACGACAATCGGTGGGTTTTCACCATAGAACAGAAGTTCATAAATTGCTTCAACTCTCCCATAATACTCGGTACCTCCTTCGCCGATAGTAGATACACAACAATTTGTAGACTTTCGGTCAGCCATAGATAGCTCTTTGCCATAGGTACGAAAGCGATACTCGTTGATGTCGTACTTGTCAAATGAACGGACCTTATAGTCAAAACCATTAGCGACTTGTCTCAATTCGGTGTCCATAGACTCTGAATTAGCCTACAAGTTTAATACGAAAGGATTGTTGCATTACGCACAAATTAGCGAATGAAATGAAATTGTCTAATAGAAATTACTGTTTGTTTGAACCAAGAGATGAAACCGGGATAGCCGCCTCCTTGCTTTGCGAGAAGCTCATACTCTTTGACGGAATCCTTTTGGATCACCGCTCCATACGAGAATATGGCGACGTATCGACTGTATGACACATCCAGGAATAAGAGCAGTTCAAAGGAAATAGAAGTTACGAAACAATGTACCAGGAACTTACTTGATGTACGGCCGCACTTCTATCAGGTTGTTGAAGATATACAACAAAATGGTCCGCCATTCTTCGTTATCCAAAGATACTGGATGTGAAACACTGGCTGGTGCGAGATTCCCTTTGAATAGGCTGAGGATGGATCCACCCTTTTTACGGTCGTCAACATTGTACCGAGGCTTCGAATTATGCAAATAACAATTTTTGGCTTCGTAGTGTGTTGTTACGAAGTTTGCCGCCTCCTCGGTGATGAATGCCTCAGCCATCGATGCTTCAATTCTACGTTTATTTTTACATTTTTCTCGAAGTGTCTTTTGCATCCTCTTAGTTGGGTAGCACCAATGATTTTGCACGGGCCCCCCCCCCCAATCTTGCCTCGGTCGGGAGATGCAAAATCAAATGCTGCATTGGATTAAAGAAGCCCGGTGGAAAGATCTTCTCTAACTTGCAGATCAACTCCGGCGCCAACTCTTCCATTTCTTCTAGCACGCCAGGCAATAGTTCTTTCGCACAAAGAACACGGAAGAAATAGCTGAGTTCTGCTAGTACTAGCCATTCATCCTTAGGGATGAAGCCACGCAACATCACCGGCATTACCCACTCAATCCATATGTGCCAATCATGACTCTTGAGACCAAATATCTTCCATTTATCAAGATTCACTCCCCTCTTTAGATTCGCTGCATACCCATTGGGGAACATCAACTGCTGTTGCACCCACAAGATAATTTCCCTCATAGCTGGCCTTCCAAGATTGAACCATGCCTTTGGCTTCGGCCAGTTCTTCTTTCCTTTCGGTTCTTTCATGTTTTGTAACGGCCTATCACATAGCGCCTCCAGATCGACTCTAGCCTTAGTATTATCCTTTGACTTCCCATCTATGCCGAACAATGTACCAAAAAGTGCCTCGGCGATATTCTTCTCAGTGTGCATCACATCGATGTTGTGTGGGCAAAGGAGGTCTTTGAAGTAAGGCAAATCCCATAAGCATGTTTTGTGAGTCCAGGCGTGCTTAGAATTATACCCCTTGAAGTACCCTGCACGATGTGGATCTGGCTCAAGAGCGTTTAACTGATCCAGGGTCTGTTGGCCTGTCAATGCAGGTGGTGCAGAGTTTTTGACAACTCTACCTCTGATGAAGTTCTTCTTGTCTTTCCTGAACTTATGGCGAGGATCCAGGAACTGTCTATGCATGTCGAAGCAAGAAAACTTGCGACCGGCCTGAAGCCAACAAAACTCAAGAGCTCCCTTGCATGTGGGGCACGGGAACCTTCCATGCACACACCAGCCAACGAATAGCGCATACGCCGGCAAGTCATGCGTCGAGTACATGTACCAGACACGCATTATGAAGTTCAGTTTGCTATATGCGTCATTTGTCTTGAACCCATTATCCCAGGCTTCTTGCAATTCGTCCTTAAGCGGCTGCATGTACACATTCATATTTTTCCTCGGATAGTTGGGCCCTAGAATTATCAACGTCGGAAAATTTTCTTTCTTTGCATAATCTATCCGGGGGGGGGGAGATTGAGTGGAAAGACAAATACGGGCCAACAACTGTATTGGGCTGCCGTCATACCAAACACATTGAACCCATCCGTGCTGATGCCGACTCGAGGATGCCTCGGATCTGCCGCTTTGTCAGCATGTAATTCATCAAACCTTTTCCACGCAACACCATCCTATGTGTATACCATCATCAGATTCCCATCTGCATCTAGTTCGGTTCTTTTGCCTGTTTTGTGCCATGTCATCTGTCTGGCCGTCTCTTCGACCATGAAAAGACGTTGAAGTCTTGGTACGATTGACATATACCGAAGAACACTAACGGGGATTTTGGTCTGTGTCTTCTCACCCATACCGTTGTCTACCACAATATACCTGGAAGACTTGCAAATGGGACAATAGTTCAAGTCCGCATAGTCAAGCCTAAATAAGGCACATCCTTTCTCACAGGCATGTATCTTCTCATAGGGCATCTTCAGTGCACGGAGGATTTTGTCCGACTGGTACAGGTTTGCAGGCATTACATGGCCTTTGGGTAGAAAGCGTCCAAATACTGTCATAATTGCGTCATAGCATTCTCTGCCCAAGTTTAACTGAGCCTTCAGAGCCAACTGACAAAGCTCAACTGACAAAGCTCAGTGTGCTCGTGGAGCCAACTGACAAAGCTCAACTGACAAAGCTCAACTGAGCCTTCAGAGCCAACTGACAAAGCTCAACTGACAAAGCTCAACTGAGCCTTCAGAGCCAATACTTGTGAGATGGCATCCAACTGACAAAGCTCAGTGTGCTCGTGGAGCGGACGTTTTGAAGACTCCAACATTTCATTGAAGGCCTTTGCAGATTCCTCCATCTCCTCGTCCGAATCCTGAGCATCATCGTAGTCTTGCACCATGTTTTCCATCACGATACCATGCTCGTCGGTGCGATGACGATCCACCTCAGCTCGGTCACGTTGGGTAGACTCACCTTTTCGGGAGGTGTCGGAGGTCGGGGTGTCGTGTCGATGTTGGGGTGCCGTATCGGGGTCGGGGTGCTGTTTCAGGGTTGGGGGGTCGGGGTGTCGTTTCAGGGTCGGGGTGTCGGGGTCAGGGGGTCAGGGGGCCGGTTGTCGAGGTGTGGTGTCGGGGTCAGGGTGTCGGGGTGTGGTGTCGGGGTTGGGGGTCAGGGGGTCAGGGGGTCGGGTGTCGGGGGTCGGGGTCGGGGTCGGGTATCGGGGTGTCGCGTTGAGGTCGGGGTGTGGTGTCAGGGTGTCGGGGGTCGGGGGTCGGGGTGTCGGGTCGGGGTGTCGGGGTGGAGTGTCGGGGTCGGGGTATCCGGGGTCGGGGTCGGGGTGTCGGGGTCGGGGTCGGGGTGTCGGGCCGGGGTGTCAGGGTGGCGTGTCGGGGTCGGGGTGTCGGGGTGGCGTGTCGGGGTCGAGGTGTCGGGGGTCAGGGGTCGGGGTGTCGGGGTGGCGTGTCGGGGTCTCCTCCTCCTCCTCCTCCTCCCTCGCAGTTGTCCTAAGGGACAGAGGAATGGGCTTCGTCGTCTTCGGACGTCACGTCTGAAGTGCCCTTGCGACGGGGGCCACCCTTGGCCCCCTTGGCCTTCTTCTTGGCCTTCTTCTCCGGCGCCTTATAAGGCGCCGGCACCAGCATCTTTGCTAGATGTGGGATGACCGGTTCCTCAGGCAGCGGAGCCGGGCACTGGATCCGCTTCGCCCTCTCCATCCAGTCCTGGAAATGCAATGATAAGCTCAGACATCATCCTTTAAATGATTAAGTTGGGGATACATCGAAAGATAACATACCTCACTGGCGAGGTGTTTACAATCACGACCACGGTCTGAATCCGTGGCCGGTGGCTTCTCGTTGCCCTTAAAGAGCAACTTCCATGTGCCTTCGTGAGTAGTCTCGAAGAGCCTCACCAAAGTCTGATCCTTCTTCGGGTTGAACTCCCACAAAGGAAGGCTTCGGCGTTGACTTTCTTGGTTGACATGCTCTGAAAGCACGTCTGCAGCGCTATCACTCGTCAGGGGAACCCCAGTCCTGACTCTTCTCGACCCAGGCGGTGAGTCACGTGGGGGCGCCGGAGTGGAATTCGGCAGCTGCGGTCCAGGTCATGCCGCGAGGTTCTGTGATGTAGAACCACTACTTCTGCCACTCCTTCACTGTGTCCACAAAAGTGCCTTTGGGCCAGGATACGTTGGACAGCTTACTCACCGTGGTTCCTCCGCACTCCGCGTGCTGGCCGTCCACCACCTTCGGCTTCATGTTGAAGACTTTGAGCCACAGCCCGAAGTGGGGTTCGATGCGAAGGAAGGCCTCACACACGATGATGAACGCCGAGATGTTGAGAAAGGAATTCGGGGACATATCATGGAAATCTATCCCGTAATAATACATCAACCCGCGGACGAAAGGGTGGAGTGGAAACCCTAGCCCGCAGAAGAAATGGGGGAGGAACACCACCCTCTCAGTGGGCTTCGGCGTGTGGACGACTTGTCCCACGGCCGAAAGGTGGTGAGTTATCTCCTTTTTTTGACACCTGAAACAGTAGGAGAGGCTCCTACTGTGTATATTAATTAAAGTATCAAAAAGATCTTACAGGATCATAACCTTACATCCATGGCCATGATATAGAATAGAGTGTAAGTTGGGGGGGGGTAAGATAAAGGACTACCCTACGGATGTACAAAGTACTCTAGGAAAGAGGGAACAAACCCTCTGTGTCTCTCCTTGGCCCGATGAGTAAGGAGAGAGAAGTCTTCTTTGAATCTTGTTGCCCACGAGCTGATAGAAGGAGCAATGCTTCGAAAATGTTTATTATTCTTCTCTTTCCATAGGCTCCAAGAGGCATATAGGAAAATCTCCATGAACATTGGGTTGTTCCAAGCAGTTTTGGCTTCTTGGATCCAAAATAATCTATCTCCTTGTGTAGCCCAGTGGATATGTAAAGTGTCCCAACAAGCCTTGCTGAATGGGCAATGAAAGATCATATGCTCAAGAGTTTCCTCGTCATTAGTACCGCAGAGGATGCATCCATAGTTGTCTCCAATTTTATAGTGTCTTCTCTTTAGCATATTCCTTGTGTCGAGACGATCAGAGAGAAGTAACCATCCAAAGACTTTGATTTTCATTGTGGCGGAAGATTTCCAGAGCCATTTGTAAGCTTTGTGAGTTGACACGTCTCGAAAATAGAATTTGTAGTAACTTTTGGCCGTGTAGACGTCAGTTCCCCAGGCATAGCACCACTGATCCCTCTCAACTTCATCAACCTGGTTACCAACATGTGCTGTGATTTCCTGGATATGTCTCAGCTCATCATGGGCTTGCATGGAGAGGGGAAGGTGGAAGGTTTCATTGAGATTTTGGCTCCCAACTAAGTTTCTAACTGAGATATCTTCAAGTTTGGCGTAGGAAAATGCACGTGGGTGTGATTCTGCCAGTACCTCATCAAGCCAAAGGTCTTTCCACATCAGGACCATGTTCCCGGAATGAACAACCACATGGGAGATGCCTCGATAAGTCGGAGTAAGTTTGAGAATGTCTTTCCACCAGAATGAACCACACGGGTCTGAGGCATGAGGGATTTTTTCCACATAGTAAGTAGACCAAATCAATTCTACCCATGGCACATCCCAATGACTGTAGAATTTATGTAGGTATTTCATGAGCAATGCATCACTTTGGGTTTTAATGTCCAGGACCCCGAGGCCTCCACAATCTTTAGGGCGGCAAACCATTTGCCAGGAGGCCAGAGAGTTGCACTTGTCTCCGTCATCCGTTTTCTTTGTCCAAAGGGCTTTCCTTCTGATTCTGTCAAGAAGGTCAATGATCTTTGGCGGTAATTTCAGAGTGCACAGTGCAAAGATTATTAAGGACGTGATGACAGAATTCAACAATGACAATTTGCCTCCGTAAGATATCATCGACAAGGTGGAGGAGAGACGTCGTTCAACTCCACATACTAGAGGCATTAGATCTTGTACCGTTGGTTTCGAAGTACCCATGGGTAGGCCCAGGTAAGTGAAAGGTAGCTTTCCTATCACACAGCCAAATATTTGAGCAATATGTTGAGCAGTGGCAGCATCATAGTTCAGAGGAACAAGGGTTGACTTGTGGAAGTTGATTTTGAGCCCAATGGAAGTTGCATAATCAGTTAGAATTTGTTTGACTAGAATAGCTTGATCAGCACAGGCCGGTAGTAACATGATTGTATCGTTAGCATACTGTATGACCGGATAGTCTGATTGGTTGGGTCGATTGAAAGGCAGTTTCAGATCATTTCTCCTATAAGAATCATTTATAGCCGCTTGAAGTAGGTCAGCGGCAAGGACAAAAATGAGGGGGGACAGGGGATCCCCCTGTCGAACACCACATTTGCAGTGGAATTGACGACCTGGCACTCCATTAAGGAGAACAGAGGATTTGCCCGAGGAAAAAATGTCTTTGATCCAGCCGAACCACTTATCATTGAATCCCATGTTCTTCATAATTTCAATCATGGCCTCATGTTCTATGGTATCGAATGCTTTGGCGAAGTCCAACTTAAGTAAAACAATTGGTTGCTTAGAATTTTGGCATTGATATATATATTCAAATGCCCATGCAAGGCAGTCTTGGATGGACCTCTTTTTCAAAAAACCGTACTGGTTACGGTGTATGATCTTCAAAATAACTTTTTGCAACCGATTAGCCAGGAGTTTAGTGATGACTTTAAGACAACAATTAAGAAGAGTGATGGGTCGGAAGTTGTTAACTCCTTGTGGTGCGGCAACTTTGGGAATGAGAGTAATATAACCATCATTAATGCTCTCAAGATTGAGTCCTCCATCAAAGAACTGATCACATAAAGCATAGAAGTCTTCTTTTATTATGTGCCAACCAGATTTGAGGAATGAGCCATTGAATCCATCTGGTCCTGGTGCCCTGTCGGCCGGCATTTCTTTGATAACAAGATTGATCTCCTGCCTTGTGAATGGTACATTTAAAGCGTCAAGACCATCGATCCTCTTAATAATACTAGCAAGATTAAATTTCATCTCATGCTTGGATGAGGTACCCAGTCGTTCTTTGAAGGAATGAAAGATAACAGACTCCTTGCTCGCATGATCTTCAGCAACCGTGCCATCTTGGAGGGTGAGGGAGGCGATATTATTCCTTCTGTATCTTTCTGACGCCATGGCCTGAAAAAACTTGGAGTTCTCATCACCAAAACGAACCCAGCGAATGGTGCATCTTTTCTTCCAATATTGTTTCTGGTATGATAGAAGTCGCAAAATGTGTGCTTTGAGGATAGTTCGAAAATTGGTCTCATGAATGGTCAGACTCCTTTTGTTTTCAATTGCATCCAAATCAGAAAAAGCCTTATTGGAGTTGGTAATGGCAATGGATAGGCGGGAGATGTTCTTGCTCCAACGTTTCAGGCAGTGATGCAAGTGTTTGAATTTTCTGCAGAGGATAGTTGCACTGTTGGTCGCTCTGACTGGCTTATCCCAAGCTGCTTGGACAGTTTCCATGAAACCAGGGTGCTCAATCCAGTACGGCTCGAATCGGAAAAGTTTACTCCGTGGAATCGTGGTTTCAATTGTGATAACACACGGGATGTGGTCTGACACAGGCTTACCTAAAGGTTTAACAATGGTATTAGGGTAAGCATGTGTCCAATTACAAGAAGTAAAGAACCAGTCAAGCTGTTCTAAGAGGGGATCTTGTTGCATGTTACTCCATGTAAAAGTGCGACCCTTGATTGGTAATTCAACCAAACTTTGTGATCGTGTGAAATCATTAAATGTGATCATATCATTTACGTTCCCTCCCGGTTTATTACGGTTATCTGGGTGCAGATATAGTTGAAGTCCCCCATGAGAAGCCAATCTTCATTTGTCGGAATAGATAAGGAAAACAACCAATTGGTATAAGTTGTACGTGGGTCACCCTGGCAGGGTCCATAAATATTCACAAGAGTCCAGGACTGTGAGGATTGTGTGGATTGAAATCTGATGACCAGGGCAAATTCCTTTGAAGCAATGATCGTACCAGTAAAAATAGCACTATTCCAAATAGTGACAATCCCACCAGAAGCCCCACGCGAAGGAACAAAAGCAAACTGATCAAAACGACGAGGGCAACATGATTTGATGAACGCATGATCAGTAACTGGTTTCTTAGTTTCTTGCAGACATAAAACCGAACAGGCACTAGCAGCGATAGCATTAGACAGAGCTAAATGTTTGTCGCCAGAATTTAACCTGCGAATGTTCCAGCATAAAACGTTCCAATTAACCAAAAGACCCATGAGAAGCGAAACACAAGTAAGTTAAGCAGAGGAGGACGACCCCGCAGTAGAAGAGGCCATGAGCGCATCTTCAGTCAGCTCGTCCGTAGGGATGGCGCATTTGAGCACGCCCACTTGCTGGATCACCTGGATAGGAGTGGGAGGAGGCACCGCATCATCCTCAATTTCCGTGATAACAACTGAAGAAGGAGCCGCCGGAGTGCGCCTTGGTTTAACCTTGGATGCTTTCTTAGTGTCAGAGAGAGCATGGACCCGGAAGCCATCATACTTATTTGAGCGTGCGCTGCGCCGAAGGCTAACTGCAGATTCAGGGATCTGGATTTTTCCACGGTAACTAGCAGTTGCAATGCTGTCCTTAAGGGCCACCAAAGAGTCATCATTAGCAGAAGGAACAGTGGAGCTGCTCGGCATCAGGGTAGGCAAGGCATCCAGGTTGACAACATCAGTGATCGGCCAGCATTGCGTAGTGGTGATAGAACCAGCATTCTCTCCAGTGACTTGATGTTCTGCAGTGACAGTAAGAGTGCCATTGTGGTCAGACACCTGAACATGGACATTCAGGCTGTTTCTGAATCCAAGACCTGAACTCCAAGGACCAAAAGAAGCCAAAATAGGCCTGACAGCCTGCATAAGAAAAGAGGAGATCTGTCTCGCTGGTCTAGCGTTATGGAGGAGCAAAGATGCAACCATGTTTCCCTGATCAGACCAAGACAAATGCAGACCAGAATTATTGAGGGAGAGATCAATATGAAGTGCTGGAGCAGGTTGTGCAGGAGCCTGACTAGCACTGACAGTGCTAGTAGTGTTGTTTCTCCACAGAGAGTTCAGCAGGTTAACAGGAACAAGAACAAATCCATCAGAGTTAACACTCGAACTAGAGCTGCTGTGTTGAGAGATAGAATCATTCCAAGCCATGGCAGGGCTGTCTTGAATGTTGTTCTCTGGAAGTATACCATCAGCAACCTGAAGGCCTTCACTTGCAAGCCATGCCTGAAAGTTATAGACAGCAGGAGGGGTTGGGGTAGGCCAAGCACCCCAGTTCGCTTGAAACTGCAAGTTGTTGCCTTGATCAACCATGACATCATCAGCTTCATTGTTAGCAGCATTGTTGACCTGATCAGCTGCCACATTTTGGGCCATCCAGTTGTGGAATTGGGCCTGATAAATCTGCTCAGCAGTCAGACCCTCCCCAAAGAGAGGATGAGGGACACCATCATCTGGAGGGGGATCTTCTCCTGCCGGCGGCACTTCCGGTAAGTGAGCATTCCAATCGCTGCTACGCAGCATGGTGACCGCAACCGTCCAGCTGTGACGAGCTCCTCCAATCTGCCTCATCACAATGCTTTTAGGAACCAACCGAAGATGGATGACCCTAGCTTTTAGCAGAACAAACCTTCTGTCACCTCGTGGGTTATGCCACTCAATCAAACTACCAAAAGTATCCACAGACTTGTGCAAATAATGCTGAGTTTGATAGTCATACGGGAATCCAACATATAGAATCCAAATCTCAGGCCCAAACATGGTGAGACGCATGTTAAGCAAAGCATCATGGGGGACAAACGAGATAACAGTATGTTCCTCTGCTTGAAACTCATCTAGCTCAAACGTGGTGCCCACAACAGAGTCACGGATCAAAGAATCATCAAATCCAAAAATGTCAATCCCTAAAGGATGATCTTCAACTTCAGTGGGGAAGAAGTGGGATTCATGGAGCAAACCTTGGATAGTATCCCTGAGAGCTGCTTTCTGATGCTGCGGGATGAACCTGTTAGCTTCTGTGATTGCCAAGAAATCATGGCGGAGAGGAGGTACCGCACTAATCACCATGTCACTCCGCACCTTCCGATCAGGCGGACCAAGCTCCACCGTCATGCCCTGCGGGAGGTAGGGGACGATGTTGACGGGGAAGTTGGCCATTGATGGTGGCAGAGGTGTCTGCAGAGGAGCAGAGGAGGGCACGCAGGGCGAGGAGGAATGCGTATCGGCAGGCAGCCGGGAGGGCTTGGGAACCCAAAACTCTTTCTTGGAGCGCTGTCCTTGGTTGTAGGATGAGGCCACGTGGCGTTGCCTACCAGTATTAGAGTGATGGACGGTAGCAGATCGAGCATGCGGAAAGGGGGGTCGATAGGCAGGTGAGGTAAGTAAATGTTGATATGTGGAAAGAGTCCCAACAGTGTTTGATCTGACCGGACGGGAATCAATTAGAGCATCATTTCCCAACATGGCTGTAGCAGGAATATATTTGGATGCCAATTGCGTCTCAGTATCCATAAAAATGGGAGACTTGCCTTTCGAAGAATTATCCTGACCAAATACTGCGGTTAATTTTCCAATCACCGAATCCTTTCCCTCTTTGGGCCTCCAAAATATTGTTTGGCAGTTGGATCAGAACAATAATGCCTAGTGTGGCCCAAGAAGAAGCACCGATCACATTTGAGGTAGGCTGGACACTCGAAAGAGATATGCCTATTAGAGCCGCAAATAGAGCAGGCCCGAGAGAGCGAGCCATGTTGCAGGCCCAAGTCACGAGTAGGCCCTTGTTCATTAATTTGTTGGTCCGGGAGAAGGCAAGAACAAATGTCATTAAGACATTCTGGGCAAGTAGTATTGGGACATAAAGCAGCCTGGTGACCCAAACAGTGGCATGCGGAGCACAAATTAAGCCTGCCATGAATGTAATCCATAGGAGGAATCGAGTCCAGAGACCAAATAGTCTTTATGTGAGCACCCGAATATCCAAAAAGACATTGGTCACGAATATGGAATAACATAAAATTAGGAATTTTGTCCCAGATACTCGCATAAAACCGACAACCTTGGAATCTGTAATTAATGTCATTAATTCTGTCAATATTGCAAGGTTGGAAACTGCCAAAAGTAATTCCCACAGATGAGGCAAGTGGGTAATTGCTTGCAATTAATGGTTGAACAGAATTTGAATCATGCAGCATCCGCTCCGGTGACCTTCTTGTCGCCGGCGATCTCTCCGGCGAGGTATCAAGAGGAGAGACCCCTACCTCGTTGGACAAAATACCAAATTTTGCAAGCTCCAAAGAGGACGAAGGTTGATCAATAGTAGCCTGCTCTGTGAACTTATATTTGGATTTAATAGCCATCGGTGAGCGAGCATCCACATCGATAATATGATCATCGATATGCCACAAAATATCAGGTACCAAATGGCCATTAGAATTGGACCGAAATAGATTAAAATGGCACACAAAGACAAGCCAGATTCTGTCCTTGTGTAACACCCTCGATGCGACTATATCTCCCACGTGTCGAGGCACAACTTAGAGGCATAATCGCATTGAAGGCATATGCCGCAAGTTAGGCAATCTTCACAACATCCCATGTAATATATATGTAATAAAAGGGGAGATAACATAGTTGGCTTACACTCGCCACGTCAATCAAGTACATAAATAACATTACATCAGCCAAACACTCATGGCCTGACTACGGCGCCAAAATAAAAGATAACCCAACATGCGACACGGTCCCGATCACCCCCAACTGGGCACCACTACTGATCATCAGGAAAGGAAACATAGTAACGTTGAGAGTCTTTGTCGAACTCCCACTTGAGCTCAAGCGCGTCTCCTGGAGCGGAATCATCAGGCCCTGCATCTGGTGTAATAGTAATCTGTGAGCCACAGGGACTCAGCAATCTCGCACCCTCGCGATCAAGACTATTTAAGCTTAATAGGTAAGGCAAGGTAAATATGTGGAGCTGCAGCAAGCGACTAGCAAATATGGTGGCTAACTTATTCGCAAAAGAGAGCGAGAAGAGGAGGCAAAGCGCGAGCGAGAAACTAGAGAGCAACCTGCGCAAACATTACTCCAACACCGTGTCCACTTCCCGGACTCCGCCGAGAAGAGGCCATCACGGTAACACACTCAGTTGATTCATTTTAATTAAGTTAAGGTTCAAGTTATCTACAACCGGACATTAACAAATTCCCATCTGCCCATAACCGCGGGCACGGCTTTCGAAAGTTCAAATCCCTGCAGGGGAGTCCCAACTTAGCCCATGACAAGCTCTCACGGTCAACGAAGGAATAGACCTCCTCCCAAGACGTTCCGATCAGACTCGGTATCTCGGTTCTTCAAGACACTTCGACAGGTTAAAACAAGACCAGCAACACCGCCCGAATGTGCCGACAAATCCCGATAGGAGCTGCACATATCTCGTTCTCAGGGCACACTCAGATAGGTCAAGCTACGAGTAAAACCAACCCTCGAGTTTCCCCGAGGTGGCCCCGCAGGCTGCCTGGTTCGGACCAACACTCAGAGGAGCACTGGCCCGGGGGGGGGGTTAAAATAAGATGACCCTCGGGCTCCGGAAACCCAAGGGAAAAAGAGGCTAGGTGGCAAATGGTAAAACCAAGGTTGGGCATTGCTGGAAAAGCTTTAATCAAGGCGAACTATCAAGGGGTTCCCATTATAACCCAACCGCGTAAGGAACGCAAAATCCGGGAACATAACACCGATATGACGGAAACTAGGGCGGCAAGAGTGGAACAAAACACTAGGCGAGAGGCCGAGCCTTCCACCCTTTACCAAGTATATACATGCATTAAGATAACAAGATAATATAATGATATCCCAACAAGTAAATAAATGTTCCAACAAGGAACGGCCTCCAATCTTCACCTGCAACTAGCAACGCTATAAGAGGGGCTGAGCAAAGCGGTAACATAGCCAATCAACGGTTTGCTAGGACATGGTGGGTTAGAGGTTTGACATGGCAATTTGGGAGGCTTGAAAGCAAGTGGTAGGCATCGTAGCATTGGCATAGCAAAAGAGCGAGCAAACTAGCATAGCAAAGATAGTAGTGATTTCGAGGGTATGATCATCTTGCCTGCACAGTTGTCAGAGTTGACTGGATCCTCGAAAGCAAACTCAACGGGCTCCTCGTTAGCGAACTCGTCTCCCGGCTCTACCCAAACAAGACAAACAAGCAACAAGGACACAATCAACCACGTGCAAGGATCAAACAATATGATGCAAAGATGATATGCTATGCGGGATGCGATGCGGGATGCATATGCAAGATATGACAGGAAATGCAAGAACCTGGCCTCAACTTGGAAATCCAAGTGTGCCACTGGGAAGATGAGATGAAATCGCTTGAAAACGATATAAAGAACGCCGGAATCGGAGTTACGGTTTGGAAATGGCAAGCGATTCAAATATGACACCGGTCTGTGATCTACAGCAAGTAGCCATCTAAATGCAACGAAATGAACATGCTACAACACCCAAACATGACAACAAAATACATGGCAGGGATGCATTCAAGATGCTTAACAAAAGTCTAGCACTGAGCTACGGCCAATTCATCCATTAACAGGTTCAAACAAGCATGGCAAAAATCCATATGGCAAACAGGTTTCAGACTTAGTGAAATTAACACTTGTCTGGAATTTCAGATCAGGTAGCACTCTTCGGAGCAACAAAACTATATGCTACAGGACCTGAACATGGCAAAGTAAAGCATGGCATGGAGCTACTCAAAGAGCTTAACAAAAGTCCCTTAGTGAACTTGAGCCAAAAGGGGTCAGAAAATACAATTGCAAGCATGTGAACATAGCAAAAACATAATCAGTTTTCAGACTTAGTGAAAACTGGAACATGCTGAAACATAACTCAAGTAGGCATGTTTACGAGCTCGATGCACTCACTACGGTGAAAGTCATGAAAAGCTAAGCATACACCCATCAAGAATACACAAAATGCAAGCTAGACATGGCAATAACAATAGCATAGCATGCACGGATCAACTACAACATCATCGGCAAAATTGCAAACAAGTTGATAATCTGCCCAGATTCACAAAGTAGCAAAAGTAGAGCTCGATTGACTCAAGCTAGGGTGCTCCATAATTGCGAACAAAGACATGAATGGATAGAGCACTACAAGATTAACAAAACATCCTTACTGATCATCCTCAAAAGAGGCACGGATCACTAGGAAACAACATGAACATATGGCAATATGAGATAAACAGATCAAGGACTTGGTGGAATTGCTAAGTCCCTGAAAACAGAATTAGCAAGTGCACCACTTTGCAAGCTTGTGCTAGTCACCACACACATCACAAAAATACATGGGTTGCACCTCTGGAAAGATGACAAAACCCTTAACAAAACATATGCAGAGCATCAGGGCATATCATGCACACATTAATCATGGAAACAATGACAAAAAGCTAAATGGAGCAGCAGATCTGACAATTATCTCAAGTAGCCCTCTTCTAA
The DNA here is from genome assembly GCF_018294505.1 of Triticum aestivum. NCBI lineage: Eukaryota > Viridiplantae > Streptophyta > Magnoliopsida > Poales > Poaceae > Triticum > Triticum aestivum. Next base: position 140,560,031 of record NC_057806.1, read on the forward strand.
CAGCATTTCAGGCATCAAGATGAACTTAAATGAAAATGATGCAATGGAATGAAATGATGTACTCTTTGAGATGAACATTTTGATATGCTATACGCATGAATTGGAGCTACGGATGCAAAGTTACGAGGCTATGAACATTGCAAAAAAAACTAGGACGGGCAAAAAGTCAACCGACTAGGGTTGCCGGCGAACTGTTCACCGGCGCCGGAATCGGTGGAGCTTGCCGTCGCATCTTGGGAGAAGGAGGAGGACGGCGGCGGAGCTCGGCTCCCGAGGGCGGTGAGGGACGTGGGCCCGGGGCGGCGATGGTGCGGCGGCGGAGAGGATCGGCGGCGAGGCGGCGCGGCCGGCGGCGAGGCGGCGCGGTGGCGGCGGAGAGGATCGGCGGCGGAGCGCGCGGGCCATGCAGGGGCCCGACTCGGGCTTGCCCGGGCTGGCGGCGGGACAGGCGGCGGGGCGCCACGTGGCACACGGCGGTTGGCGGCGGTGGGATCCGGACGTTGTCCGGCTCCGTCCGGACACGTCCGGCGGCGACGGAGACAGATTTTTTTTAGGGTTTCGGGGAGGGGGATCCGAGATTTTCGAGGAGGACCTATTTATAGGCCTAGAGGGAGCTAGGAGAGTCCAAATGAGGTGCGGTTTTCGGCCACACGATCGTGATCGAACGCTCTAGATGATGGAGCAGGTTTAGGTGGGTTTTGGGCCAAATTGGAGGGTGTTGGGCTGCAACACACACGAGGACTTTTCGGTCCCTCGGTTAACCGTTGGAGTATCAAACGAAGTCCAAATGATACGAAACTTGACAGGCGGTCTACCGGTAGTAAACCAAGGCCGCTTGGCAAGTCTCGGTCCAATCCGGAAATGTTTAATCCCCACACACGAAAGAAAGGTAGAAAGTACCACCGGAGGAGAACGAAGCGCCGGAATGCAAAACGGACAACGGGGAAAATGCTCGAATGCATGAGACGAACACGTATGCAAATGCAATGCACATGATGACATGATATGAGATGCATGACAACGACAACAACACACGGAGACAAAAACCCGAACCCGAGAAAATAAAATAACTTAACGCCGGAAACGGCAAGAGTTGGAGTACAAATTGGGAAAGTTACATCCGGGGTGTTACAACACTCCACCACTACGAAAGGATCTCGTCCCGAGATCTAGGACTGAAAGAACGCCGGGTACTCAGAACGGAGGTGATCCTCGCGTTCCCAGGTAGCTTCACGGTCGGAATGGTGTGACCACTTGACTTTGAGAAATTTGATTGACTTGTTGCGAGTCTTGCGTTCAGTCTCTTCAAGAATAGCAACTGGGTGCTCACGATAAGAGAGATCTTCTTGGAGCTCAATGTCCTCGAAGTTGACGGTGCGGTCAGGAGTCTTGAAGCACTTTCGAAGCTGAGAGACATGGAACACGTCATGAACATTTGCAAAGTTTGAAGGAAGCTCGAGTTGATAGGCGAGGTCGCCTCTCTTGCTGACAATCTTGAAAGGTCCCACGTATCTAGGGGCAAGCTTCCCTTTGATACCGAAGCGACGAGTACCTTTCATAGGAGAGACGCGGAGGTAAACATGATCTCCGATCTCGAAAGCCAAATCACGGTGCTTACTATCATAGTAGCTCTTCTGGCGGGATTGGGCTGCTTTGAGGTTATCACGAATGACTTTGCACATTTCCTCTGCCTCTGTGATTAAGTCATTACCCAAAAGCTGACGTTCACCGGTTTCAGACCAGTTGAGAGGGGTACGGCACTTCCTGCCATACAGAATTTCAAATGGGGCCTTGCCCGAACTTGCTTGAAAACTGTTGTTGTAGGAGAATTCAGCATAAGGAAGACAATCCTCCCACTTCATGCCGAAGGAGATCACACAAGCCCTGAGCATATCTTCAAGAATCTGGTTGACACGCTCGACTTGACCGCTAGTTTGAGGATGGAAAGCTGTGCTGAAGCGGATGTTGGTGCCCATGGCCTTCTGAAAAGAATCCCAAAACTTGGAGGTAAAGATGCTGCCACGGTCTGAAGAGATCACTTGTGGAATACCGTGCAGAGAGACAATCCGAGAGGTATAGAGTTCCGCCAATTGAGCTGCAGTGATCGACTCTTTGATAGGCAGAAAGTGAGCCACTTTGGTGAGTTTGTCGATGACAACGAATATAGCATCATTGCCACGCTTGGACTTTGGAAACCCAGTCACGAAGTCCATTTCAATGTGGTCAAACTTCCATTCTGGAATGGCAAGAGGTTGGAGGAGACCAGCTGGCCTTTGGTGTTCTGCCTTCACTCTTCTGCAGACATCACATTCATTCACGAATTGAGCAATCTCGCGCTTCATTCGAGTCCACCAATAAGCCTGCTTAAGGTCCTGATACATCTTCGTGCTCCCAGGGTGGATGGAGAGGAGAGAATTGTGAGCCTCGTTCATGATCACTTTACGGAGGTCACCTTTGGGTACAACAATACGATCCTCGAAGAAGAGAGTATCCTTGTCATCAAGGCGGTAGCACTTGTACTTGGGTTGACTCTTGGCAATCCCAATCTTCACCTTTTTCACCATAGCATCAAGAAGCTGGGCTTGGCGAATCTGGTCTTCCAAGGTAGGAGAGACTTGAAGGTTGGCGAGGAAACCTTGAGGAACAACTTGCAGATTAAGTTTGCGGAAAGCTTCACAAAGCTCGGGTTGATAAGGCTTGAGAATCAGACTGTTGCAATAAGCTTTCCTGCTCAATGCGTCAGCAATCACATTGGCCTTGCCTGGAGTATACTCGATACTCGGATTATACTCTTGAATCATTTCGACCCATCGAGTTTGCCTGAGGTTGAGATTAGGCTGAGTGAAGATGTACTTGAGACTCTTGTGATCAGTGAAAATGTCCACTTTTCTTCCCAATAGAGATGTCTCCAAGTCAAAAGAGCATGCACAACTGCCGCCAACTCGAGATCATGAGTGGGGTAGTTCTTCTCATTAGGCTTCAACTGGCGAGAGGTATAAGCAACAACTTTCTTCTCTTGCATCAATACTGCGCCAAGACCTTGGAGAGAGGCATCACAAAAGACCTCGTACGGCTTGGATTCATCAGGCGGAGTCAGAACTGGAGCAGTGATCAATTTCTCTTTCAAAGTGTTGAAAGCAATGTCACACTCCGGAGACCAAACGTACTTGACGTGCTTCTGGAGAAGATTTGAGAGAGGCTTCGCGATCTTAGAAAAGTTTTCAACGAATCTTCGGCAATAGCTTGCGAGACCGAGGAAGCTACGGAGTTGCTTCACGTTCTGAGGAGGTTCCCAATTCACAATTGCAGACACCTTCTCAGGATTCACGGCAATGCCCTTGGCAGAGATGATATGACCAAGATAAAGAACCTCATCGAGCCAAAATTCACACTTGGAGAACTTGGCGTAGAACTGATGTTCCCTGAGCTTATCGAGTACCAAACGCAAGTGCTTGGCATGATCTTCCTTGTTCTTCGAGAAAACCAGAATGTCGTCGAGATAGACCAAAACGAAGTCATTGGTGTAGGCGTTGAAGATGAAGTTCATCATGCGAGAGAACGTCGGAGGAGCGTTGACGAGGCCAAAAGACATGACAGTGTATTCATATGAACCATAGCTTGTCCTGAAAGCCGTCTTGGGAATATCTTGCTCACGGATTCGAATCTGATGATAACCCATACGGAGATCAAGCTTGGAGAATACTTGGGCACCTTTGAGTTGTTCGAACAGCTCGTTGATGTTGGGAAGTGGGTATTTGTTCTTGATGGTCTTCTTGTTCAATGGACGGTAATCAACACAAAGTCGGTCCGTTCCATCCTTCTTCTTCACAAAAAGAACACCACAACCCCACGGAGAAGAACTAGGCCGGATGAGACCCATTTTCTCTTGAATATCGAGTTGCTTCTTCAGCTCCTTCAACTCTTCAGGTCCGAGCTTGTAAGGACGTTTGCACACAGGTTCCGTGCCAGGCTCAAGATCAATAACGAATTCAACTGGCCGGTGCGGAGGCATTCCTGGAAGCTCTTCTGGAAAGACGTCTTGATATTCGCAAACGACTGGAATTTGCGAGATAGCATCCAGTTCACCCTTCTCATTGAGAGAAAACAGACGGATAGTATCATCACGAGCGGCAAAGACAATTACATCCTCAGACGAATGAGTCAATTGAATCTGCCTGGCTGCACAATCAAGATGCGCCTTGTGCTTAGAAAGCCAATCCATTCCGAGAATAAGATCAATATCCGAGTTACCAAGAACCATTGGGGAAGAAAGGAACTTGTAGTCGCCCAATGTGATAGTAACATCTGGCACCTCCAAACTTGCACTCAAACGATTGCCAGGAGAAACGATATCCATTTGTTTACCCAAATGAGAAGAAACGAACTCATGCTTGGTAAAAAATGGCTTTGACATGAAACAATGCGATGCACCAGTGTCAAAAAGAACTTTAGCTGGAATATCATTAACAGGAAGGTTACCCATGATCACATCTGACGAGTCCTCTGCCTGGGCTGCGTTCATCAAGTTGACCTTGGCGTGCTTGGGGTTATGCTTGACCACAGCTGAACTTGCCGATCTGACAGGAGGAGGAGGAGGAAGACGTCTCTGGTTGAAACACTTGTTGGCATAGTGACCCTTCTGTTGGCACTTGTTGCACGTGACCTCTGAAAGCGGACGGTGATACGGAGCACTCGATCTTGGAGCTTGAGACGAAGTCTTGTTCTGAAAGCCAGGGTTGGGTGGGTGGGAAGAACCACTGCCATCTTTGCTCTTCTGCTGATACGGCTGACGGAACGGAGGAGGAGGAAGCCAATACTTCTGCTGCTTGGCCACTTGAGTAGAGGAAGAAGGAGTAACATCTCTGACTCGCTTCTTGGAAGCATCACACCTCAACTGAGCAGCCTCTTGCTTCAATGCCATGTTGTAGAACTCATCGTACCTCAAGGGCTCAAAGAGAACAAGAGCTAGCTGAATTTCTTCTCTGAGACCACCCCTGAACTGGTATATCATGCTCTTCTCATCAGGGACGTCCTGCTTGGCAAAGCGGGCGAGCTTCTGGAACAACTTGTTGTAGTCATAGACAGACAAAGAGCCTTGCTTCAGGTTGCGGAATTCCTCACGCTTGCTTTCAACCACGCTCTGAGGGAATATGATGAGCTCGGAAATCTTGACGGAATTCATCCCAAGTGATAACACGTCCACCTCTGGAGTCCTTGTACTGCTGGAACCATTCTGCAGCTTGATCTTTGAGTTGGAAGGAAGCGAACTTGACAAAGTCCTCAGGCCTGACGTTACTGCACTCGAAATGCTTGCACAGATCCACAAGCCAATCGTCAGCATCGGTTGCCTCAACACAATTGCTGAAAGTCTTTGGCCCGTTAGCAAGGAACTGGTTGAGTGTAGCAAAGTGATTCTGATTGTTGCCTTGGTTCCCTTGGTTGCCTTGATTGCGCTCTTGAAGAATTTGCATGATCAACTGTGTGTTTGCATTGGTTGCGGCCATCACAGCTTGCCATGCCTCCGGAGGAGGTGGAGGTGGTGGCGGATCAGGATTCGGAGTCGTGCGCGTTGGAGGAGCCATCCTGAAGAGGTTGACATCCATTAGCACATTGATAGACAAATATTGAAGCTGAATCCAACGGAATGAAAATTGCAACATATAGTCTTCACATCCGAACAAAATGAACGAATGCATTCCTCTTGAAATGGTCACATATCCATAAATTGAGAAGCCACTTAGAATTAAGGTAGAGAAATAAATCAACAAGGTACGGATCAAGAACGAATAATCGGTAAGAAATCCCAATCTCAAACCAATATCCGTGGAAGAAGAACTAGAGCTACAAGAATTCCCACCTATGAAACTCCCGAACCTTTCCGGTTATGCAATCAGGTGTTGGGGATACAGGGGAAGCATAATATCTCACCCAAATCTAGCAAATCCTACATCCAGCTGTATCCATCCTTCAACACATAACCAAGAAAACTTCGGAAACCATCTACCTCAACCTTCGAAAAGCATCCGTTATACAAGTTATGGCGATACTCCCGAACTCCCGCCCCAGTACTGGGTGGCGTCGAGGTTATCTCACCAACGAACTGCATAAAAGAGATTTTCGATGTCGGCGTACTAAACTCAGGTATTCCAGAACTGCAACGATAAAATTATGACGACAACACCTCAGAGCTCAACTCCCCGGGACACTTCCACAAAACCCCTGACAGGAGGCACCAAGACAATGTTCTCATCATAAAACCATCGGAACGATTCCAAGATACCCGCGTGATCCTAAATTTTTTTAGTGAAATTTGAGAAGAGAAGAGTCAAAACTCTACGTCAGGATGCCTTACCAGAGCGATGAGGAGACTGGGAAGTAAAAAGAATTCCTAAACTCTCCGATATATAATTCCTAAATGACTCAAAACATTTTTCTAGACACAACTCGGCTGCTAAAAACGATCAAGCAATGGGGCTCCTAAGGTCGGGGAAGGCTCTGATTACCAACTTGTAACACCCTCGATGCGACTATATCTCCCACGTGTCGAGGCACGACTTAGAGGCATAATCGCATTGAAGGCATATGTCGCAAGTTAGGCAATCTTCACAACATCCCATGTAATATAATAATAAAAGGGGAGATAACATAGTTGGCTTACACTCGCCACGTCAATCAAGTACATAAATAACATTACATCATCCAAACACTCATGGCCCGACTACGGCGCCAAAATAAAAGATAACCCAACATGCGACACGGTCCCGATCACCCCCAACTGGGCACCACTACTGATCATCAGGAAAGGAAACATAGTAACGTTGAGAGTCCTCGTCGAACTCCCACTTGAGCTCAAGCGCGTCTCCTGGAGCGGAATCATCAGGCCCTGCATCTGGTGTAATAGTAATCTGTGAGCCACAGGGACTCAGCAATCTCGCACCCTCGCGATCAAGACTATTTAAGCTTATAGGTAAGGCAAGGTAAATATGTGGAGCTGCAGCAAGCGACTAGCAAATATGGTGGCTAACTTATTCGCAAAAGAGAGCGAGAAGAGGAGGCAAAGCGCGAGCGAGAAACTAGAGAGCAACCTGCGCAAACATTACTCCAACACCGTGTCCACTTCCCGGACTCCGCCGAGAAGAGGCCATCACGGTAACACACTCAGTTGATTCATTTTAATTAAGTTAAGGTTCAAGTTATCTACAACCGGACATTAACAAATTCCCATCTGCCCATAACCGCGGGCACGGCTTTCGAAAGTTCAAATCCCTGCAGGGGAGTCCCAACTTAGCCCATGACAAGCTCTCACGGTCAACGAAGGAATAGACCTCCTCCCAAGACGTTCCGATCAGACTCGGTATCTCGGTTCTTCAAGACACTTCGACAGGTTAAAACAAGACCAGCAACACCGCCCGAATGTGCCGACAAATCCCGATAGGAGCTGCACATATCTCATTCTCAGGGCACACTCAGATAGGTCAAGCTACGAGTAAAACCAACCCTCGAGTTTCCCCGAGGTGGCCCCGCAGGCTGCCTGGTTCGGACCAACACTCAGAGGAGCACTGGCCCGGGGGGGGGGGGTTAAAATAAGATGACCCTCGGGCTCCGGAAACCCAAGGGAAAAAGAGGCTAGGTGGCAAATGGTAAAACCAAGGTTGGGCATTGCTGGAAAAGCTTTAATCAAGGCGAACTATCAAGGGGTTCCCATTATAACCCAACCGCGTAAGGAACGCAAATTCCGGGAACATAACACCGATATGACGGAAACTAGGGCGGCAAGAGTGGAACAAAACACTAGGCGAGAGGCCGAGCCTTCCACCCTTTACCAAGTATATAGATGCATTAAGATAACAAGATAATATAATGATATCCCAACAAGTAAATAAATGTTCCAACAAGGAACGGCCTCCAATCTTCACCTGCAACTAGCAACGCTATAAGAGGGGCTGAGCAAAGCGGTAACATAGCCAATCAACGGTTTGCTAGGACATGGTGGGTTAGAGGTTTGACATGGCAATTTGGGAGGCTTGAAAGCAAGTGGTAGGCATCGTAGCATTGGCATAGCAAAAGAGCGAGCAAACTAGCATAGCAAAGATAGTAGTGATTTCGAGGGTATGATCATCTTGCCTGCACAGTTGTCAGAGTTGACTGGATCCTCGAAAGCAAACTCAACGGGCTCCTCGTTAGCGAACTCGTCTCCCGGCTCTACCCAAACAAGACAAACAAGCAACAAGGACACAATCAACCACGTGCAAGGATCAAACAATATGATGCAAAGATGATATGCTATGCGGGATGCGATGCGGGATGCATATGCAAGATATGACAGGAAATGCAAGAACCTGGCCTCAACTTGGAAATCCAAGTGTGCCACTGGAAAGATGAGATGAAATCGCTTGAAAACGATATAAAGAACGCCGGAATCGGAGTTACGGTTTGGAAATGGCAAGCGATTCAAATATGACACCGGTCTGCGATTTACAGCAAGTAGCCATCTAAATGCAACGAAATGAACATGCTACATCACCCAAACATGACAACAAAATACATGGCAGGGATGCATTCAAGATGCTTAACAAAAGTCTAGCACTGAGCTACGGCCAATTCATCCATTAACAGGTTCAAACAAGCATGGCAAAAATGCATATGGCAAACAGATTTCAGACTTAGTGAAATTAACACTTGTCTGGAATTTCAGATCAGGTAGCACTCTTCGGAGCAACAAAACTACATGCTACAGGACCTGAACATGGCAAAGTAAAGCATGGCATGGAGCTACTCAAAGAGCTTAACAAAAGTCCCTTAGTGACCTTGAGCCAAAAGGGATCAGAAAATACAATTGCAAGCATGTGAACATAGCAAAAACATAATCAGTTTTCAGACTTAGTGAAAACTGGCACATGCTGAAACATAACTCAAGTAGGCATGTTTACGAGCTTGATGCACTCACTACGGTGAAAGTCATGAAAAGCTAAGCATACACCCATCAAGAATACACAAAATGCAAGCTAGACATGGCAATAACAATAGCATAGCATGCACGGATCAACTACAACATCATCGGCAAAATTGCAAACAAGTTGATAATCTGCCCAGATTCACAAAGTAGCAAAAGTAGAGCTCGATTGACTCAAGCTAGGGTGCTCCATAATTGCGAACAAAGACATGGATGGATAGAGCACTACAAGATTAACAAAACATCCTTACTAATCATCCTCAAAAGAGGCACGGATCACTAGGAAACAACATGAACATATGGCAATATGAGATAAACAGATCAAGGACTTGGTGGAATTGCTAAGTCCCTGAAAACAGAATTAGCAAGTGCACCACTTTGCAAGCTTGTGCTAGTCACCACACACATCACAAAAATACATGGGTTGCACCTCTGGAAAGATGACAAAACCCTTAACAAAACATATGCAGAGCATCAGGGCATATCATGCACACATTAATCATGGCAAAAATGACAAAAAGCTAAATGGAGCAGCAGATCTGACAATTATCTCAAGTAGCCCTCTTCTAACAGCATTTCGGGCATCAAGATGAACTCAAATGAAAATGATGCAATGGAATGAAATGATGTACTCTCTGAGATGAACATTTTGATATGCTATACGCATGAATTGGAGCTACGGATGCAAAGTTACGAGGCTATGAACATTGCAAAAAAAATAACTAGGACGGGCAAAAAGTCAACCGGCTAGGGTTTTCCATATCTGGATCGGGCGACACGAAAAATGAGGATGGCCGGGGAACTGTTCACCGGCGCCGGAATCGGTGGAGCTTGCCGGCGCATCTTGGGAGAAGGAGGAGGCCGGAGCCGGGGAGGTCGGCGGCGGAGCTCGGCTCCCGAGGGCGGCGAGGGGCGTGGGCCCGGGGCGGTGATGGTGCGGCGGCGCGGCCGGGCGGCGAGGCGGCGCGGTGGCGGCGGAGAGGATCGGCGGCGGAGCGTGCGGGCGTGCGGGGGCCCGACTCGGGCTCGCCCGGGCCGGCGGCGGGACGGGCGACGGGGCGCCACGTGGCACGCGGCGGTTGGCGGCGGTGGGATCCGGACGTTATCCGGCTCCATCCGGACACGTCCGGCGGCGGCAGAGACAGATTTTTTTTAGGGTTTCGGGGAGGGGGATCCGAGATTTTCGAGGAGGGCCTATTTATAGGCCTAGAGGGAGCTAGGAGAGTCCAAATGAGGTGCGGTTTTCGGCCACGCGATCGTGATCGAACGCTCTAGATGATGGAGCAGGTTTAGGTGGGTTTTGGGCCAAATTGGAGGGTGTTGGGCTGCAACACACACCAGGCCTTTTCAGTCCCTCGGTTAACCGTTGGAGTATCAAACGAAGTCCAAATGATATGAAACTTGACAGGCGGTCTACCGGTAGTAAACCAAGGCCGCTTGGCAAGTCTCGGTCCAATCCGGAAATGTTTAATCCCCACACACGAAAGAAAGGTAGAAATGACCACCGGAGGAGAACGAAGCGCCGGAATGCAAAACGGACAACGGGGAAAATGCTCGAATGCATGAGACGAACACGTATGCAAACGCAATGCACATGATGACATGATATGAGATGCATGACAACGATAACAACACATGGAGACAAAGACCCGAACCCGAGAAAATAAATTAACTTAACGCCGGAAATGGCAAGAGTTGGAGTACAAATTGGGAAAGTTACATCCGGGGTGTTACACCTTGAGACCATAAATATAATGTCCAACCTTATTGAAGGCCAGAGAGAACATATATCTTCTTCCAGAGAGATGTAAAACCTTAAGACCCGAAGGGTTCCCCCCAATGCAACATTGTAAAGCAATGGCCACGGAATCTTCATTAAGGGGAAAACTTGCTGAGGAGAAATGTGCCACCAAGAAGAACTCTTTGAGCGAACCAGAGGGGGAGAAGTGCACCGAGGAGCCAAAGCGTTGACGCACCTGAGCTGCGACCGCAAGGCCGGGGGAGAAATCCCAATGTAGGAGGCCGTCCATGATGAACTAGGTGAGAGATCACCATCGTTGGTCAACGTGTGGTGGAAGCAGGTGGGAGAGGAGAGGAGAGTAGAGGAGAGCCATCCTCATTCCATCGTGAGTTATCTCCTTCGCCAAGTATTCGGCCGCCCGAAGCTCCGTAATGTTCTCCTCCTTGACGGAGGAGACCATCCACTTGCCCTGACCTCCGGATTCGGACATGGTTGCTTGGGTGGGAAGGAGATGAGACCTTGGGCGTTGGAACTCGAGATTGGAGAGGCAGAGACAGAGAGAGGGCGTGAGAGAGGAAGAGGGAATCCTTATCCCCTTATAAAGGCAACGAATATTGAACGCCTCCTCACTCGCCTTAAGATTCGGCTATTCCCAAGGGCTGTATAAACGGCATGGTTGGGTTCCCACGCCCGTATTGATGAGAATCCCGTAATAAGGGGGCACAATCTCTGCTTTGACAAGACGTGCCAATGGAAACCGCATCTCGAAACATGGACCGGCAGACAAAAAACGGTCCGAAATTATGACCGGACAGACGTGATGTCATATTGTAAAAGCTGTCAGCGGATTAGACTCGTGTAAAAATATATATTCTCTCTACGGTTATGTATGGTGTGTGTGACAGGTCCGGATACTATCATCGCATCCGAAGACTATCTTGAAGTTCGGATAAAAGGGAACCCGCCTTGCAATGCCGAAGACAATCTATGCGCCGAACTCCTCGTCATTGAAGCCAGGTTCACGGGCTACTAAGGGAGTCCTGGACAAAGGGGTCCTCGAGCGTCCGGCCTGTTATCCATGGGCCGGACTGATGGGCTGTGAAGACATGAAGGCCGAAGACTATACCTGAGTCCGGATTGGACTCTCCTTGGCATGGAAGGCAAGCTTGGCGACCGACTATGAAGATTCCTTCTTATGTAACCGACTCTATGTAAACCCTAGATCCCCTCGGTGTCTATATAAACCGGAGGGGATAGTCCAGAAAGGATACATTCATTACCATAGTCATATAGGCTAGACTTCTAGGGTTTAGCCATCATGATCTCGTGGTAGATCAACTCTTGTAACACCCATATTCATCAATATCAATCAAGCAGGACGTAGGGTATTACCAGCATAGAGAGGGCCCGAACCTGGGTAAACATTATGTCCCCTGTCTCCTGTTACCATTGATCCTAGACGCACTGTTCAGGACCCCCCACCCGAGATCCGCCGGTTTTGACACCGACATCTTGTCACTCCTTATTCTCCTCATATCGATATCTCACCCAAAACACGAAAACTTCAATCACACAAAATTTAACGGAACTTTGTGAGATAGGTTAGTATGATAAAGAGCAAACCATTTCACTTTTGGCACTGTCAAAGACAAGATTCATAATTGTCCTCACACAATTCCTACTGTAGCATATCATTTTCACAATTTATGTTGAGCAATATAAGCCATGGAAACTAGAAAACAAGCAAACTATGCATTGAAAACAGAATCTGTCAAAAACAGAACAGTCTGTAGTAATCTGTACTCAAACCATACTTCTGCTACTCCAAAAATTATGAAAAAATAGAAAAACCTGAGAAATTTGTCTATTAATCCTCTGCAAAAAGAATCAGCATTTTATCATGCTTCTGTTAAAAATGAGAATTGTTTTCCTGAGCGCAAAAGTTCCTGTTTTTCAGCAAGATCAAATCAACTATCACCGTAAGCCATCCCAAAGGTCTTACTTGGCACTTTATTGAAAAAGCAATAAAACATGATTAATACAGTAGCCTAATCATGTGAACACACAAAAACAGTAGGTAGAAGTGTTGGGTTGTCTCCCAACAAGCGCTTTTCTTTTATGCCTTTTAAGCTAGGCATGATGATTTCAATGATGCTTGCATAAAAGATAAGAATTGAAACATGAAGAGAGCATCATTAAGCATATGACTAGAAAATTTAAGCCTAACCCACTTCCTATGCATAGGGATTTTGTGAGCAAAAAAATTATGGGAACAAGAATCAACTAGCATAGGAAGGCAAAACAAGCATAACTTTAAGATTTTCAACACATAGAGAGGAAACTTGATATTATTGCAATATGTAAAAGCATATGTTCCTCTCTCATAATAATTTTCAGTGGCATCATGAATTAATTCAACAATATAGCTATCACATAAAGCATTCTTTTCATAATCCACAAGCATAGAAAACTTATTACTCTCCACATAAGCAAATTTATTCTCATCAATAATTGTGGGAGCAAACTCAACAAAATAATTCTCATGTGATTGGAAATTAAAATCATGATTACAAGTTTCATGGTTATTATTATTCGTTATAGCATACATGTCATCACCATAATCATCATAGATAGCAACTTTGTTGCCATAATCAATTCCAACCTCTTCCAAAATAGTGAATTGATCATTAAATAAAGTCATGACCTCTCTGAATCCACTTTCATCATTATAATCATCATAAATAGTGGGTGTGCAATCATCATAATAAATTTTATCATCAAAACTTGGGGGACTAAAAATATCATATTTATCAAATATAGCATCCCCAAGCTTATGGCTTTGCATATGATTAGCATCATAGGTATTCAAAGAATTCATACTAACAACATTGCAATCATGCTCATCATTCAAATATTTTGTGCCAAACATTTTATTGACTTCTTCTTCTAACAATTGAGCACAATTTTCCAAACCATCATTTTCACGAAAGATCTTATAAAGATGATCAATAATATGACGCAACCTCAATTCCATTTTTTGTAGTTTTCTTATAATAAACCAAACTAGTGATAAAACAAGAAACTAAAAGATTCGATTGAAAGATCTAAAGATATACCTTCATGCACTCACCTCCCCGGCAACGGCGCCAGAAAAGAGCTTGATGTCTACTATGCAACTTTATTCTTGTAGACACGTGTTGGGCCTCCAAGCGTAGAGTTTTGTACGACAGTAACAATTTTCCCTCAAGTGGATGACCTAAGGTTTATCTATCTGTGAGAGGTGTAGGATAAAGATGGTTTCTCTCAAACGAACCTGCAATCAAATACAAGAAATCTCTTGTGTCCCCAACACACCCAATACAATGGCAAGTTGTATAGGTGCACTAGTTCGGCAAAGAGATGGTGATAAAAGTGTAATATGGATGGTAGAAATATATTTTTATAATCTAAATAAATAAAAATAGCAAGGTAGCAAATAGTAAACGGGCACAAAAACGGTATTGCAATGCTTAAAAACAAGGCCTAGGGTCCATATTTTCACTAGTGCTATCTCTCAACAGTGCTAACATAGTTGGATCATATGATTATCCCTCAAAGTGTAACGAAGAATCACTCCTGAGTTCCTATTAGCGGAGAACAAAAGATATGAATTTTTTGTAGGGTACGAAACCACCTCAAAGCTATTCTTTCTGTTTGATCTATTCAAGAGTCCGTACTAGAATAACACAAAGCTATTCTTTCCGCTCGATCTATCCTAGAGTTCGTACTACAATAACACCAAAGCAAGTTCATATTCATAATACTCAATCCACACAAAGAACTATAAAGAGACCCCAAAGTTTCCGTCAGAGAAAAGATAATAAAAACGTGCATCAACCCCTACACATAGATTACCCCAATATCACCGCGGGAATCCGTGAGTTGAATGCCATAACATATATCAAGTGAATCAATAAGATACCCCAATTGTCAACTCAAGTATTCATACCGCAAGACATATATCATGTGTTCTCAAATTTGAACATTCAATCCAACATGACAAAACTTCAAAGGGTAAAGATTCAATTCATCACAACAAGAGTATAGAGGGGAGAAACATCATATGATCCGACTATATTAACAAAGCCCGTGATATAGATCACGAGAGAGAGAGAGAGATTAATCACATAGCTACTGGTACAAACCCTAAGCCCCGAGGGTGGACTACTCCCTCCACATCGCGGTGGCCGCTGGGATGATGAAGATGGCCGCCGGAGATGATTCCCCCCTCCTCCCCCGTCCGGCAGGGTGCCAGAACAAGTCTCGATTGGTTTTCGGTGGCTACGGAACCCTGCGGCGGCGGAACTTCTGATCTAGTTTAACCCTGAGGGGTTTCAGAATATTTGGGAATTTATAGTGCAAAGAAGGGGTGCGGGAGGCCACTGAGGTGGGCACAACCCACCTGGGCGTGCCAGGGGGCCCTGGCGCGCCCTAGTGAGTTGTGCCCCCTCGTGGCATCCCCTAGGTGCAGCTCTGGCCCAATGGGTTCCTTCTGGTCAAAAAAATCTCCGTAAAGTTTCATGGTGTCTGGACTCCGTTTGATATTGATTTTCTGCGATGTAAAAAAAAGCAAAAAACAGCAACTGGCAGAGGGCACTGGGTCAATAGGTTTGTCCCAAAAATGATATGAAGTGGCTATAGAAAGATTGTAAAACACCCAAGAATGATAAAATAAAGCATGAATACTTCATAAATTATAGATACGTTGGAGACGTATCACGGGCTTTGCACCTAGTGGTGCTTCCACGACGTAATTCTTCTGTGCAACAATGAGGATAATCCTCAAGTTATGAACCCAGTTCGTGTAGTTCCTACCATCATCTATCAACTTAGCTTTCTCTAGGAACGCATTAAAATTCAAAGGAACAGTAGCACGGGCCATTTATCTACAACAACATAGACATGCAAAATACTGTCAAGTACTAAGTTCATGATAAATTAAAGTTCAATTAATCATATTACTTAAGAACTCCCACTTAGATAGATATCCCTCTAGTCATCTAAATGATCACGTGATCCATATCAACTAAACCATGCCTGGTCATCACGTGAGATGGAGAAGTTTTCAATGGTGAACATCACTATGTTGATCATATATACTATATGCTTCACGCTCGACATTTCGGTCTCAGTGTTCCGAGGACATATCTGCATATGCTAGGCTTGTCTAGTTTATCCTGAGTATTCTTCTTGTGCAAAACTGGCTTGCATCCATTGTATGAGAACATAGAGCTTATCACACCCGATCATCACGTGGTGTCTCGGAACAACAAGCTGTAGCAATGGTGCATAGTCAGGGAGAACACTTGTACCTTGAAATTTAGTGAGAGATCATCTTATAATGCTACCGCCGTACTAAGCAAAATAAGATGCATAAAGGATAAACATCACATGCAATTAATATAAGTGATATGATATGGCCATGATCATCTTGTGCCTTCGATCTCCATCTCCAAAGCACCGTCATGATCACCATCGTCACCGGCTTCACACCTTGATCTCCATCGTAGCATCGTTGTCGTCTCGCCAACTATTGCTTCTACGACTATCGCTACCGCTTAGTGATAAAGTAAAGCAATTACATGGCGATTGCATTTCATACAATAAAGCGACGACCATATGGCTCCTGCCAGTTGCGAATAACTGTTACAAACCATGATCATCTCATACAAAAATTTATATATCATCACGTCTTGACCACCTCACATCACAACAAGCCCTGCAAAAACAAGTTAGATGTCGTCTAGTTTGTTGTTGCAAGTTTTACGTGGCTGCTATGTGCTTCTAGGAAGAACCATTCTTACGTACGCATCAAAACCACAACGATTTTTCGTCAAGTGTGTTGTTTTAACCTTCAACAAGGACCTGGCGTAGTCAAACTTGATTCAACTAAAGCTGGAGAAACAGACACCCGCTAGCCACCTGTGTGCGAAGCACGTCGGTAGAACTAGTCTCATGAACGCGGTCATGTAATGTCGGTCTGGGCCGCTTCATCCAACAATACCGCCGAATAAAAAGACGAGAAGGAAGGAGGGGGGCGCCACCCCCTCCCCTTGTCCAATTCGGATTGGGCAAGGTGGGGCGCGTGCCACCTCTAGCCGGCCCTCTCTTTTCTCCACTAAGGCCCATGATGGCCCATTAACTTCCCGAGGGGGTTTCGGTAACCCCGGTACTCCGAAACTTATCTGAAACGACCCAAACCATTCCGATGTCCGGATGTAGCCTTCCAATATATGAATCTTTATGGCTCGACCATTTCGAGACTCCTCATCATGTCTGTGATCTCATCCGGGACTCCGAACAAACTTCGATTCATCAAAACATGAAACTCATAATACAAATCGTCATCGAATGTTAAGCATGTGGACCCTACGGGTTTGAGAACTATATAGACATGACCAAGACACATATCCGGTCAATAACCAATAGCGGAACCTGGATGCTCATATTGGCTCCTACATATTCTACAAAGATCTTTATCGGTCAAACCGCATAACAACATACGTTGTTCCCTTTGTCATCGGTATGTTACTTGCCCAAGATTCGATCGTCAGTATCATCATACCTAGTTCAATCTCGTCACCGGCGAGTATATTTACTCGTTCTGTAATGCATCATTCCATGACTATCATGTTGCTTGCAAGGATCATAGTGATGTGCATTACCGAGAGGGCCCAGAGATACCTCTCCGATACACAGAGTGACAAATCCTAATCTCGATCTATGCCAACTCACAAAAACCATCGGAGACACCTGTAGAGCATCTTTATAATCACCTAGTTACGTTGTGATGTTTGATAGCACACAAGGTGTTCCTCCGGTATTTGGGAGTTGCATAATCTCATAGTCAAAGGAACATGTATAAGTCATGAAGAAAGCAACAGCAATAAAACTAAACGATCATTATGACAAGCTAATGGATGGGTCTTGTCCATCACATCATTCCCATAATGATGTGATCTCGTTCATCAAATGACAACACATGTCTATGGTCAGGAAACTTAACCATCTTTGATTAACGAGCTAGTCAAGTAGAGGCATACTAGGGACACTCTGTTTTCTCTATGTATTCACACATGTACTAAGTTTCCGGTTAATACAATTCTAGCATGAATAATAAACATTTATCATGATATAAGGAAATATAAATAACAACTTTATTATAGCCTCTAGGGCATATTTGCTTCAAGTAGTTCATCACAGAAATCAGTTCTAGTGAGGCCTGCACCAATTAGTGAGGAAGCTAATGATAATGATCAGGAAACTTCAGATCAAGCTACTTCCGAACCTCGTAGACCAACCAGAGTACGTTCCGCACTAGAGTGGTACGGTAATCATGTTCTGGAAATCATGTTACTAGACCATGACGAACCTACAAACTGTGAGGAAGCAACGATGAGCCCAGATTCTGCGAAATGGCTTGAGGTCGTGAAATCTGAGATGGGATCCATGTATGAAAACAAAGTATGGACTTTGGTTGACTTGCCCGATGATAGGCAAGCCACAGAGAATAAATGGATCTTCAAGAAGAAGACTGATGTTGATGGTAATGTTACAGTCTACAAAGCTCGACTTGTTGCGAAAGGTTTTCGACAAGTTCAAGGAGTTGACTATGATGAGACCTTCTCACCCGTAGCGATGCTTAAGTCCATCCGAATCATGTTAGCAATTGCTGCATTTTATGATTATGAAATTTGGCAAATGGATGTCAAAACTGCATTCCTTAATGGATATCTTAAAGAAGAGTTGTATATGGTGCAACCAGAAGGTTTTGTCGATCCAAAAGGTGCTAACAAAGTGTGCAAGCTCCAGCGATCCATTTATGGACTGGTGCAAGCATCTCGGAGTTGGAATATACGCTTTGATAGTGTGATCAAAGCATATGGTTTTATACAGACTTTTGGAGAAGCCTGTATTTACAAGAAAGTGAGTGGGAGCTCCGTAGCATTTCTGATATTATATGTGGATGACATATTGTTGATCAAAAACAAAGCATATTGATGATGCATTACAGAACAAGTAAGGAGACTTACCGATAACGAGATTGAACTAGGTATAAAGATACCGACGATCGAATCCCGAGCAAGTAACATACCCATGAAAAAGGGAATGACGTATGTTGTCATTGCGGTTTGATCAATAAAGATCTTCGCAGAATATGTAGGAACTAATATGAGCATCCAGGTTCTGTTGTTGGCTATTGCTCAGAGATGTGTCTTGGTCATGTCTACATAGTTCTCGAACCCGTAGGGTCCGCACGCTTAACGTTCGATGACGATTTGTATTATGAGTTATGTGTTTTGGTGACCTAAGATTTTTCTGAGTCCTGTATGAGATTACGGACATGATGAGGAGTCTCAAAATGGTTGAGGGGTAAAGATTGATATATTGGATGATAGTATTCAGACACCGGAATGGTTCCAGAGTGTTTCGGGTATTTTTAGGAGTACTGGGAGGTTACTGGAACCCCCCGGGGAAGTAATGGGCCAACATGGGCCACGGGGGAGAGAGAGGGGAGCCCACAAGGGGTGACGCCCCCCATTGGTTGTACGAATTGAACAAGGGGGGGGGGGTGCGGCCCCCCTTTCCTTCCCCCTCTCCCTCTCCTTCCCCCTTTCCCCCTCCGAAAGAAGGAAGGGGGCCGAGTTGGACTAGGAGTCCTAGTCGGTTCCCCCCCATGGCGCGCCCCTTAGGCCGGCGTCCTCCCCTCCTCCTTTATATATGGGGGCAGGGAGCACCCCAAAGCACATCAATTGTTCTCTTAGCCATGTGCGGTGCCCCCTCCATAGTTTACTCCTCCGGTCATATTGTCGTAGTGCTTAGGCGAAGCCCTGCGTGGATCACATCACCATCACCGTCACCACGCCATCATGCTGACGAAACTCTCCTCGACACTTTGTTGGGTCAAGAGTTCGAGGGACGTCATCGAGCTGAACGTGTGCAGAACTCGGAGCCGCCGTACGTTTGGTGCTTGATCGGTTGGATCGTGAAGACGTTCGACTAAATCAACCGCGTTAAGCTAACGCTTCCGCTTTCGGTCTACGAGGGTACGTGGACACACTCTCCCCCTCTCGTTGCTATGCATCTCCTAGATAGATCTTGAGTGATCGTAGGAATTTTTTTGAAATTGCATGCTACGTTCCCCAACACCCTCCTCTTCGGGGATGCACCTTTGAAGGACTCCAGTAGTACTTTTCTTGGATAGTTCACCTTCATGAACTTTATAGGCTTTAGAACGTCGAACTATGCGACGGGCCTCATTTTGATCATCGGGAAGCTCCTGCCTATTAAGGTAGGCCAGGAAGGGTTCGGTCCATGGGGCAATAACGCCCATGATTACAAGGGCAGAAGGTGTTATTTCGGTGGCCAAACCCCCGATGATATCTGTATTGTGTTCAGTTGCTGGGGGTATGATCGGGTCGGACTAGTATTTCCACTCTCGCCCTGCCATACCACGGATGGCTTAAAGAGTCTTTCCACAAAGGTGTTAGGTGGGACGAGATCATGCTTGGCGCCCATTTGAGCGAGGATGTCCGCTGCCTGGTTACTATCTCGAGCAACATGATGGAACTCGAGCCCCTTGAACCGAGCCGATATATTGAGTACGTCATTTTGATATGCCGCCATTTTCGGATATTTTGCATCGAACTCTCCATTTATTTGGGATATCGCGAGGTTTGAATCCCTGTGCACCTCTAGGTGTTGTATGGCCATGGAGACAGCCATTCGGAGGCCGTGTAGAAGAGCCTCTTATTCGGCTGCATTATTGGAGTCTGTATACATGATTTGCAGCACGTAGGGGACTGTGTCCCCCGTAGGGGATGTCAAAATGACACCGGCCCCTAGTTCATAAAAACATAATCATAACAGTAGCATAATTGTGCTAACACACAAGAACAGGAAGCAAAAAGCAAAAATAAATTTTATTCATTGGGTTGCCTCCCAACAAGCGCTATAGTTTTATGCCCTTAGCTAGGCATAAAGCAAGGATCTAAGTTTTGTCATCTTTGGTTCGAGATCCATAAGATGCCCTCATGATTGATTCATATGGTGGCTTAATTCTAGTTCTAGGAAAGTGTTTCATACCCTTACTCAAAGGAAATTGGAACTTAATATTGCCTTCTTTCATATCAATCACGGCACCGGTAGTGCGTTAAAACGGTCTACCAAGAATAATTGAACAAGATGGATTGCAATCAATATCAAGAATAGTAAAATCTATGGGCACATAATTCCTATTTGCAAGAATAATAACATCTTCCCATAGGCTTTTTAATAGTAGAATCCCCCAAGTGTAAATTTAAAGAGCATGATTCAAGATCGGTAAGACCAAGCACATCACATAAAGATTTCGGAATTGTAGAAACACTAGCACCCAAGTCACATAGAGCAAAACACTCATAATTTTTAATCTTGACTTTGATAGTAGGTTCCCATTCATCATGCAATTTTCTAGGAATTGAAACTTCTAATTCCATTTTTTCTTCAAGAGCTTTCATCATAACATCAACAATATGTTTAGTAAAAGCTTTATTTTGTTCATAAGCATGGGGTGAATTTATCATGGATTGCAACAAATAAATACAATCAGTCAAAGAGAAATTATCATAATTAAAGTCTTTGTAATCCAAAAGAGTGGGCACATCACTAGCTAAAGTTTTGACCTCTTCAAACCCACCTTCATCAATTTTTCAACAAGATTTTCGCCCTCCGAAATATTGGGATGCCTTATACCTAAAGTTGACTCTTCTCTAGTCCATTTTTCATCAATATTAACTTTACTAAACAAGGAAACAATAGAATAAACACCAATCATTTTAAGATCTTCATCACTTTTGTCTTCTAATGAGATTGGTTTAGCGGCCATTTGATTTACTAAGGTAGCTTGTGCATCGGATATTTTTACTAGCAAACTTTCGGAAAAATCATACTTAGATTGGACATTGAAAACTTCTCTACTGATATCATCAAGTTGTTTTGTAATAGCATCAAGCACAATGGAGTGCTCCTTAAGTTCTTTAGTAAAATACTTATTATGCTCAAGTTGTGTAGTCATATACTCCTTCGTACTTTTCTCCATTTCAAGCATAATATTTGGGTAAGGAACATCATAATATTTTCTTTGAGGCATCATGACTACGCAAATAGGAATGCACACAAAAACAGATCTGGCAAGAAAACGGCAAACGAGAAAGAGAGGCAAATAAAACGACAATTTTTTGTGAAGTTGGGGAGAGGTAAACAAGAGGCAAATGGCAAATAATGTAAATTGCGAGGAGATGAGATTTGTGATTAGGAACCTGGTTATGAAGAAGATCCTCCCCGGCAGTGGTGCCACAAATTCCTTTTGATCGCTCTCTGACTATAGCGCCAGAAAGGCTCCTGTCTGCTAGGACTACGTCGGTATTTCCCCAAAGAGGAAGGGATGATGCAACACAACAACGGTAGGTATTTCCCTCAGTGAAGAAACCAAAGGTTATCGAACCAGTAGGAGGACCAAGCAACACACCATAAACAGCACCTGCACACAAATAACAACACCTCGCAACCCGACGTGTTAAAGGGGTTGTCAATCCCTTTCGGGTAACGATGCAAGAAAATTGTAGTAGATTGAAATAATAGATCGCAAATAAAATAAAGTGCAGCAAAGTATTTTGTATTTTTTCTTTAATAGATCTAAATAAAAATGCAAAGTAAAAGTGGATCGCAAGCAAATATATGAGGAAGAAGACCCTAGGGTCGTAGGTTTCACTGGTGGCTTCTCTCAAGAAAGATAGCAAACAGCGGGTAAAAAAATTACTATTGGGCAATTGATAGAACCTCAAATAATTATGATGATATCCAGGCAATGATCATTACATAGGCATCACGTCCAAGATTAGTAGACCAACTCCTGCTTGCATCTACTACTATTACTCCACACATCGACCGCTATCCAGCATGCATCTAGTGTATTAAGTTCATGGAAAACGGAGTAATGCAATAAGAACAATGACATGATGTAGACAAGATCCTTTTATCTATTGCATAGATATAGATCCCTTCTTCTTATCCTTAGTAGCAATGATACATACGTGTCGGTTCCTTTTCTGTCACTGGGATCAAGCACCATAAGATCGAACCCACTACCGGGCACCTCTTCCCATTGCAAGATAAATAGATCAAGTTGGCCAAACAAAACCCAAATATCAGAGAAGAAATGTGAGGCTATAAGAGATCATGCATATAAGATATCAAAGAAACTCAAATAACTGTCATGGATATAAAAAGATATGACTGATCATAAACTCAAAGGTCATCGGATCCCAACAAACACACCGCAAAAAGAGTTACATTGTATGGATCTCCAAGAGAAGAGACCATTGTATTGAGAATCAAGAGAGAGAGATGAAGCCATCTAGCTACTAACTACGGACCCGGAGGTCTACAAAGAACTACTCACGCATCATCGGAGAGGCACCATGGTGAACCCCATCCGAGATGATGTCTAGATTGGATCTGGTGGTTCTGGACTCTGCGGCGGCTGGATGAATATTTCGTCGACTCCCCTAGGGTTTCTGGAATATTGGGGTGTTTATAGAGCAAAGAGGCAGTCCGGGGGACACCCAAGGTGGGCACAACCCACCAGGGCGCGCTTGGGCCACCTGGTGCGCCCTGGTGGGTTGTCCCCTCCTCAGGACTCCCCCAGGTGCAACCAGGGCCCAACATGTTCCTTCTGGTCCACAAAAAATCTCCGTAAAGTTTCGTGGCATTTGGACTCCGACTGATATTGATTTTTTGTGATGTAAAAAACACGGAAAAAAAACATGAACTGGCACTTGGCACTATGTCAATAGGTTAGTACCAAAAAATGATATAAAATGATTATAAAACATCCAATATTGATAATAAAACAACATGGAACAATCAAAAATTATAGATACGTTGGAGACGTATCAGCATCCCCAAGCTTAACTCCTACTCGTCCTCGAGTAGGTAAGTGATAAAAACAGAATTTTTGATGTGGAGTGTTGTTTAACATGTCATATCATATTCTTTTCTTTATAGCATGGACATTTGGACTTTTTATGTGATTCAAAGCAATAGTCTAGTTTTGACATGATAATTTAGATACTCAAGCATATCAACAAGCAACCATGTCTTTCAAAATATCAATGCTAAAATAAGTTATCCCTAGCCCATCATGCTCAAACATTGATCCATTCATGAAACACACTCGAATATTAGCTACACCCAATGCTTAAGTACGATCATATTGCCTCCTAGTTGGTGCTTTTATAAGAGAAGATGGAGACTCAAAATATAAATTGCATAAAGTAAAAGAAGGGGCCTTCGCAGAGGGCAGTAGGGATTTGTAGAGGTGCCAGAGCTCAAGGTGAAAAACTTAGAGATAAAAACATTTTGGTAGGTGTATCTATCCCACCAA
The DNA here is from genome assembly GCF_018294505.1 of Triticum aestivum. Lineage (NCBI taxonomy): Eukaryota > Viridiplantae > Streptophyta > Magnoliopsida > Poales > Poaceae > Triticum > Triticum aestivum. Next base: position 140,584,190 of record NC_057806.1, read on the forward strand.
CGAAAACGACTTAGACTTCCCAATACTTTCCATGCATAGATGTATCATAGGCGGTTCCCAAACAGAAAATAAAGTTTATTCCTTTTTCCACCATAACTTTCACTTTCCATGGCTAATTGTATCCACGGGTGCCCTCCATACCAACACTTTCCAAGGAATTTATTATTTGACAACATAAAGTAAATTCATTTTTTTTTTGCATTTCAGGACTGGGCATCCCTAATACCTTTGCCTTACTCTCGTGCAATGACAAGTGAATAAACACTCATCTTGAGAATAACACATCTAGCATGGAAAATATTAGCCACCCCTCACCGCTCCGCGAGCGAAACAAACACACAAAAGAGAAGTTTATTTTGAAAAATAGAGATGGCACATGAAAATTTGCTTAGAACGGCAAAAGAATACCGCATATAGGTAGATATAGTGGACTCATGTGGCAAAACTGGTTTTTAAGGTTTTTGGATGCACAAGTAGTGATCATACTTAGTGCAAAGTGAAGGCTAGCAAAAGGTTTTTGGAGCGTGTCCTCATAGATGAGTTTAAGTCCACTACCACCGTCCATGAGCACTTTGGTGAGTCGAAAGCCATCCACAATCAGGTTTAAGACCAAGGCGACTGGTGCTCGGACTGATCAGGCACTTGGTTTGTCGTCGGTAGTGAAAGTTATGGTCGTGTCGTTCCAAGGGTTCATTGCGGTTACTTGGTTGACTTCGACGAGGTCGCGGAGCGCCCTTTTGCTCCGATTATTTGAAGAGAAGTCTCGAAGACCGTAAAGACGTTGAGATCGTCATCCTCCGAAGAATGCTTCTCTGGAGTGATATTGGTGAGGATAGCCTCACCGCTTTTAGCCACTTGCCAGAGTACCCAGCATGCCCGCAGGCTGTGAGTTGGTTCGATACTCGGCGTCGCATGTATCTGACATGGTTTATCGAGGAGTTCGTCAAGAACTGTTCTATGCCCCTTGAGGGGTTTGTTTTTTTCAACAGGCTTATGGTCGGATGCCTCGTAGGGATGCATCCGTTTTGCCCGTGTGGTGGACCGCTTAAAGGCAGCAGGTTCCAACCGGGCGTTCTGGGCCTTCCATGTGCTCTCCATCGCACAGTACTTCTATACTAAGTGTGATAATTCCGTGAAGGTCTGTATGCGGCGGTGGTTGAGGGCATTCAGAATTCCCTCATTCGTACAATTATGATAAAAAACCGAAATTGCTTCGTCGTCACAGTAATCTTTGATCTTGTTTTTAACAAGGAGGAATCTGGCCCAGAAGTGATGGACTGTTTCCCGAGGTTGCTGTCGTACATACATTAGGTCACATATGTCTGGAGGGCCTGAATTACTTTGAGAGTATTGATTGTGGTGGGTGAGTGGGTAAAAACTTGAATCCTGACCCAAGATTGAATCTCGAGCTTGAAAAATCTCTGAGGTCACCAGTTCGGGCCCGGGAAGATCCCGACGCTTTCCGGGCTATATGTCCGACCCTGGGTTCGGAGGACGTGAAGTCCCATCTGGAGGGAGGTTGTCCGCCTCGAGGGGCTCGGAGATCCGGACATAGCTGGTTATTAACTTAGTGGAAGAAGTGTTTTCGGGCCGTTCCTCGACGACCGCTACCAGATGGGTGATCGGTGGGGATTTGATTTCCCTCTGATCGAGTTTGAGCCCAACCCGATCATAGTCTATTGCAAGCCCCAGGGTAGCGATGCCATCTAGCAGCTCATTCAAGGACGAGATCTCCACCGGATCCATCTTTCCGGAGTGTTCGAGGTCAATGCGGAGGTGATGTTTGGCGATTGTATGGGCTGACGTTGGCTTAACGGACGTGCGTGCACCCACGACGAAACCGCCGAGCTGGAGGACCTGCCCTGAAGTTAGGTCCCTTCCAGAAGTGATATCATCATTGATGATAAGGCGGGCCATCAATCCTTCTATCGACAACACAATGGAACTCTCAGTGAAAGCACCAATGTCAGTGTCAAAACTGGCAGATCTCGGGTAGGGGGTCCCGAACTGTGCGTTTGAGGATCAATGGCAACAGGGACAAAGGGGACACAATGTTTACCCAGGTTCGGGCCCTCTTAAAGGAGGTAAAACCCTACTTCCTGCTTGATTATATTCGATGAGTATAGGGGTTACAAGAGTAGATCTACCTCGGGATTGTAATGGCTAAAACCTAGCCGTCTAGCCTATGAGAATTCTAATAGCCCCTACGGACTAAACCCTCCGGTTTATATACACATCAGGGGCTAGGTTTGTACAGACTCGGTTCATGGGGGAAGGAAACAACATATCCGGACACCAACCTTGCTGTTTGCGCATACAGGAGTCCTGCCCGGACACGGAGAAAAGGTCTTCTGCTTGTATCTTCACGGCCCATCAGTCCGGCCCATATCAAATAGCCTGGACACCCGAGCACCCCCTAGTCCAGGACTCCCTCAGTCATTAGCATTGCTTTGATCAAATGTTGATTGTGAAGTATTGTATGTTAAGTCTTGTCTTATGAATATGTGTGGTTGCTAAAATCGTTGAGTACTGCTTGTTAAGTATTGCGTTAATTAGACATCCTTTTTTGAAATAGTGTTGTCAAACTAGTAGTCACGTTAGTGCCGACCTAAGAGCATGTATGTTACGCCAGATGTCTAGGCCCACACTCTCCAGGAAGATACATCATATACACCATCCGGTTATATAGCAAATGGAGGCCATCAGGAGGTGTTGCATAGCTGAGAAGCTAGCCCAAGGGACAAATGCAATTGAGAAGCTCGGCGAACCATATGGAACTTCTTATTGAAACTCATAAACTTACTTTTTTAACTGAAAGTAGCAGTGAATATTCCTCAAAGCATTCAAACCATTTTTCTAAGGCTTCATGTCGGACAAAAGCCAACTCTCACCCATTTCTATAATTGCGTACTACGAATACTTACTTCATATATTACATATATGAGGTGGTTGTCGATGTCAAATCCGGCAGATCTCGGGTAGGGGGGCCCAAGCTGTGTGTCTGAGGATCGATGGTGATAAGGGACAATAGGGACACAATGTTTACCCAAGTTTGGTCCCTCTTAAAGGAGGTAAAACCCTATGTCATGCTTGATTGTATTCGATGAATATAGGGGTTACAAGAGTTGATCTACCTTGAGATCGTAATGGCCAAACCCTAGTTGTCTAGCCTATATTTATTCTGATAGCCTCTACGGACTAAACCCTCCGATTTATATACACACCAGAGGGGCCTAGGGTTGTACAGAGTTGGTTTGCAGAGGAAGGAAGTAGTACATCCGGACACCAAACTTGTCGTCCACGCATATAGGAGTCCTACCCAGACACGGGGGAAGGTCTTCTGTTCTATCTTCACGGTTCATCAGTCTGGCCCATATCGGATAAGTTAGACACCTAAGGACCCCCGAATCCAGGACTCCCTCAGTAGCCCATAAACCAGTCTTCGCTGATGATGTGTTCGGCAAGCGGATTATCTTCAGCATTGCAAGGCACGTTCCTCCTCCTGAATATTTTAAGTTAGCTTCCTGCATAAAGGAACTGTGTATGGCTCTGTAATCAATACAACCCTTAGCCATGAAGGCAAGACATCAAAATAGGAACAATGTCTTTTACTGACAACTTTTTTGGCGAAGCGTCACACTTGACTCTTCAATATTTTGAACCATTTTCACACCTCCCATTTTGCGTTTCGAGGTCTAACCTCCATTGGCACGTCTCGTCAAAACAGACATCGTGCCTGCACATTACGGGATTCTCATCAATATGGTTTGGGTAACCCAACTGTGCATTACGCACGATCTCGTTGGGAACAGGCGAGGTTTATGGCTTGAGAGGGGGACGTTTGGTATTTTCACCGTCTATAAGAGGACAAAGATCCCTCCTTTTTCCCCACTCCTTCCTCTAGCTCCTCTAGCTCCTGTCCTCCAACCTCCAAGCTCCAGCGCCCGCAACTCCGATATTTACCTCCGCTGCCACTCTCCTCAGCAATGGTTGGGTCCGGTTCCAAGGGCAAGTGGGAGGCCTCCTCCGTCACCGAAAAGGACGTCAAGGATCTCCGGAGCATGGGCTATCTGTCTGTGGATATCGCACATAGGACCCCTGACAAAGATCAGGTCATTCCTACTCTGGAGCCTGGTGAGAGGGTCGTGTTCATCCCTGATACGTCTCCGCCGTATCTACTTTTCCAAACACTTTTGCCCTTGTTTTGGACTCTAACTTGCATGATTTGAATAGAACTAACCCGGACTGACGCTATTTTCAGCAGAATTGCCATGGTGTTATTTTTGTGCAGAAATAAACATTCTCGGAATGACCTGAAAATCAACGGAGAGTTATTATGGAATATATAATGAATATTGGAAGGAAGATCCACGTCAGGGGGTGTCCCACCTGTCCAGGAGGGTGGGGGCTCGCCCCCAGCCTCGTGGGCCCCCTGATGCTCCACCGACCTCAACCTGTATTCCATATATTCACTTTCAGGGAGAAAAAACCAAAGAAGACGGAGTCATCATGTTTTACGATACAGAGCCGCCGCCAAGCCCTAAACTCTCTCGGGAGGGCTGATCTGGAGACCGTTCGGGGCTCCAGAGGGGAATCCATCGCCATCGTCATCATCAACTATCCTCCATCACCAATTTCATGATGCTCACCGCCGTGCGTGAATAATTCCATCGTAGGCTTGCTGGACGGTGATGGGTTGGATGAGATTTATCATGTAATCGAGTTAGTTTTGTTAGGGTTTGATCCCTAGTATCCACTATGTTCTGAGATTGATGTTGCTATGACTTTGCTATGCTTAATGCTTGTCACTAGGGCCCGAGTGCCATGATTTCAGATCTGAGCCTATTATGTTTTCATCAATATATGAGAGTTCTTTATCCTATCTTGCAAGTCTATAGTCACCTATTATGTGTTATGATCCGTTAACCCCGAAGTGACAATAATCGGGATACTTACCGGTGATGACAGTAGTTTGAGGAGTTCATGTATTCACTATGTGTTAATGCTTTGTTCCGGTACTCTATTAAAAGGAGGCCTTAATATCCCTTAGTTTCCAATAGGACCCCGCTGCCACGGGAGGGTAGGACAAAAGATTTCATGCAAGTTCTTTTCCATAAGCATGTATGACTATATTCGGAATACATGCCTACATTACATTGATGAACTCGAGCTAGTTCTGTGTCACCCTAGGTTATGACTGTTACATGATGAACCGCATCCAGCATAATTCTCCATCCTCGATCCATTGCCTACGAGCTTCCCATATATTGTTCTTAGCTTATTTACTTTTCCGTTGCTATTGTTATCATCACTACAAAAAACAAAAAACACTACTTTTTCTACTATTACTTTTGCTATCTTTACTACTACTATCATATTACTTTGCTACTAAATACCTTGCTGTAGATATTAAGTTTTCAGGTGTGGTTGAATTGACAACTCAGCTGCTAATACTTGAGAATATTCTTTGGCTCCCCTTGTGTCGAATCAATAAATTTGGGTTGAATACTCTACCCTCGAAAACTGTTGCGATACCCTATACTTGTGGGTTATCAAGACTATTTCTCGCACCGTTGTCGAGGAGCATAGCTCTATTCTTTGAGTTACTTGGGATTTATATCTGCTTATCATTATGAAGAACCTGAAAGACACTAAAACCAAGATTTATTGTAACGGCCCGAGACTGATGCACCAGGTGTCTTCCAGTTATTCGCTATTGTTGCCTTGTCTTTTGCTTACGTGTTGCATTTTATCATGTCATCATGTGCATTGCATCATCATGTTTTCAAAACTTGCATCCGTCCCGGTCTCCCCGTTCTCTTCGTTGTCCGTTCTGTGCCCAACCACACGCGCACGCGCCTGCAGCATGTCTGAAATAGTATTTTTATAAGTGGACGAAAAATGTTCTCGGAATGGGTTGAAAGTTGGCATGCGGTGTTGTTATAGTGTAGGTAGGCCGCCTGCCAAGTTTCATCGCATTCGGAGTCCGTTTGACGCCCCAACGGATAACTATAGCGACAACATAGTCGGTCAAATCCTCGGACGTTTTCGGTCTCCGAAAACTGTTGCCGGGTTTTCCCTCTCTTAACTGCCTAGACCGTCTACACAGTCCAGTGCCTACCGCCAGGCCCAACATAACCTCTCTCGTCAGCCCGCAGCTCTCCTCGCGCGCGCGTCTGAAAGCTGTCCCGGACCCGACCCGGGCAGTCATCATCGTTGGGTCTGGATCATCCCCAAACATCTATAAAACATCTTCGGTTTCGTATTTGGACTCCCTAGCCTATACATTCTCGTTCATGGGATTTCGATCAGATGATCCAAACTCCCCTGTTTATCACATATATAGTCCAACCCTAACCCCTAGTTGTCCCATCCATCCGTTCCCTCACCTACCGCCGCCACTCTCCCGCATCCATCTCGGGATCCCCTCCCTCGATCCCGCCGCCTCCTCGCAAAATTCCTCGATCCAGATCCACAACCATCGATCAATCCTTCTGGGACCGCCAGATGGAGATCCGACGGCCACCAGGCGACCCGCAACCGAGTCTCTCGTTCCCTCCTCGATCTAGTTCTGGAGGAGCTCGATCCTGAGCTCCTGATCGAGTCCCCTCCGCCGCCTCGTCCACGTCGGAGCACTGCTAGATCGCCGGACCACCGCCTCTGCTGCGCCCCTGCTCCCTACTCTGTCCATCTCTCTTTTCCTTCTTCTCCCTGTCTCCTAAGATCTCCATCTCTCTCTGTAACCTGCAGCAACAGGAGACCACCATGGCTGCCCGAGGCATGGAGCTTCGCCGACAGCAGCGCCTCGACGCCCATCCCGCCTCTACCTTGTTCCTAGACGGAACTGCCCTCCCGCCCCGCTTTCGGCCGCTGAAGACCCGCTCCGGGATCTACTTCACTACGCCGATGCTCGTAGGCCCTCGGCTCTCCTGCACCTCGTCCCCGACGCCGGCAAGATTGCCGCCGCCAAGACCTTGCCTCGCCGGACCCGCCTCCCACCGCCGGGGATCGGTTCCCCTCGATCTCGCCCCGCCTCTGGTGGTCGTCCTGCCATCTGCCGTCACCGAGAAGCACCAGCGCCGCCACCACTCGTCTTCCTGGAACGCACGCAGCTCCAAATCCCGCTCGCCGTGCCCGTTGACTTCGTCGCCCCGTGCGTGGGCCACGAGGGCGCCATGGCCCAGCGCCATCCTCCCTTCACTCGGCGTCTAGCCCATCTCCACCATCGGCCCATGTGGCCCATGGTGAGCACCCCAGTGCACCTTTCAGTTTCGGCCTGTGTCCTGTTTTTTCCTGCCGAACGAATTTGTTATTTATCCAGTGTTTTGCAGTTTTACAGAAAAGTCCCCCTAGATCATGCATTTAATAACTCACAAATGGTGCATCGGATTAAAATGTTTTAAATATGAAAAATGCTTAGAATTTCATCTAGTTCCATAATATCCAACTTTCATGCATGTTTAAAATGTTTAAATTGTTGTTTATGTTTATTTTGCATAATGCCATGTTAAAATGATTTATTTCATAACTAATTAACTGTAGCTCCGAATTTAATAAACTTTATATGTAAATGGGGTAGAAAAATGCATAGATTAACATGGTAGCACTACTTTGCATGTTTACCAACTCAAAAATATGTTTTAGGGAAGAACAGTACCAAACCCATAAATTACATATGAGGATTTTCTGGACTTGTTGTTTGTTGTTCCGGCCTCATTTAAACTTGCCTATTTAAGTAGTTTTATTATGCTTCACCCATTGCCATGCTAACCAACATTTAATTTTGTTGAGTACTTAAACGGGAGAGAACAAAATAATTGTTGTGGTGTTTCATCAATATGCAACTCGTTGCATATTGAGCTCCACTTAATTTGTAGTATTATTTGTGCACTTTGCCATGCCATGCCTCATTAAACCGGACATGCATCATACTTGGTTGTGCATCATGCCATGCTTATGTGATGATTGTTTACTATGTTGTTTGCTTCTTTCCGGGTTGCTTCTCTCGTTAGCTCCGGTTTCGGAGTTGTGAGGATCTGTTCGACTACGTCCCTTTGTCTTCTTCATGGACTCGTTCTTCTTCCTTGCGGGATCTCAGGCAAGATGATCATACCCTCGAAATCACTTCTATCTTTGCTTGCTAGTTGTTCGTTCTATCGCTATGTCGCGCTACCTACCACTTGTTATATCATGCCTCCCATATTGCCATGTCAAGCCTCTAACCCACATTTCCTAGCAAACCGTTGTTTGGCTAAGTTACCGCTTTTGCTCAGCCCCTCTTATACCGTTGCTAGTTGCAGGAGAAGCTGAAGTTTGTTCCATGTTGGAACATGGATATGTTGGGATATCACTATGTCTATTGTTTAATTAATGCATCTATATACTTGGTAAAGGGTGGAAGGCTCGGCCTTATGCCTGGTGTTTTGTTCCACTCTTGTCGCCCTAGTTTCCGTCATACCGGTGTTATGTTCCTTGATTTTGCATTCTTTACGCAGTTGGGTGTTATGGGAACCCCTTGACAGTTCGCTTTGAATAAAACTCCTCCAGCAAGGCCCAACTTTGGTTTTACATTTGCCGCCTAAGCCTTTTTCCCTTGGGAGTCACGCTCCTGAGGGTCATCTTTATTTTAACCCCCGGGCCAATGCTCCTCTGAGTGTTGGTCCAACCTGTCAGCCGCTAGTGGCCACCAGGGGCAACTCTGGGCTGGCCTACCGGAAGTTTGGACAATTCAGTGTGCCCTTAGAACGAGATATGTGCAGCTCCTATCGGGATTTGTCGGCACATTCGGGCGGCTTTGCTGGTCTTGTTTTACCATTGTCCAAATGTCTTGTAACCGGGATTCCGAGTCTGATCGGATCTTCCTGGGAGAAGGAATATCCTTCGTTGACCGTGAGAGCTTGTGATGGGCTAAGTTGGGACACCCCTGCAGGGTATAAACTTTCGAGAGCCGTGCCCGTGGTTATGTGGCAGATGGGAATTTGTTAATGTCCGGTTATATATAACTTGACACTTAACTTAATTAAAATGCATCAACCGCGTGTGTAGCCGTGATGGTCTCTTTCCGGCGGAGTCCGGGAAGTAAACACGGTTCTTGTGTTATGCTTGAACATAAGTAGTTTCAGGATCACATCTTGATCACTTCTAGCTTCTCGACCGTTGCGTTGCTTCTCTTCTCACTCTTATTTGCGTATGTTAGCCACCATATATGCTTAGTGCTTGTTGCAGCTCCACCTCACTACCTTCTCCTACCCATAAGCTTAAATAGTCTTGATCTCATGGGTGTGAGATTGCTGAGTCCTCGTGGCTCACAGATACTTCCAAACAGTTGCAGGTGTCAATGATACCAGTGCAGGTGACGCAACCAAGCTCAAGTGGGAGCTCGATGAGGACCTTTGATTGTTTCTATGTTTCATTTCCGGTTGATCAGTAGTGGTGCCCAGTTGGGACGATCGAGGATCTAGCATTTGGGGTTGTCTTCTTTTACTTTGGTTCCGTAGTCGGACCTTGATTGTATTATGGATGATGTATGGTTAACTTGTATTTGTGTGAAGTGGAGATTGTAAGCCAACTCGTTATCCCTTTCTTATTCAGTACATGGGATTGTGTGAAGATTATCCCTCTTGCGACAAACCTACCATGCGGCTATGCCTCTAAGTCGTGCCCCGACACGTGGGAGATATAGCCGCATCGTGGGTGTTACATTTATCCCTCAGCTACGAGGGGAGGTAAGGAAATGACATCTAGCTCTACACTTGATTCACCTTCTGTTTTGAGTAAGCTTGCAACACCTATACCTTCTTCTGCTATTAATTCTGATATGTCGCATGTTATTGATGATGCCACTTCTGATATGCATGATACTTATGATGAAACTACTTCTATGCTTGATACTACTGTGCCACTTGGTGAATTTCTTGATGAACAACTTGATAGGGCTAGAGAGAATGAAATTATTGAAACTGATAATATTGATGAAAGTGATGATGAAGACTATCCCCCTAGATATGAATTACCTGTTGTGCCTGAGGGCTATGTTATGGGTGAAGAAACTGCTAGAGACTTTCTTGCTTGCAATGATAGGAGTGATCTTAAGAAATTATTAGCTAAGCTGAAACAAAAAACTCTGAATGCTAGAATGAAATATGATCCTGCTTATGCTACTTCACTAATCTTTGTTACTGATAAGGATTATGAATTCTCTGTTGACCTTGAGATAATTACTTTAGTTAAATCTGATCCTTTCTATGGCTATGAATCTGAAACTGTTGTGGCACATCTTACTAAATTAAATGATATAGCCACCCTGTTCACTAATGATGAGAAAACTGGCTACTATTATATCCTTCAATTATTTCTGTTCTCATTAAAGGGTGATGCTAAGATATGGTTTAATTCTCTTGATCCTGGTTGTGTGCGTAGTCCCCAGGATATGATTTATTACTTCTCTGCTAAATATTTCCCCGCTCATAAGAAACAAGATGCTTTAAGGGAAATTTATAATTTTGTGCAAATTGAAGAAGAGAGTCTCCCACAAGCTTGGGGGAGGCTTCTCCAGTTTATAATGGACTAACTGATGCTTCTAGAGACCACCTGGATAGTTGTGCTAGTTGTGTTTTCAGGGAAAGAACACCAGATGAAACTGAAACACTACTGAATAATATGTTGACTAATGAAAATAATTGGACACTTCCTGATCCAATCCTGATCCAACTCTTAAGCCAACTCCGAAGAAAAGGGGTATTCTATTTCTCAGTCCTGAAGATATGAAAGAGGCAAAGAAACCTATGAAAGAAAAAGGTATTAATTCTAAAGATGTTAAGAATTTACCTCCTATTGAAGAAATACATGGTCTTAATTTACCGCCTATTGAAGAAATACATGGTCTTGATAACTGACACAGGTAGTAAAGGTAAATTCTTTCTATAGATATGATAAAGCTGAAATCCCATTTACTAAGTTTGCTAGCCCATGCTTGGATGAGTTTGATGACTTTATGGTTAAACAAGAAAACTTCAATGCTTATTTTGGTAGAGAATTAAAACGCAATGCTGATATGCTTGAACACTTGTGTAACACCCACAATGCGGCTATATCTCCCATGTGTCGGGGAACGACTTAGAGGCATAGCCGCATGGTAGGCCTGTCGCAAGAGGGGTAATCTTCACACATCCCATGTACTGAATAAGAAAGGGATAAAGAGTTGGCTTACAATCGCCACTTCACACAATACATAAATAATTCATACATCATCCAAAGTATAATCAAAGGTCTGACTACGGAACCAAAATAAAAGAAGACAACCCCAAATGCTAGATCCCTGATCGTCCCAACTGGGCTACACTACTGATCAACCGAAAAAGAAACAAAACAATGATCAAGATCTTCATCGAGCTCCCACTTGAGCTCGGTTGCACCACCTGCACTGGTATCATCGGCACCTGCAACTGTTTAGAAGTATCTGTGAGTCACAAGGACTCAACAATCTCACACCCACGAGATCAAGACTATTAAACTTATGGGTAGGAAAGGGTAGTGAGGTGGAGTTGCAGCAAGCACTAAGCATGTATGGTGGCTAACATGCGCAAATAAGAGCGAGAAGAGAAGCAACACTGCGGTCGTGAAGCCAGAAGTGATCAAGAAGTGATCCTGAAACTACTTACGCACAACCATAACACAAGAACCGTGTTCACTTCCCGGACTCCGCCGAGAAGAGACCATCACGGCTACACACGCAGTTGATACATTTTAATTAAGTCAAGTGTCAAGTTCTCTACAACCGGATATTAACAAATTCCCATCTGCCACATAACCATGGGCACGGCTATCGAAAGTTTATACCCTGCAGGGGTGTCCCAACTTAGCCCATCACAAGCTCTCACGGTCCACGAAGGATATTCCTTCTCCCGGGAAGACCCGATCAGTCTCGGAATCCCGGTTACAAGACATTTCGACAATGGTAAAACAAGACCAGCAAAGCCACCCGATGTGCCGACAATCCCGATAGGAGTTGCACGTATCTCATTCTCAGGGCAACACCGGATGAGACAAGCTACGAGTAAAACCAGACCTCGAGTTTCCCCGAGGTGGCCCCGCAGGCGGCTTGGTTCGGACCAACACTTAGAGAAGCACTGGCCAGGGGGGTTAAATAAAGATGAGCCTCGGGCTCACGAAAACCCAAGGGAAGGTTATAGGTTGTTAGGCAAATGTAAAACCAAGGTTGGGCCTTGCTGGAGGAGTTTTATTCAAAGCGAACTGTCAAGGGGTTCCCATACACTACAAAAAAATACACTTCCGTGATGATACGTGTTTGTCACAGTAGGTCGCGTTTTTTGTCATGCATGTACATCCATGACAAATTTATGACAGAATCAAGATAGTCATACCTGTGCTGTCGTAGAAGTGTTCCATGACATTACCAAAATTATCATCACGGAAGTGTCCACTTCCATGACGATAACTCGCGCGTCACAGAAGTGCTTTCGTCAAGGGTGACTGACACGTGGCATCCACCGTAACGGAATGCCGTTAAGCTATCGGGTCGGGTTTTGGATCCGATAACCTGTTAACAGCCCCGAGCAATGGGAAATTTCCACATGTAAAATTCTTATTGGCCGGACGAAACACGTGTTAGCTCGTCAGTGGGTCACATAGGCGCCTATGATATGTCGACACGTGCCACGGCCCACCACTGGCCCATTTATCTTACAAAGCCGGCCCATTTGACTTGGTCAAAAGTTAACGGGCTGGCCCATGAAAAGCCTGTTAACGGTCTCTTCGCAAATAGCCCATTTTATGGCCCGTTAACTCACGGCCCGTTAGGCCCTAAAGGAAATCGGCCCAACAACGTCATGTGGGCCGTCGAATATAACACCAGCCCATTTCACTTTTGGCCCATGTATGGCCCACGATGTCTTTCGACCCATATGAGGCCTTCGTATCTTTCGGCCCTTTACAGGACCACGGTGACTCTAGCCCATAATGAACAGTAATTTTCTTTATGCCCGTTAACGGCCTATGATTTACACGGGCCGTTTCCAGCCCATGTTAGCTTTTGGCCTATTGACGGCCCATACGTTCTTGGGCTCCTTTTCGGCCCTCGATTACTTCCGGCCCGTTACTGGCATGTTCCCCTAATGGGCCAAATTCGGCCCATGGCAAGAGTCGGCCCGTTGCTGGCATGTTCCCCTAATGGGCCAAATTCGGCCCATGGCAAGAGTCGTCCCATTACTGGCTTGTTACCCTAATGGGCCAAATTCGGCCCATGGCAAGAGTCGGCCCATTTCTGGCCTGTTAACCCGTTGCGCCGTTTCCAGCCCGTCCTATATTCTGGCCCATTACCGACCCGTTATGCATATGACAGAATTAAGCCTTTGCTGTCCTACGGCCTGTTAATGGCCTGTTACTGTGATGGACCGATACTAATTACGCCCGATTACGGCCCATGTAGACCCATTTATCCGATGGCCCGAGGCCCACCGATTACAGGCCCATTTATCGACGGCCCGTAGAAGACCCATGGATCCTACGGCTCGTATATGGCCCATGGTAGTTGCAGCCACTAGCAAACTAGGGGAAAAGAAGACTACGAAATAAATAAGGCCGAAACTAATGCTAGGCTATTAAGGCGATTGCACAGATTACATCCACTCGGCATCAAAGATCACCACCAGTGCAAATATAGGGAACAACCTACACTATACAAAAATGGCTTGCTGTTTTCTTCAGCCGGTGGCTGCATGTTAAGAATAAATTTTGTATCGCACCAAAACAAATTACAACTATATAAAAAAAGGAAGGTTAGCATAAAACTTAACAGTCTAGCAGATAAATGCACCACCAAGCATTCATAAGCTCAGTTCATTTGACTTGACTGTTATGTTTTCATGTTGTATTGTCCGATGGAGCACCATAACCCTCGCCTTCATTTCCCCTAGGCTCCTGAACAACATAGCAAATGTCTGATAGTCTGGTTTCAAAACCATGCATATCTTGACGACATTGAGCAATGTTTCTCCTTGTTTCACAAAGGGTCTCTGTTAGGGAATGGACTTGTGTCTGGAGCGCAGATACAACATTGCTTTGAGCTTGCATATCTTGATCATGAGGCAGTTTGGACGATATTGCCTTAACAACCAACCCAGCATTATGCAGGAACGTGCTTTTGGCACTGTTAGTGGACAGGTACTGACCCACTGCAGCAAGAGTTGACATTGCGGTTATAGTTGCCTCGCCACCTTCAGAAGGTGGCGGTTCCACCATTTTTCCATAACTCGCTGAAAAGTTGAGGTTTTACATTAGTAGTACCAGAACAGAAGATATTAAGGAGGCAGCAAAACCAAACAAAATAGCTTTGGTCTATATACAGAACTTATTCTGGTGAACCCATGTAAAATATTAGTTGTATTTTATTGCAAAGTACATAATAAAACCAGGTTCCAAACATATGACCATGTACCATCGCTAATGTATTGTCTATTTCTTCACATTGTATTGAGGGCTAAGGATAAAGAGACGAAGTTTATAATACGGTAAGCATAGTATGACATCATTCATATCACAAAACAACTGAGAACAAACAAACAGGCAATTGTAATGTTGTGTGGGCAAGTCCAGCACGGAACTAGATTACGGGTCAAGATCAAAGGAACATCACTCCTCTCTTTTAAACCTTGTAAGGTGCAATGATATGCTAAGACAATTGTGTATAAAATTGAAAAGAGTAATAGACATTGGCTGCAAACCATGAAGTTCAAGGCACAAGTCAGAGTAAGTAGTAGTTAAAAGGCATGAGGATTAAGGACTTACAACAGCGGCTTTGACTGGTGTAGTCATGCCCTTCTTCTTGCTGGTGTGACAGTCCTTGAAGATTTCCACAGCATTTGGTTCAGGTACTTTTTGGTCCTTGCGGGCTTTCCTCTGCATTTCGAACAAGTCAATATAGATCTGATAATATGGTACATCGAAAAGAGTGAAACAACAGCTAATTACAAGAGCCTCACAGTGTGCAATATAGCTACGAGATCCTGTTGTCTGTTGGAATTTCACTTTCGTACGGTTGGCCTTGTTCTTTGAACAGTTCACATACAAGAAGATAGATTTGTGTGGCACATGCGTAAATAGGACTTCAACATGTGATCTGATCACATATATATAATGTACCTAATACTTCGGATCAGACCAGTGTTTAACAAGGCCCCTCCAGTCTTCATCCGATATATTTTCCACTGGAGATGTTTGGGAAAGTTCACTGTTAGCCTTGCCTTCAAAGTGAGTTTTCCTCAAGTTATACCGATACTGTCGTAGAGAAGACTTGAAAACATGGGTGCAAGCTTGTCTGGTTGCATCATCTTGGCTATCCAACTTGAACCTCATCTGTTGAAAATTATGGGAGTCTCATTATCAGGAACCTAGAAAGTATGGGACAAAGCAAGACGATATTACTACTTTCCATACATAACCATACTTATAGATAAATGGTCGAGGAAGGTGTTGAACTGGGTTTCGTCTTTGTCATTCCTGTACTGAATCCATGTAGGGAGGATACGTACATGACACCTAACGACAACTGCTGCCTCTGATACTAACTTGGCTGACTCTGTAGCATCACATGGCCTTTTTATACCTGCCTCAAAACGGTTCTGCATTCTTCCCCCTCTAGATTTAGTTAACCTATCGAGCATTATCCGTGATGTTTGTTTCCTCTTGCGCCTAGGTGCTAGTCCAACAACGAACATAGGAAGTGTTAGTGTACATCAAACTGTGAGACTACATATAAAGAAGCATGCAACTGTAACTTGACTCCAGCAACTACCTTCTTGCTGTTGAAGCTCACAAGGTTCATCTGATATTGCCAACTCGTCTTGTGTCAAGAGTGCTTGGGAAGTTGTGTCAGGTGGCAAGGGAGCTTGGGAACGTGCTGCTAGCTCAGTTGATGCACGAGTAAGTCGTGCAGCTGGTAGTACTGTGGTAGGTGTTGCAAGAACTAGGGTTGTCTCTGCTTGTTTGGTGGCAGCTATTTGTTTCTGTTTGGCTTTTTTTGCAACTCGTGTAGCATGGGATGTCGTGTTTGTAGAATTTTCCGCTGGACTTTGACCTTCTATTGCACCATCAGTACCAGCAGAATCTGCAGGATTCATTCGCTTCTCATTCCCTGCCATTCTGTGTTTCTTCCTCTTTCTCTATGCCATGTTAAGTCAAGCCGACAAGAAAAACGAATAACAATTTAGTTCTTCAGAACAAATTGATGCGTGATACAGACGAACTGAACTTTGATGTTAGACAACCACATGATAGGAGGATGTAATATGTATTAAAAACAGGACGGAAGAGATAACCGGAACTATGATGTGTAAACTAAGAAGAAGACATTTCACCAAATTAGAAGCAATGCAATGGAAGGTAGACATCATATGAAAGATGCTACAAATATCGCTCTGCCAAGTTAATAGTGTCTCATCATAAATGGCGTTTAAACAAATGTGAAGCAGTACAAGAAATAAATCATATGCAAGATGCAAACAACATCACACTACCATGTTAGAGGTCTCTCGTCATTAGTGCCATTGCATATTCACAGCATTGCATATTCACAGCTTATGATGTGTAAACTAAGGAGAAGGCATTTCAACAAATTAGAAGCAATGAAAGCTAGACACCATATGAAAGATGCAACGAATATCACTTTACCAAGTTAAAACTGTCTCGTCATAAGTGCCATTTCAACAAATTAGTAGTACAAGCTAGAAAAGAATGTGAGATGTAACCTATATCACACTCCGAAGTCAAACGTGTCTTATGATAAGTGATTGTTGCAGGTTACACAACAGTAGTAATTTGATGTAAGAACATGGTGTGATAGACAAATATTGTATGTTCTAGAAACAGGAACACGTGTCTTATTCAAGTATAATGTGTAAAGTAAGCAGATGGAATTCAACAAAATTAGAAGCAATACAAGCTAGACATCACACATAACATGCAACCACATATAACAGTGCCAAGTTAGAGGGAGCACCGCTGATGCTGCACTAGGGGAGACGTGATCATCATAAACACAGCTTTGTTGAGTGTCTATGCATGTGTTGTCTTGGAAATCATCTTGGGGGTGTGGAGGAGTAGAAACTGTAGAGGCCCTCTGTTCAGAAGGAGCACCTTTATCCGCTGCCTTGCTAACTTCCTTCCGCTTTATTGATTTTGAATTGTCAAGTAAAACCGACAAGAAAAAGCAATAAAATTATCTCTTCAGAACTCATTCATGCATGATACTGACAATCACTACTTTGATGTAAGGCAAACACATGATACCAGGATGGAATATGTACGAAAAACAGGATGGAATGGCATGTTCACAACTGTTTGTGTAAACTAAGCAGAAACCATTCCATCAAATAAGAAGCAATGCAAGCTAGACACCACATGAAAGATGCAACCAATATGACTCTGCCAAGTTAAAAGCGTCCCATCATAAATGGAATTTCAACAAATTAGAAGCAGTGCATGCTATAAATCATATGAAATATGCAACTAATATCGCATTGCATATACTAAAGGTGTCTTGTCATGTTGATTGATGCGGGATACAAAAAAATAATAGTTTTATGTAAGGACATGCTTAATAGACAGATGTACTATGTACTAAATACAGGAAGGCATGTCACATTAACATGTATAATGTATAAGCTAAGCAGAGTAGCACATGCAGTTTAAATGAGGAGTAGTCCCCTTGTCTGCTTGCCTCGTCATAAGTGATTGATGAGGGATACACAAGAACATTAGTTTGATGTAAGAACATGGTTAATACACAGATGTACTAGTATGTACCAAAAATAGAAATGCGTGTCATATTCAAAGGTATAATGTGTAAGCTAAGCAGATGCAATTTAACCAAACTGAAAGCAATACAAGCTAGACATCCGGCTGGAGTGGTGAGCATGATCATCTAGGACCTGAGAGCCTGGTGGGAGGCGGGCTGCTTCGCCACCATCGCAGCTTTTTAGTTGGCTTCCAGGTGATGCCTATCTTTGCTGGGTTTGTCACTGGCTCGGCCAGTGCCCTGACTAGCTATTTGTCTTCTGGTGCTCACGGGATGGTGGTTCATGTAAAAAAATATCTTTCCTTATCTTACCGACTTCGGCCTTTTGAATACAAGCTAGACACCATATGGAACATGCAACCACATATGACACCGCGAAGTTAAAGAAAGCACCTGGGATGGTGGTTCATTGCGAGCGAGGTCATCAACTCTAGAGCTACGTTTACCATCTCCATCTGCTGACACTACACCCTTTATAGAGCTGTAACGTCTCTTGCCTACCCGCATACGAAGCTGGAGCGACTTCTCTCTTTTCTTTTTGGCTTCTCTCATGGCAGCAGAGTCTGAAATGCCCTTGCATAAAAACACAATAACGAGAGTAAGGGTGAAGTGTGTGCAGAACTAGTGCATTGTAAAAGTAGCAGATAGCAGGTGGCTGAAAAATAAATGACAGGAGACATATGATAGCTCTACAGCATTGCATGGCAAACAAAATTAGATTATACTCCGTATGATTTTGTAATATATGAGCACAGGAAATGCAGGTACTCCTCCAGCACACCACCACATGTGGTCATATCTAAGATAACAGCCGACTGAAAATAAATAAGTCAGTCAATTTTTTTAATGAACCGTCCGATCTATAAGGAACGGGCAGATGGCCTTCGTCTACCTCCCGCCAGTCACTGTTGACGATCTTTCTCGAACCGCCAGCGACCACCGGCCCAGACCCCTGCCTCCGCCACCCCGCCCTCCCATCGACCTCACACCACCGCCGTGCTTGGCAGCACCCCCAGGCCATCCCTTTAATCCTGGCCGACCTCCAGATCGGGTGCCAGTAGCTCTCGGCCGCACACGCCCCTAAGATAAATACCAAGGCGTTGCTTCCCTGGCGTACTAGCGCCTGTTACGCTGGGGAATGCTTCCGTTAATTGGGAATCAACTAGCCAGAAATTGAAATTCAGGGGGGCGACGAACCTCTAGCTAAGGTGAAATAGTATATGAGAAACCTTGTGCATCGCGAGTTACTAGGAACATCTAGTATCAAGAAGAAGCGGTCAACTAGTGTCTTTTGTGGGATGAATACCATGCAAGCAGAGAAGCAAGATTTGCACGAATAAGGGAAGAGGACTACCTTTTTCGGTTGCCTATGTGGTCACCTCCACATGTCGCGCCGATCTTCTTCTTTTTACCAGGGAAACCGATGTTCTGGAGGGTGCAGGCTTGGACGAACCCATGGACAAATTGTTGACTGTGTTGCCGTGGCCGTATGTCGGCGGAGGGGAAGCAGATCCGAGGCGGCGAAGGACGGCGTAGCAGGAACAGCTCTGGTGTGGTGGAGGGTGGCGAAGTTGGAGCGGCAGCGGTGAGGCGCAGGACGGCGCGGTTGAACTGGCTCGGGTACGGACGGCTCGGCCTCGGCTTCAACTACTAGCCGTGGAGGGCGTTGCGGTTGAGGTTGCAGTGGACGACGACGTTGGGGTATCGGCTTCGGCGTGATGGAGGAGGGCGACGGTTGATGGGTTGGATGGGGTGGCGGACGGAGGACGCTAGGGTTTCGCAGCTAGTGGAGAGGTAGTTTTGGCGCCCACGGAGTACGAATGGGGAATCGGGCGAGTGGGGGGGAACCATGTTTCGGTCTGGGACGCGCTTGTTTTTGGCTTTTTTGAACAGAAGATGGGACGCGCTTGTTTGAAATTTGGGGAAAGTACAAACTTTGCCCCCCTCTTAAATTTCGGACCTACTGCGGGTCGGGGGTAGGATGGTAATCCCAGGTGTCCCAAATAGTGGGCGGGAGCGATTTCGGCTGCGCGCATGTGTGCTTAGGCGGCCATTTTGTATGAATGTTTTTCGGATGTGGTTGCGTGGCGTCTAGATGAAGCTACAAACCTACCCCGGTTTAGACCTTTGGACGTCGGGCCGGTAGGTTTCACGGGTCGGAGTTATTAGAAAAGTAATTTCCTTGTACTACCAAACATTGGTCTCACGTGGTTTCGGGCGAGTAGAGGCTCTTTTGGCGCTTCGTTCGAAATTTTGAAACACAAGCATTCACGTTTAGAGTACTCTTGAACTATTAGGATTGACCTAAATAGACAACGTTATATTTGACCTTGTATGGTTGAAAACCTCATTAAATTATCCACTTCTTTTTGAAATTTTGACACTTGAAAATCCTATAACTACGATTATTTTGGAATGGAGGAGCTAAATTTGAATCTATTTTGTACACGACTACATATGCTATTATGTACAAAATCAGAGCAAAGATTGGTGCCCCCATAATTTAGGTATGGTTTACAAATGCCATGATATCAAATTCAAATAATTGAATGGACTTCATGTTGAATTCGATTTTTTAAAACCACCTTAAGTTGAATTCAAATGTATGCTAGTTCATAGGTAGCTATTTATAATGTCCATTGTGTAACTTTCGTATGTATAATGTGCTTTACACACACAACATGAACTATACTCACGTTTATATTTGATTGCTAAAGCGATGCATCGTCTGGAGTTCAAAATACTAACTATGTGGATCAATTGTGTCGAATAATAACATAGACATGCTCAAATTCGATAGAATCTAGATGTCTGATGGATCAATGACCGCTCCTTATGTGAATTGCAAATATCATGATCCCATCCTAATATTTGGATACAATTTATATCTTTAATCAATGTGTAGAGCAGTCTTTTACATGTAGTTTCACTCTCCATCGGTGGTCTCTCACACATGCTCACACACTCTCTCCCGAGGTGTCTTTCTCGCACACATGCTCTAGATATAACCCTCCCTCCCTCTCGTAACCATTTACAACTGTTTCCACTAACCTTTATCACAAGCACTCTTCCTCTCGCAAACATACACACGCACAATCCTCATCGACCCTTTCTATATACATGGACCTGCCTACGTGTCTCATGTACGCACATTATCTTTACGCCTGTCTCTCACGCATTGTCTCACACCTCTCTTCCTAATCGACGAGTATGATTCTAGCAGAGCATTCTGTAGGATGCCCCTTAAAGTTAGGTTGGATGAATAGTAATATCAGAGATAAAGGGGTTACCTTAGTCCGAGAACCTAGGGTTACAAATCCTAGCCGGCTTTTTCAGTGGACACAGAGTCCTTCACAATTCTGCTATTTTTGTCTTGTACGACTAGTCATCCATGGGTCTTCCTAAATGCGTCCCGGGCTGACCAATGTGGCGCAGGACAGAACCGAACGAAGGGCCTCACCTCGACCCACCGGACCTCACGCGGTGACACACCCTCTGCCCCCACGTCTCATTATCTTCTCACACCCACACATACCAACACAAACACCACACACACAGAAAATTTCTCCTGGTGCCTCTATTCCCTCCCCCCTTGCATATACACACTCAAGGGAATGGAATCGCTTGTCGTGACGTCATATTCGTCTGTCTCTCTAGACCACTCTCATTTCTCGTGCTATCTCTCCCATGCCCCCTCGTCGGCCCCTCTATCCATGCCTCTCTCGAATACGTAATACACACACATACCTCTCTAGCCCCTGCCAAATGCCCTCATGTACCCCATTGATCTAAAAAGCCCTCTCTTCATGTTTATTTCACATACAACATTCCTTTTGAATGAAGTGTGGCCAAAAAATTATTTTAGAGTTTCTACATATATACAACATTACAAAGTTATATGGAGGAGTACGAACACTAATTTGCATTGCATGGTGCCCAGAATGATATTTATTCCGCACTGTGAATTTGTATATTTTTTTACTATATACAAAGTTAGTCATAATAAAGAGAAATGAAGAGCATATCTCTCTCCATCACATACCCCCCCTGTACGCCCCTTTCACGTATGCACACAAAACTATCTCCAGGTCCTCTAAAAGTAAGCCCCCAGAAAATTCACACATGTTTCATCTTTCTCTTGCGATATATGCAATGACGATCATTGTATTTGAAGCGAAAGCACGATACGTACATTGGACTTCAGAATCCACTCATTACGGTCACCATTTACGTTTAGTGGTTATTATTCAGTCACCGGCTCACCGTACAACTCTGTATTTGCTCATGAGATGACTAGTTGACCAGTTAAACGCTCCACGTGGCACCTCTAGTGTTACATCACATTATCTCACTACCATCGTGCCCACCTGTCGACTTGTATCTACTATACATCTACACTCTTATAAAATACACAAAATACACTCTTATAAAAAACAGAGTTGGTGACGATGGTGTGCCTGCTGAGGGAGTCCTGGATTAGGGGGTGTTCGGATAGCCGGACTATACCTTCAGCCGGACTCCTGGACTATGAAGATACAAGATTGAAGACTTTGTCCCGTGTCCGGAAGGGACTTTCCTTGGCGTGGAAGGCAAGCTTGGCGATACAGATATACAGATCTCCTACCATTGTAGCCAACTTTGTGTAACCCTAACCCTCTCCGGTGTTTATATAACCGAAGGGTTTTAGTCCGTAGGACAATATATAGACAACAACAATCATACCATAGGCTAGCTTCTAGGGTTTAGCCTCTCCGATCTCATGGTAGATCTACTCTTGTACTACCCATATCATCAATATTAATCAAGCAGGACGTAGGGTTTTACCTCCATCAAGAGGGCCCGAACCTAGGTAAAACTTCATGTCCCCTGCCTCCTATTACCATCCGGCCTAGACGCACAGTTCGGGACCCCCTACCCGAGATCCGCCGGTTTTGACACCGACATTGGTGCTTTCATTGAGAGTTCCTCTGTGTCATCGCCATCAGGAAGGATGCCTCGCCCCATCTTTAAAGACGGTACCGTTGCTAAGGGAGCTTTGGCTGTCGACCAAACCCTCCGGCTAGGTGGTTTTCTTATGACCGCCTGTTCGGCTTCAGCGCCGACGATGACCTCTCGAGCCATCGAAAACAATCTTCACGTCAGCTCGGAACTCGTCGAGCAGTTAGATCCAATGGATCTCTCCTCCATAAACCAGCTCTTGGATCGCATCGCCGCCCTGGGAGTCGCTATGGATTACGACCAGATTGGGCCTTAACCCGATCTGAGAGAGATTAACTCTCCCCAAGTCACCCATCACGTTGCCGTGGTAGAGGGGCAGTGCAGCGACCCTTCATCTATCTTAAGGACGCGCTACGTCCGGATTACCGATCCCTCCAAGCCGTATACCCACGGAGGGGAGGATACCACTCAAGACCTGAACTTAGAGTCAGGCGACGGGCTGGATTCATTGGACAACATCCAGGAACCCAAATTTTCGAGTTCTGAAATTCCTCGGCCTCTGAGTCTCAGATGGGGTGAGGCTTCGGATTTAATTCCACCCACCCACCCGAACACAAGCGATCTATCCCAAATCAGGCAAGAGCCCGATGAAACAGTACATCATTACTGGGCCAGATTCCTCCTGGTTAAGAACAGGATAAGGGACTGCCGCGAGGAAGACGCAATCTCAATCTTCTGCGATAATTGCACGGACAAGGGAATCCTCAACGCCATAAGTCGCCGTGATATTACACGCTTCGCTGACTTGGCGTCCATTGTACGAAAATACTGTGCGATGGAAAGCGCCTGGAAAACCGAAATAAAATTTTGGGATGATGCGGCCCTGATTACAAACCCAGTCCGAAATAAAAGGGTGCATCATCGCCAGACACCCGGGTCAAACTCCAAAAAGAAAAAACCCTCTACGGGGCATGGAACCGTACTGGAAGGATGGCTTAATGGACCCTGTAAAATTCACAGTACAGAGGACGCCACACCAACTCACAGCCTTAGAGCATGTTGGATACTCCGGCAGGTGGCCAAAATTGGCGAAGATCTCCTAATTCCGGAGGCCACAGAAAGCCATCCCAGAGACACCAATACGGTATTAACAGTCTTTGAGACTTCCGCATCAAATAATATGCGAAAAAGGACACTCTGCAGCCTTGCCAAAGTCTACCAAGTAGCAACAATAAACCCGTGGAGTGACACGGCTATTACCTTTAACGCCAGTGATGAACCTAAATTCCGAACAGCCCGAGCACCAGCCGCATTGGTCATCAGTCCAATAGTGGACGGCTTTCGTCTTACCAAGGTACTCATGGACGGCGGCAGCGGATTAAACCTCATTTATGAGGAAACCCTTCAAAAAATGGAAATAGACTGGAACCGCATTGAGCGAAGCAGAACAACCTTTAGAGGAATAATCCCCAGTCGAGAAGCGCGCTGTACAGGAAAAATCACACTAGATATGGTGTTCGGCACGCCGGATAATTACAGGTCCGAAGAGGTCACGTTCCATGTGGCTCCATTCAGCAGCGGTTATCACGCTCTGCTAGGGCGGGAAGCGTTTACAATCTTCCAAGCAATACCCCATTACGGGTACATGAAGCTCAAGATGCCCGGGCCTAACGGGATCATCACTCTCGCTAGTGATCCGGACGTAGCACTCCACGCCGAAAACAAGACAGCCTCACTGGCCCTCGAGGCACTATCCGAAGCCCTAGCGGCCGAGGAACTGACTGCGCTGCGCTCTACGGTGAATAGGGACGATGTGGTACTCGACAAAAGATCCAAGTCCACCTCCTTTAAACCGGCGGACAAAATAGTCAAATTCTAGGTCCATCCAACAGACCCCAATAAAACAGCTCCCATCGGGGCACATTTAGACCCTGATGTAGACGCCGCACTGCGAGAGTTCCTACAAGAGAACTGGGACTTTTTCGCCTCGCACCCTTCAGACATGCCAGGAATCCCACGCAGGCTGGCGAGCACAGCTTAAATATCCTAAAAGGATGCAAACCTGTCAAACAAGCTCTTCGGCATTTTTCCGAACCTAAGAGACATGCCATGTGAGAGGAGCTAGCAAAGCTATTGGAGCTCGGATTCATCAGAGATATAAAACATCCGGACTGGCTAGCAAACCTGGTGATGGTACCAAAGAAGGATAAATCTTGGCGCCTATGCGTTGATTTTGAAGACCTTAACAAGGCTTGCCCAAAGGATCCCTTCCCCCTCCCCTACATCGATCAAATTATCGACGCTACCGCAGGACACGATTCGTTGTGTTTCCTCGACGCATATTCCGGCTACCATCAAATCAAGATGGCAGAATCAGACCAAGCCGCAACGGCATTTATCACACCATACGGCCCATTCTGCTTCAACACAATGCCCTTCGGGCTCAAAAACGCCGGCGCAACATATCAGCGCATGATTCAGACATGTCTGGCAAACCAGATCGGCAAAACAGTGGAGGCATATGTAGATGATGTGGTCATCAAAACAAAACATGTCGAATCTCTAGTAGACGACTTGAGGCTCACATTTGATAACCTCCGAACATACGACATCAAGCTCAACCCGGAAAAATGCATTTTCGGCGTTCCAGCCAGAAAGCTCTTGGGCTTCATTGTATCCGGTAGAGGAATTGAAGCAAATCCAGCCAAGATCCGAGCTCTATCGCAACTGGATATCCCAAAGGACCTCAAACAAATACAAAAGTTAACCGGATGCGTGGCGGCTCTAAGCCGCTTTATCTCCCGCTTGGGAGAAAAGGCTCTACCCCTTTACCGCCTACTTCGGCGCACCGAACACTTCGAATGGACAGATGCAGCCACGGCCGGACTCAATGAAATAAAAGCCATATTGGCAACAAACACAGTCCTGGCCGCGCCAAACATTAGCGAACCAATGTTATTGTACATTGCAGCAACACATCAGGTTGTAAGCGCAGTGCTCGTCGTCGAACGAGAAACGGACGGACACAAATTCCCCCTTCAAAAGCCGGTCTACTATGTGTCCACTGTCCTCACTCCGTGCAAATCACGGTACCCGCATTATCAAAAGATTGCGTACACGGTATTCATGGCATCTCGGAAGCTACGACACTACTTTCAAGAGTGTTCAATCACAGTAGCCTTGGAAGTACCACTTAACGATATTATAAACAACCATGACGCAATGTCCCGGATCCCAAAATGGGCCATTGAGCTCCTCCCGTTCGACATAACCTATAAACCTTGGCGAGCCATCAAGTCACAGGTCTTGGCCAACTTCGTCGCAGAATGGACGGAGGCCGAACTCCCTAAAGAGTACGGCACATATTCAAATTGGATCATGCATTTCGACGGCTCCAAGATGTTGGCCGGACTAGGGGCTGGCGTCGTTTTGACGTCCCCCACAGGAGACACAGTTCAATACGTACTCCAGATTATGTACACGGACTCCAACAATGCAGCCGAATATGAGGCCCTTTTACATGGTCTCCGGATGGCAGTATCCATGGGCATTCAACGCCTAGAGGTGCGCGGGGACTCGAACCTCGCAATATCCTAAATAAATGGAGACTTCGATGCGAAGGATCCAAAGATGGCAGCTTACCTCAACGCCGTCCTAAAAATGTCAGCTCGGTTCGAAGGGCTTGAATTTCACCATATAGCCCGGAAAAATAATCAGGCGGCAGATGTCCTGGCACGCATCGGCGCAAAACGCGATGTACTCCCCCCCAACATCTTCTTGGAAAGGCTGTTCAAGCCATCCGTAGTATGGGAAGGGGAGCCGAACAACAACAGCCCGGACCCAACCGCGCTGCCCAACACCGAACATTCTGACACAATCAGCAGCTCTGCCAATGAAATAACACCTTCAACCCACGTAATAATGGCCGTCGTCGCCCCGTGGACAGAACCATTCCTCGCCTACCTTACTAGGCAGGAACTCCCCGAGGACCAAAATGAGGCACGCTGCATAGTGCGGCGATCCAAAGCCTACAAAGTCCACGAGGGAGAGCTTTATAAGAAAAGCACTACCGGAGTCCTTCAAAGGTGCATCTCCGAAGAGGAAGGGCGGAACCTCTTGGCTGAAATTCATGCCGGACTCGGCGGTCATCACGCACAGCTCGGTCCCTCGTAAGCAAGGCCTTTCGTACAGGCTTTTATTGGCCGACGGCCCGGGCAGACACCAATGACTTAGTCCAACGATGCACCGGTTGCCAGCTCTTTGCAAACCAAAGCCATATGCCACCCACCACCCTCCAAACTATCCCCATCACTTGGCCCTTTGCGGTCTGGGGGCTTGACATGGTTGGACCCCTTAAAGGCGGAACCTACAAGCAAAAATACTTACTGGTCATGGTGGATAAGTTCACCAAATGGATAGAAGCCAAGCCTGTTAAGACGGCCGAATCCGGACCGGTGATAGACTTTATATCCAGGGTTGTACACCGTTACGGCGTCCCCCACAGCATCATCACTGATAACGGCACGAACTTTACGGCCGACGAGGTAAAACTCTGGTGCAAAAACATGGGCATCAAGCTCGATTACGCTTCCGTCTATCACCCATAAACTAACGGCCAGGTCGAACGTGAAAATGGTCTTATCATGAGCCGCGTCAAACCCAGATTAGTGCGGTCCCTCAAGGAATCTAACACACACTGGGTAGAGGAGCTCGACTCCGTACTCTGGAGGCTGCGGACCACGCCGAATCGCACCATCGGATACACACCATTCTTTATGGTGTACAGCGCAGAGGCAGTTTTGCCTTGCGACATAATTCATGACTCACCTCAAGTGTGCATGTACAAAGAAAGAGAAGCCGAGCTCGATCGGCAGGACAGCTTGGATGCATTGGAGGAGGAACGTGACGTGGCAAAAGCCCGTTCCGCATTCTATCAACAGCAGTCTAGAAGATACCAAAGCAGAGAAGTACGGGCCAAAAAAATTACAATGTTGGCGAATTAGTTCTACGACTATCGGACAAGAAAAAGGACAAACTCAAGCCCAAGTGGGAAGATCCCTTCATAATTGACCAAGTCCTGACTGGTGGAGCGTATCGCCTGCGAGATGCATCGGATAACCGACTCGAGCTGAACCCATGGAACGCAGCCCGTTTCCGAAGATTCTATGCCTAGCACCGGACTCTGTGTTCGTCTCCTTCCTCTATCCATTTTTTATATACTTCTGTCTTACATTTCTCTTCTTCTCTCTCTCTCTTATAGCCTTTAAAGGCTCATAAAGTGACGCGCTATCCGCCCTCATTAAACCTGGGGGCTTCTTTAAATAGAAGCTTATTTATACGGGCTTCATGCCCAACACATGTGTCACACTTCTGCATGTACCTTTTATTCACCATTATATGCATCGATATGACTTAAGTTTTGGCCAAGCTGGGTTGCCTGGCTCCTGTGCTTACCCCTACGTTCCCGATTGTTCGGCTAGGTGGTAAAGGGAGCACCTCTGCGATTGTTACTGCCGGGTCAGCCGGATGTGTACCTCAGACTGGGTGAAGCCGATAGCTAGCGTTCTTAAGGGAATATTCGGTTGGTGAACTAAAGATGGTCTTTTTTTCATTTTATCTATATGCCCCCAGATGTTTTTCCTGTGTTTCTTTTCGCAGCACGAACATGCACTTTAGGGCATGCCTCCCAGGGAAAGGAACCCCTAACGGAACTATTCTCCCTGGAAGATGTTTCTTACTAACCATGTAATATAATATAACTAGTCGGGCACTTGTCTGCTCACGCACTAATGACCCCTACGCCTGGTCTCCATGCATTCCCCGGTTCTTATATAACCACATGGGAATTCAGACACACTCCGGACCGTCAGGTCCCAAGGCTGAAGCAAAAAGGTTGGCCATGACAAATGATCTACAATCCGGCTAGAAGGCATTATAAATGTCAATTAAATTACATAGTCATTTTGACTGATTGTATTCCTCTTCAATACCATCTAACAGGCTGTCTAATTTATAGTCCTGCTGGGAATACTTTGCGGCCAATTCTACTTGGCCGTATACTAAGCTTACAGGGACTCCTTCCCATCGGGCCCCATAGGACCGACCTCAGCCATGTGGTTGGGGTCAGCCTTTGTGTACCACGTCTTCACCATAGCCCAAGCCTCCCTAGCGCCTTGACGGCAGGCCGATATCTTCCACAATCGGAAGCGCCACCGTGCTCCCTTTAGCTTCTCCGCAAGCTCTCCAAGACCTTCGGGCATGGAGATGGATGGCCACAGGGCCTGGGCGACGCCTTGCATCGCCTGCCGAACTCGATTGAGCAGTTGCGAGAGCTCGGGAAGAAGGTCACCCGTGGAACCGGGCATCTCCTCTGCAGGACGACCTGTTAGCACACCTACAGACATTGCTCTATTAGTCGACTTCCCCGCCGAACTTTCTTTCAAAGGTTCATTCAAGCACTTACTAAATATGTCGCGCCGAAGCCGCTGATTCTCTTTAACGGAGTCTAACAGCTGGGCACGAACATCTTTCAGCTTGACGCCCAGCTTGGTGTTGGCATCTTGGAGATTGTTCTTCTCCCGCCTCACCTTTGTTAGCACCTTCTCACCAGCCTTTAGCTGACGTAGGAGGTGCTGCCTTTCTGGATTTAATCTGGCACCATCTGCAATTTCATTTGTCAGATTTGCACCCATGCCGTGCTTCGCAAAATACTTACTTTTCGAAGTGTATATTACCAGAGGGGGTCTCCTTGGGCTCCCCTGCCGCGGCTAGTGCGGCCTCAAGTTGGGCTTTGCACTCTTCTAGCTCCTTGTACAGTAGGGAATTCTTTTCTGTAAGAACCTGCATAACAAATGATCCTTAAATCAGTTATTCTAACTGTTTCAAGTCTCGGGGGCTATTGGTATATATATATAATTACCAAAATTTTCTTACCCGTATGTCTTTTACATATTGCTCCGTGGCTCTGGCTAGACCATTTTGAGCGGCACGGAGGTATGCATCTCCTGAATTGAAGGCATCTAACGCCTCTCGGGAGAAACAAGCATCACGAAGAATTGTCCGGCGACGCCTGTGGTTCATGGCACTCTCCACCTCAAAGTTGGTGGCAGACAACCCGTCCACATCCTCCGTCGGAGGACGTCTGGCGCGCGCCTTGTGTTCGCCTCCGCCTCCGGACCAGGCTTTGGAGCCTGGCTGGTGGAGGCGCGATTGGCAGCCTCTCCGGATATAGTCCGGCGAGGTCTCTTTGTCCTGGAGAGAGCACGAGTGTTAATATGCCTCGAAAGTATAACACCTGGGATAAGGGGACACGCCATACCTTTGCACTGACGCCTCGGTCCGAACTGCACTTCTTTTTTGCCCACGGGGCCCTGCGGCCCCTCGTTGGCTTGTCGCCGCAGGTTCGGCCTTCCGCCTCAAAAACCTCCCCTGCAAAGCTCGGTTGTAATCAGGAAACCGAGAACACGAGAGGGCAGACCCCTATTCGGGGTACTGGGACTTTGATCGCAATTACCTGGGAGGTCGGGGTTAACCCTGGGTAATCGGCCGTAATGGCCACCAAGGCGTTGTCCTTGCTCAATTGATGGAACACTCCATCAATCAGCTCCACTGATATGTCCGGATCCTCTTGAGAGGCCGGGTCAAGGGACCGTCCTGGGTCCTCGGGTTGTGGAGGAGGGCTGTTTATTTCCTTAACAGCCTGGCGCAGTTCCTGCGTTGAAGTTGTTAGACTAAATATTTAACAATGGGAATATAAAACGGATGGGCGAGTAAATGTGACCACTTACCCAGCTTGGGGGATTGTACATAGAGAATCCACCCTGTGGGTTGATGTGAAGAAATTCCTCCTCTTCTCCCTTGTACAAAGTGGACAAGATCTTCAGTAGAGCGGCAGCTGAATCCGGCCCCTTACAGCCATAGCGGGTGGCGTCGTCCTCCCCGTTGAAGTCCCACATGGGGTGGCCTCTATACTAAAGCGGTTGCACCCCCCGCATGATGCATTCGGCCATAACCCCGATCATGGTCAGTCCGGAATGGGCTAGCAATCTTATCCGGCCCATCAGGTAAATGACGTCCCTGTCACTTTCCCTCTGAGGGCTCCGTGGACGCCAGCTTAAGCGCTTCTTTAGGGGAGCACTGCTGAACTCGGGGAGGTCGGTCCGGACAGGATCCGGCAGCGGGACGTCCTCTATGTAAAACCATTCCGAAGGCCAGTCTTTGGATGCCTTCTTTGGGGTTCAGATATCCGGTCCCGGCGATGCGCCACACTTCGACTCTGCCCACTTGATATATTGACCCCTTCTTAGAGCGGGGCACGAGGCAGAATAGCCTTTTCCATAGCCCGAAATGAGCCTCAACGCCCAAAAACAGCTCGTAGAGGGCTACGAAGCCCGCGATATGCAATACGGAGGCAGGCGTGAGATTGTGTAGCTGGAGGCCGTAGAACTCCAGGATCCCCCAAAGAAATGGATGGATTGGAAATCCGAGCCCTCTTATTAGATAAGGGACAAGGCATACCCGCTCGCCTTTGGAGGGATTAGGGGCACTCTCCGCTTGCTCTCCGCCGTTATAGGTGGCAAGACCGGCTCGGACCGGGATCATATAGGTCGGGGGGAGAAATCCCTTGGTCTGGAGCATTACTAGCTCGCTATGTGGGACGGAGCATCTCTCCCAATATCCAGGCTGAGGGCTGGAAGGGCGAAAGGAGGAGTCGCGATGGCTGGCCATGGTGGAATGGACCTTTGTCGGATGCGGTCTGATGAACACTCGCGAAGGGAGGAAGATGTGGTTTGGATGAAAATCCTCGTCCCCTTAAATGGGCGGCTCATTTACGCGGCTAGGGGTGTCAATGTAAAAACACTTAGACTTTTCATATTTGTTTAACACGTGGGAGACGGCCATTATTGGGCGTAGAAGCCGAGGAGCGCAACATTTACAAGAAACCAGACTTTATTCAGCAGGTACACGGAATTTGGAGGAGAACCCGCCTTGCAATGCCGAAGACAATCTGCGCATCGGACTCATCATCATTGAAGCCTGGTTCGGGGGCTACTGAGGGAGTCCTGGATTAGGGGGTGTTTGGATAGCGGGACTATACCTTCAGCCGGACTCCTGGACTATGAAGATACAAGATTGAAGACTTCGTCCCGTGTCCGGAAGGGACTTTCCTTGGCGTGGAAGGCAAGCTTGGCGATACAGATATACAGATCTCCTACCATTGTAACCGACTTTGTGTAACCCTAACCCTCTCCGGTGTCTATATAAACCAGAGGGTTTTAGTCCGTAGGACAATATATAGACAACAACAATCATACCATAGGCTAGGTTCTAGGGTTTACCCTCTCCGATCTCGTGGTAGATCTACTCTTGTACTACCCATATCATCAATATTAATCAAGCAGGACGTAGGGTTTTACCTCCATCAAGAGGGCCCGAACCTGGGTAAAACTTCGTGTCTCCTGCCTCCTGTTACCATCCGGCCTAGATGCACAGTTCGGGACCCCCTACCCGAGATCCGCCGGTTTTGACACCGACACCTGCCATCCTGCAACATAGGTCGTCCGATTTATATCTGACGGATAGGAAAGAAACTATGGCAATTTTGCAAAAAGGTACCCACACACCTCTCCACATTTGCAAATAAAGGCCTTCCCTCGTTCATCTTGCCTTTTTAGTAAGAATGAAAACGACAAAAAAATATTGGACGGTGGTTCGAAGTCATGACGCTGGCACAGCGGACAAGGTGGCCTTGTATTGGTATGCTGAGCCGTCTGTTTTAACACACAGGAGCTGGTGTGGTGATTATACACACACGCACGCATGCACAAACTGCATCCACGCAACACATGCACCACGCACGCACGCACACACTCACACGCACACACTCACACGCAACCACACACGCACGCATGCATGCACACACCAGTACACCACACGACCAACACACACTCTCACGCTCAAGTGCTCAACCTACACATGCATGCGCACACATCAGGCCCTGACAGACACATACACAACCAGGTGATTCCCACGCACGGGTTGGAGCCTTGCCGCGCCTGCGTAAATTTGTGTTTATCTGACCTTTTGCCTATGCGAACTAACAGGTGGGACCCACAAGGAACATGGTCAATTTAACTAGTCAACATGGCGCCACTCAGACTATTTGGCCGGTCAACAGAGTGCAATCCAATGCTGAACTGTGAGCAAGTGACCGTATAGTCACCGCAAAACGTATATCGTGACCGTAATCAGCTTATTCTGAAGTTCGGTGACCGTATTACGCTTTTCTCTCTGTAGGCCCTCCAAAACTACATCTCTACACGTTCTCGCATGTTACATCTAACAACTATGCAATACAACACTACTACTACACTCTAACACAATAAATCATATGTGTTTTTAGTTTTACTAGATATCATATTGTTACTTATAATTATTCTGTTTGCATACATTAAAATTGCCTTTGAAATGTATGGTCAGTATCATCTACCGCATGGGAAAAATCCCGCCCTTTCCCGTTTAATCGGGTTTGTATCGATGGATCGTGCGAATAGCAAAACTATAGTACTATACAATACAAGTGACAATTCACTGGGCCGTCGTGTCGTCTACTCCTCCGTCGTAAGAGTGGAGCACTCGCTTTCATAAATATTCTAGTCCCTTTCGCCGACATGTGGGACATCAAGCTACCGGGTCCACGTGCCATACCGGAATACAGTGCAGAGCAGCCGGGGTGAAGCACCCCAGTCATGGCATCGACGTAGTAATGAGCAATGAGGCATCAAATCACAAAGCTGCACCTTTCCCGCAGTTAAGTTGGAGGGACGAAGCAACCATCATTTCACTCGTTGCTGAATCCGCTTCTCCCTCATCTTCTTCAACTTAACCACGTGTTGCTTCTGCCGTTGTTCTGCCTCATGTGGGACGCGGATCGGCTTGGTAAAGCACTGACACGTGGGACCGCATGTTAGCAAACCGCGAGGACAATGTCCTCCAAAAATAAGAAGCCTAATCCTAGACTTACAAAGGGCTATGTAGCTGCTACGTATACTTTCCATCTAATCTATATATGCCCCCTAATTTTCAGGTGGGGTGGGCCTAATCCTCTCCTTTAATCCAATCAAATAGTCCCACATCACATCAGTTTGTAACTTTACGTAAACCATTACATGGATGTAGCATTGCTCAAATAAGAAACCTCCCCCGCCATCCGCACGGCAAAATCACCTCCTTTTTACTAATCTTGATTCTATAATTTTTTAGATCAATATAATTGAGATTTGTATAGATAGCACACATGAGCAAAATCAAGAGGTACGGTTAAGGGCATCCACAATGTGTAGCCAAATGTGAAAATAGCTTTTGGCATCGTGGGAACCATTGTGGACGGTGTTGCCAATCCAAAAAGATGGAACCGAAGCTTCCTGATTGATTGATTGAAGGAATAGAAAAATGCAACGTCTCTCCTCTTTCTCACATGCTTGGACGCATGTAGTACAGTATAGAGCACAGAGTCTACTCCCCTATCCCTTCTATCACAAATCACAAAGCAGTGGGCGTCAAATCACAAAAGAACGGACGAAGCAACCATCATTTCATTCTTCGCTGACTCTGCTTCTCCATCGTATTCTTCGAGAAACCATCTCACCGCACTAGTACTCCTAGTAGTACTCCCTCTGGTCCTTTTTTGTTTGCATCTAAGAAAATTTCGTTTCCCTGCAATGCTCTACGCATTGGCATTTTTTCGCTGCTCTTTCCAACCGGGCCCTCCATCCCTTTCCACCACATGCGTGCCTGCAGTAATCCCATCTCTCTTTCCCATGTGCTTCGCATCTTCCCAAGGCAGAGAGAGCTGCTTGCATGCAGAAATAGGAGAGAGAGCGAGAGGCGCATGCATGCAGGGAGATGGACAGGGGAGAGAGAGAGAGACGACATGCATGCATGCGGAAGTGAGAAGGTTGGTTTGCATGGCGCTGCATTAATCAAGCGATGTGGAGTGAGATGGTTAGCTCTTTGGTCTTTGGAGAGAAAAATACGCATTAATTGACACGTGAAACGGGGATTTGTATCGATTAAATCCCGCGAAGGAAAACCCCGCCTTTCTTTTTTAACACTAGTACTCCTAGTACGTACGTACTTATCCTGTTTGGGTCTAGGCCTTGCATTGCCAAACTTCGCCACACATTTTTGCCAAGCATGCCTAAAGTTTTCAAAATGAGAAGGAGGTACACTTGTGCACGGCTGTCGCGGTCGCACCGCACCCTCACACGGTCGCTCCTACACGCCGCGGTCGCACCGCACCCTCACACAGTCGCTCCTGCACGCCGCAAACCCAACCAAGGGAACGCACCCTCACTGACACGTGCTTTCGCATGTGAACAAACCAAACTCAGCCATCCTATCGTTAACACATATTTTTTGTTCATAGAGTATGTTTATCCAACCGCATGTTGGGGAGTATCCGTACGGCCCGTGCGGTGGTCTGTTGGGGAAGAAGAAGAGGTGAGGAAGAAGGAAAGAAGGTTTAGGAGATGTAAGATATTCATCCAACCGCCTGAAATGGTAGACTAGCCCAAGTTAGGCGACTTGCATAACAAATATATGTTTTTACACAACAAAAGATCCATAAAAACAACAACATAAAGAAAAACTATCACTGCTCGCGAAAAGAGACGGCCTCGTCGTCTTTGGCTGCCGGCGCGAACCAGCCGTTGCTGCCGACGTGTGTCTCCGCACTGTGGTTGTCCTTGGCCTCCAGCTACTCGTTCAAGCGGAGCGTGCGGGTGCTCTTCACGGACGAGAGCACAGCCCGGTTCAATTCGACGATGTCCGGTTCCGCCTGCAGGAGGGCCTCGATGGCAGCGGCATCTGCGCGCTCCGCGTTGAGTCGAGCCTCCGCCGCCCGGTTCAAGTCCAGGACGTCTGGTTCTGCCTGCAGGAGGGCGTCGATGAGAGCGGCATCCGCGCGCTCTATGTCGAGTCAAGCCTCTGCCGCCTGGTTCAAGTCCAGGACGTCCGGTTCTGCCTGCAGGAGGGCCTCGATGGCAGCAACATCCGCGTGCTCCGCCTCAAGTTGAGCCTTCGCCGCCCGGTTCACATCCACGACATCCGGTTCCGCCTGCAGGAGAGCCTTGATGGCAGCGGCATGCGCGCACTCCGCGTCGAGTTGAGCCTCTGCCTCCCGGTCCTCCTTTAGTATCGCCATGTTGAACCGCTGGTCCGCCTGCACCATGGGGGACTCGGACGCCAGCATGAAGTCGACGTCCATCGTCTCATCCCCATTGGGGGCCTTCTGCGCCGCGACCTCCGTCATGAACATTGGATCGGCTTGCTCCTCCTCGTAGCTTGGCTCTAGAGAACTCGGGGATTGGCCCGTCGCAAAGCGAGCTTGGGAAATGAGGTCTGTGGCGCCTACCGCCGCCGCGATTTCTGTGCGGCGCTCCGGCGTCAGCATCTTGTAGTAAGTGATCTTTCGGCGCACCATGGCTTTCTGGAGAACTAGGGGATGCTTGATGCGGGCTAGGGGATCAAAAGGTGGGGGAATGGGCTGGAGATTTGGTGTGGTTTTAGGGCAGTGGCTGGCGTAGGCCGAGTAGCGAAGGTTCTGGTGTGAATAGTGGTTCCGGTGACGACCGGTCAATCGGTTTTGATTGTACATTGCTCTTGTCGCGTTCGCGTTGCAGCCCGGCACACTGGACCCTCCACGTCGCTCACCAAATGGAGCGCTCTTTGTCTTGTGTTTTCGCTCGCTTGTGGGACCGCAATTGAGAGCAAACCGATGTCTCTCCCCCTCCCCCGCCCGCGTCATTTATTATACCACCACTCCCTCCGTTTTATGCGGAGTAAATAAAAATAGAGGGAGTATACTACGGATGAGGATCCCCTGACGTGGCCGAACCCATTGAGTAACTGACATGCGGGGCCTAGCAAGCATGGGGTCTGCCAGTAAGTGACCAGAAGGGAGGGTAAGGCAGGGATACCTACGTCAGAGGATCCACTTCCACTATACTATTTTGACCAAATGTTAGAGTAATAATATATGACATGCAACTTACACAAATGTTAGAGTAATAACATATGACATGCAACTTACACAAAGCATACAGGGTCTAATGCGTTTTTCGAGGCTAACTTTGACCAAATGTTAGAGTAATAATATATGACATGCAACTTACACAAAGCATACGGTCAAATTCGTATGTGAAAGGAGTTTCCAATGATATAATTTTCACATTATACATCTCATGTACTATTAATCTTGTCAATAGTCAAATTGGAAACCATCTCGAGTACAAATCTAGGAGTACGTACGAATCTAACAATATTGATTGGGTGTTGTTGAATGTTGATACCTTTTTGATCAAAGTAGAGATACTTTGACTACACATAAAACTTATATGTAAACTAGAAAGGATAGGAGGGAGTATATTGTATGTTCAAAAATGAAACGAATATTGAATACCCTTTATATATGATTTGCGGATGCTATGATCACCGGTTCAAAATTTTGAATCCACCTTAGGTATCACGTGCCCCCACTCGTTCCCTCTCGATTTCATCTCAGGGTCCGGAGATCTATTGAAAGAGGACTAGGGTGGGTACATGCGAATGATACTCGGCGGAATGTTCAAATGAGGCATGCGGGAGGATGGACTCGACTGGAGGGCGACATGATCGATGGAGAAGAGGGTTGGAGAGGAATGAGAAATAAGCAAACGCCACATGATTATACTTGAACGGCTCAAATAAACAATAAGTTGTCTCGCTTGGCCTACATAGTGAAAGGCCTAATGCGCATCACGGAGCACTGACGCTCGAATATGGCCGGGAAAACAGGGAAACCGACATGTGGGGCAGACTAGTCCAATGGAGGAGCTGGCCCACGACCTCCTCGCCACCGACAACCGTTCATGTAGGTCGTTGGGGCCAACAACGGGGCGCAGCTCCAGCACCGCCTCTAGACACGGCGACCGCGGTGAGCGACACGCTCATATCGTAGCTAGACATGGTCGGTTTCAGTGTGCCGAGGGTGGCGTTAGTGTTGTGGCACGACCAACGGTATGTTTGGTTTGTGCCCAAGATTGCCCCATCAAAGCATTGGGTAGCCATAATTTTGGTTGAGGTATTGGTAGCCCATGATTTGGCCGACATTGGCAAGAAAAATGAACTAGAGCTGGCTAGAGTTCATTGGCATGCCAAAGAAATGGCAACCATCCAAACAAAGACCAATCTTTGGGTCATGGCCAAAATTTTGGTTCAGGTATTGGTTGCCCATGATTGGTTGACATTGGCAAGAAAAATGAACTAGAGTTGGCTAGAGTTCATTGTTATGCCAAAAAATGGCAACAATCCAAACAAAGACCAATCTTTGGGCCATGACCAAAATTTTGGTAAGGTGCACTTTGGTCACAATCCAAACACACCCCAACACCCGGCTCGTCGAGGATGCACGGGGCGCCGCGACGCATCGCGGAGTGGTGTAGCGTGGCCAACTGCATCCTCTGGACCTGAGACCATGTTGGGTCGTCTTGCTTTTTCAATGACATGCGGGGATCGCATGTGAGCAAAGAGCATCTCCAACGTTGCCACGACCGTAGCTGACTACCCTGGCACAGCAAAACCCTCGTCCCTCGCGCCGTCGTGCGGTGTGTTCCCAGCCGGCGCCAGCTGCCCGCATTCATGACATCCGTTCGTATGTCGTCGTTAAGAGGCTCGGTGCCCGAGGAACCAACTCCGGCGACTTAATGACGCACCCGGACGCTTGGCCTCACTGGAATGTGCTACTTAAAGCGGCAAAGCCCAGCTAACCTCCACACCATAGCGCATCGTCCTCCTACCTGGCACCACATCCGCCATGACCGCAAGTGCGAACGCTCTGCGAGAGAGCTTGTCTTCGGGGATGAAGCTCGAGGTCGCCGCCCTCGCTCAAGTCGCCTCTTGCGACGCAATAGCGGCGTAGCCGGACGCAGACGTGACCGCACAAGCGGTGGCCACACTGGCGGATGAGGACGGGAGCACCATCAGCCACATGTCCTACTTGCCTCCGTCCAACGTCCGGCACTGCTGAGGTCGGGCACTCCTCCGAGGATGAGTAGGGCATGGGAGGCGGCAGGGCATGGTGTGCCAACTAGTCGGTCCGTATCCCGCGTTCTACTCTTCCTCGCCGGAGACCGCACCTTCACTTCACGGGTCTTGAACCCCGCCCCCGTACATAGAGATCGCAGATGGAGGACGCCGGTCACCGCTGTAGAATAGGTTTAGGGTCGGGTTTCTTTTATTTTTCTGTCCTATAAAAGTTCAAAATGTAATGAAAATCGGCCGTGTTTGCATTAATCTCGGCCGGTGTATATGAACTTTCACAATAATATACATATTGTAGGAGTACTAGCAAGATGCCCGTGCATTGCACGAAAGATCAAGATCTTGTGGGAGCAAAGGATGAACGAGGGAAAGCCTTATCTGCAAATGTGGAGAGGAGTGCGGGTAAATTATCGTAGTTTCCTTCCTATCCGTTAGATATAGATCGGACGGCCTATATTGCAGGATGACAGGCACACCAACATCACCAACTCTGCTTTTTAATGAACCGAGACAAATCTAACATGCGAAGTAAAATAAACACATAGGGTCGATACATACACAAATTATCTTAGGCACTACAATAGTACGTCCACTACACATTCACGCATTTCACATCTTTCTACATCTACGGGAACCTACGAAAGGGTTAACGTAAATTGCCTCTCTCTCTCTCCTCCCCTAATTTTCATGGTGGTGGGCCCCTCCCTCCCCCAATCTACAATCAACAGCTCACACGTTTCACATTATGTTAATTACGTAACTGGGATTACGTAGGTGTAGCATTACTCGTCCTAAAAAACCCAACTAAGCCAACCTCCCAGCATATCGCGCGGGAAAAGACCCGGCCACGCCGTTTTAGTCGGGATTACCGGATTACTAGTAGTAGTATCGATGGATCGCGCGAATAAACAATTCTTTTTGAGGGGGCGAAGCACCTAGTTTAAAAGGAAAAAAGGCGGTACACTCACAGCACTCCTGTCGCGGTCGCATTGCACCCCACACACGTTCGGTCCTGCACACGGCTCACGCAAACGGAACGCACTTCGGCTTGCCTCTTCACTGACATGTGGGACTGCACTTGGAGAAACCGACCATGCGCCAAACTCCCCCCGCCCACCGCGCGAAATCCCCCCCCCCCACACCCAAAAATTTCCCCCAAATCTGATTCAACCGCCCTTCGGCCAACTAGCCAATAATATTCCCCAAACCCCCCCTCCCCCCTATCCCCCTCCACTCCATTCGCTCCGCCAAAGCCGCCCTCCCTGCACCGATACGTCCGCATCGCGGTTCGGCGATCCTCTCGCTCCCACAGTACGCTCTCGTAGACTGTCGTCCTCTAGCCGCGCCGCCACCTCTGGCTACATTCTTGTGGAGGCGCACGGCGGTCAGCGCCGCCACCGTTGGCGACGTTTGTGTGGAGACGCACGGCAGTCAGCTTCTCCCACGGTACGCGCATTCTAGACTGAGGCCCCGTTCATGCCGGTGTAGCGCTGAATGTTAGCTGATAGACGTTGTTAATCTCACTATTTGCCGAAGTAGTTTACTGTCAATATGCTCTGCTTGAGAAGCTTCCTTGCCCTGTTCTGCACACAATCTGCTTAGCTGAGATGGCATGCCAAGGCCGGTTAGTTGCTAAAATATCCTGCCATATATTTATTGTGACGTAGATTGCCATGGTCTAGTAGCCAATCTGTTAGGTGAAACCGTGAAATAGCTCTACACTGTTTTATACTCGATCTTTGTTGCTGCGATGGCCTTCGATAGTTTGATGGTTGTGTGCTCGACCTCATTGACTGCTGAAACAACCTACCATAATTTGGCACTCAAATCTGTTTGCTGAATTAGCTTTACATATATTTCGTTACTTAGATCTGCTTGTCCAAATATCTTGCCATAGCTTTAGACATCGACCTAGGTATTTTTTCTGGACTTCATAAAAAAGCATATATGTTTTTCCTGTAATATCTAGTAGAA
The DNA here is from genome assembly GCF_018294505.1 of Triticum aestivum. Taxonomy (NCBI): domain Eukaryota; kingdom Viridiplantae; phylum Streptophyta; class Magnoliopsida; order Poales; family Poaceae; genus Triticum; species Triticum aestivum. The sequence continues at coordinate 140,624,994 of NC_057806.1, forward strand.
GAACTAATTTGTATGTCTAACAGATGGACATGACTTGGATAACTTCTGCTCGAAGATTCTCCGCTGCATATGTCGAGGGGGTTGAAAACTTCATGAACTTTATCAGAGCTGAGTTCGGTGGTCCAAAATCAGATGTTCTCTGCCCGTGTAGCAGTTGTATGAATTCAGTTACAAGACCCCAGTCAAGTGTGCAAAATCATCTACACTTGTATGGGATGTCGTTCACATATACTAGGTGGGTTCATCATGGTGAAGCTGTGAACGTCAATGTTATTGACTACGTGGAAGCAGCAGATCACCATCTTTATCTGCCTGATGCTCAGGTGGAAGAGGAGGAGGAGGTGGTGGTGGCGGAGCCAGTGAGTTTGACCAACATTGAAACAATGCTACGAAATGCTCGTGCATTCCATGAACTTTCACCTGCAGAAGAAAAATGGTGGGCCCGCATGTTGGAACAATGCAAGGTTGCTATCACCCCAGTAAATAAGCTATCAGTATTCTCAGCTATGGTCACCTTTCTTCAGGTGAAGACATCTGAGCGGATGACCAACAAATCATTCGATGCGATGTTGGCTGCTTTCTGCAAATCTTTCCCAGATGTGTCTGAGCTGCCACACACCTACAGTAAAATGAAGAATTTCCTTCGTGCAGTTGGAATTGGATATGATATGATCCATGTTTGTAAGAATAATTGTTTTCTGTTCCGGAAGGATTATGCCAACTTAAGTGAATGCCCGAAATGCAAATCATCAAGATGGAAAGATGGCGATGCTGTGAAGAGGATTCCTCATAATGTTCTGAGACATTTTCCAATTACACCAAGATTGCAGATGTTGTTTCATGATGCTGAAACAAGAGAGGATGTACTGTGGCATTCTAGGAACCAGGAGTATAGAGATCAGAATGTAATGAGCCATCCATCTCATGGTAGTGAGTGGAAAAGCTTCAATGATAAACACAAAGAGTTTGCTGCTGACCCGAGAAACATTAGACTTGGCTTAGCTTCAGATGGATTTAACCCATTTGGCCACCAGAGCGCCACATATAGCATGTGGCCAGTGCTTGTTATCCCTTACAACATGCCTCCAAATGTCTGCACCAAAGAATCAAACTACATGATGGCCTTGCTCATCCTAGGTCCAGAAAGTTCTGGAAAGGATTTTGATTTGTTCATGGAGCCTCTTGTGGAGGAACTTCAACAGCTATGGAAGGGTGTTCTCACTCAAGACCTATATAGCAGCCCACCAGCTGATTTCTTTCTGCGTGCTGTTATAATTTGGTGCATTCATGATTATCCGGCTTTGGGCACTATGTCAGGGTGAACGACACATGGTTACAATGCATGTGTTCGCTATGACAGGAATCCGTTGTCATACGCAATACTTAGTATGATCTGTTACATTGGACACTGCCGTTTCCTTGCTAAGGACAAGCCATGTCCTAGAAAATACCGAAGACATGTGTTCAATGCAAAGCATGAAAACCGTGATGTGCCAAAGAGGCTCACCACCGATGAGTTGCAAGTGGAATTAGAGAAGGTCAGGCATATTACACCAGGAAACCATCCTGGTAATGGTACCGGGAAAAGGAAGTGTGGCAGGGTAGAAGAGAGATTATTGTTTACCCGCAGGTCCACTTTGTGGGACTTGGAGTATCGGAAAGATTTGGATCTGCGGCATAATATTGATGTGATGCACATCGAGAAAAATATATGTGACATCATTATCGGCACACTTCTTAATATTGAAGGCAAGATGAAAGATACCTTAAAATCTAGGATTGATTTGACACACCTGGGTATTAGAAAGGATTTGCAGGTGCAAGATGAAGGTAAACCACAGGATATGGCACCAGCTGTGTACGTCTTGGACAAGGTAAAAAGAAAAGAATTCTGCGAGGTCCTGTCACGTGTGAGATTCCCACATGGATTTTCTTCCAACCCTGAAAGGAGAGTCAGTGTAGATGGAAACAAGGTACAAGGGTTGAAAACACATGACTGCCACATCCTACTTCAAAGGGTTTTACCTGTTATCCTTAGAGGATTGGGCCGCCCTGACTTATATAGAGCAGTTGCAGAGTTGGGACAATTCTTCAGGGAACTCTGTAGTAGGAATATCATGATAGATGCTTTGGAGCGTCTTAGAGACAAGATACCAACTATCCTATGCGACCTTGAGAAGATATATCGTCCAGCCTTCTTTGATGTGATGGTGCATTTGGCTGTTCATCTACCTGATGAGGCACTACTTAGAGGTCCAGTACAGTATGGCTGGATGAACCCTATTGAAAGGCGGATAGGCACTTCCAAGGGCTATGTTAGGAACAGAGCTAGACCCGAGGGTTCCATTTCAGAGGCCTACATTGCTACAGAAGCGTTGACATTATGCTCAAAATACATTGAAACAGCTGATCAGCTTAGCAAAGAGGTGGGTGAAGACAATCCCGGGCTCAATGTTTTCGATTATTCTACTCGAGATGCAGGGAAGAGTCGACAAGAGGACAAACCTAAAGATTTGGACAAAATGGTTTGGTATGTGTTGAATAACTATCCTGAGATACTACCTTATATCAAGTAAGTGCAGTACTGCAACTTATACATCGTAATCTACAAAACTTGCAGCACATTCTTATATATTTAGATGTTTGATGCGATCACTATGTTTTGCAGCATCTATAAAGAGGAGTTACTGCCACAAAATCCAAGAAACATTGACAAACTAGATATGGCAGGATTTGCGAAATGGTTCAAGAACCATGTAAGCTTTTGAAGTGCACTATCAGTTTTTTTAATATATTGAGTACATAAGAGGATCAGCTTGTCTATTTTCTAACCATAGGTTAAGAAGACGCGGGAGGATGGGCAGGCAGTTGATGATGCCCTTTACTCACTAGCAATGGGTCTTGATACTCGGGTAAGACATTATGAATCTTGCGTTGTTGGAGATGTGCGCTACAACACCCTTGCACGAGATGAAGGCAGGAAGACACAAAACAGTGCCACCATGAGCACGGATACGTATGACAAAGAGACAACTAAAATGTATGCTAACATAACAGACATTGTTCAGTTGCAGTATATCTCTAGTTTCGAGGATCATTGGTGTGTGGTTCTGTTGTGTTGTCGTTGGTATAACCTGTTTTCCAGGATCACAAAACCCAGAGCTGATGATTATTTCAAATCCATCAATGTCAAGGCGGTGTACCAGACCAACTGTAGCGACCCGACCTCAGACGGTCAAGCCTCTGTGTATCTGTGCCATCCCTGGATCGGTATGCTGGCACACACAATACATCAATGTATATATCAAAGTGCAATCACATGTATAAATAACGTAAAACTGATATATATATACCTCATAAGTCTCAGCGGAAACAAACAATCGGATGTGGAGTCCCATCAACGCCATCGGCAGGTTGAGTGTAGACCGTAACCCTATGACATAACTCTTACTCGTCGGAAGAAACATATCTGCAACATGAGACGTTGCAGCCGTGTAGGTCAGTACATTGAATGTACCGGCAAGATCACAATATGAGGAAAGCAGATGATAAAACTATTCTATATGCAATATGGCTTTGTGGCTCTGTGTCTGATGTTTTTGCGCAAAAGCTGGTTTTATTTTCCCTACAACAAAGGAATATCAGGAGTCTGTACTACGGAGTTTTCTGTCATGACATGGTTCCGCCAACCGATGTCCCATACCCAAATCATCATAAGTTGCTCACAATTAAATTATCAGTCCGGTGTTGAGAGTTCCAAGATAGATCCAAGTCCATAGACTCAAATTGTCCGTAACTGGGGACACGGCTAATTAATTAGGTTTTAACCCTCTGCAGAGGTTTGTACACTTTACCCGCAAGATTCGATCCCTCTCTTTACATTCTCGCACTTCAGGGTGCTTGAGAACAAGATGGTCGAAACATGGTCTTCCGAAGAGTTCCTCTGGCCACTGTCCGGTGCTCATCCAATCCTACCGTAGTTCTACATCTGCTAGCACCGTCCCAGCCAGAGTCACCACTAAGGTCAACCAAGCCAGAGCCCATAGTGACTTGCGGTTGCACAGGTAAGCTTCCGGGCATGAAGTATCCTTGTGTCTCTTTGAGTCTGGGTGAAGCTTTCCGCAAGATGTCATGACGCTTCTCCATGCATCCCGGCCAACCACTGGTTTCTCCAGGGTGCCCGTCAACCGTCCTTCACCCAGTAGTGTGTATTGAATTCTTGTCTCGAGTCTCGAAATCTTGAGGAGTCCTGAATATGCAGTCCTGGCCGGTGCCATCATGAAGTTGTCGCCATTGACGTAGAGTCCTCCTTCTTCACACCACTCTCATGCACCCATACCAAACCCCATCTACTATAGCGTAGCATTAAAAATATATAACTTCCCGGGTTTGGTAACAGGGAGATGGGTTCCTACCTCATGCATTCTGCTCAACTACAAGATTCAATAACACTACTGGAGAGACTGTTAAAAGGGTGATACTAAATGCAAATAAACATAGGTATGGAAAACATGGTCAAAGTGAACTTGCCTGGTAAGTTGATGAAGAATAATAACGCTCTCAGAAACTTGATAAGACTATACGCAACTCTCCGATGAAATCTATAATAATAAACATGGCATTCACATAAGCACTCATTCTACCACTCAAAATAACAATCAAAACAACAAGGAAACTCAATAATAAAACTCAAACAAATTCCAAAGAACCCTCGAATAAAACTACATAGAAAACTACTAGGGAAAGTCTAAAACTTTACTACAAACAACTAATATAGTTTTGCTCTAAGTAAAACTTAATAGCAATTAAAACAGTAAAGTAAATTAACGGAAAGGAAATATAGTGTTTATTAAAATAACAGAAGGTATTTTACATAAACTTTTACTAGCAAAAAGAAATAGCTAAAAACTATTTTTTTAAACTCTAGTTATGATTAAAACAAAACCAGAAAAAGAAATAAACATTATATTTTTCTATAAATAAAAGTTCACCCTCTATAACTACAGAAAATAATCAGAAATAAAATAAAATAGAGGTGGAAACAATATTTAAAGTAATAAAAACAACAGAAAACAGCAACAAAATGAATTAAACTAAAACAGGCTTGTTTTTGTGATAAACTAATTTTATAAAAAATCTATAAATGCCCAATTTAATCCTACTTCTAGGCAAGGTCAAAACAAAGCAGTAAAAAAGAAACACTAAAAAAAATTAATCCTAGCTCACTTTATAGCAGAAATACTAATCTGACTAAAACTTAAATGACACAATTTTTAAAACTACAAACATGGCCGAAATTATTTTATACAGAAACTACAAGAAATTTGTAAACTAACAAAAAAAGAATCAACTAAAAATATTAAACAACCTAAAAGATATAGATTTTACAAGAACAGAACTATTCTGTTTTAAAAACAGAAACCAAAAAAAACTAAAAGAAACTATCGGGCGCTACTGGGCCAAAAGGTGAGCGATCGGAAACTAACCAGCGCTCGGGCGATATATAAACTAAACTGTACACGCACTTAATAACAAAAAACCGACCGGTTCGATCTAACTAAACCAGGTAACTAAACCAGAACAAAACCCAACTAAAATCGGTCTAATAAACAAAACTAACCCTTCACTACTTCTAATCTACACCGTAGACTGTAGATCGAATGGTGGAGAGGAGGTCTGGCGTCTTACAGCGAACTCATCGGCGACGACGGACGACGGCGACTCGGGCGGCGACGGCGCAGTGGCTTCGGTGGTCCGGGGCGACGGCGGTGACGTCGGGGAGATGCGATGGAGCGAGGCGGAGGTGGTGGTGATCTCAGTGGCAATCGAGGGTGACGGTAGCGAGCGGCACGAGCTCGACAGAGCTCCTGGTGAGCTCCAACTCCCGCAACGGGCGGCGATGCTCAAGGCAGCGGCTCCGGCGATGCCTGGGTGAGGAGAGGATGTCAAAGAGGTGCGGGAGGAGGTGGAGGTTTGGGTGAAGGTGCTGGGAGGGGCGGAGAGGGCTCACCGGCGTCGGGAGTGGCGGTTAACCGAGGCGACGGCGGTGAGATGCGTTCGGCGAGGGTGTGGGCGGTGGTGGGTTTTGGGGTTAGGGTTTTAGGGGGATCGAGAGAGGAGAGGCATACGTATTTATAGGACATCTTTCTTGGGGAGGAGGTCGAGTCAGGCTAGGGTTTTGAGGAGAGCGCGGACGTCAAGGGCATCGGGCGCGAGCGAGATGCGCGGGCGCGGCTTGCGGGAGGAGGCAGACGGGGTGGGGTCGGTGCTCCAGTGAGAGAGGGGGAGACGAGAGGGATCGGGCGACCGAGGCCTAGCGGGTGCGGGCGTGCAGCGCGCTGTGCTGGCGGCCCTGGGCGCTGGTGGGCTGCGGCTTCGCTGGCGGGGCCGTCGGCCTGGCCAGTTCGGACTTTTTTTGAAATAAGGCACAGGAAAAAACTAAAATAAGATAAATCTATAATATTTTTATATAATACATATATATATATCTAAAAAATCAGAAAAATAAACCCTACAACATGAACATTTTTCCATAGGCAAAATCCAAACTAGAAGAAATCATTTTTTATAAATTCCAAATAAACTCCAATTTGAATTCAAAAACTTTTGGCATTAATTTCTCCTGACTTTTTGGAGTGTCATGTTAGCTCCTCTCATACTTTTAAACAAGTATTTGTCAGGGGTATATGAAATAAATTTCGAATGCCAAGTTGAATCCAAATTCAAATAAAATTCAAATGCCTCTGAAATTTCCAAATGCCACTCAATTTCACACAACAAGTCACATGATAATCAAACAAACAATCATAAATATTTATTTAATATAACATTCCAAAATTTAGAATATTGGGATGTTACAAACCTACCACACTTAAAATGAATCTCGTCCTCGAGATTCGAAGAGGCTAGCAAGAAAAGGTTAGGGTTTGGGGTCTTCTAGCAAATATTTTGGTCGGAAGGGTCTAGTGTGCTACCACACTTAAAAAGCATGGGTATGGTTCAGACAAAACTCATGTACTCCATCATTTTGGGTTGCTGGTGTCGGTGTTCTCATATACTCCGGAATAGCTCTTTCACGGGTGTTGTTCCGGTCGGGGCATAACCTTTTCCTCAAACACGTGTCCTTTCATCCTGGTGACGTTCTTCTGAGTCTGGGTCTTCCTAGCTGACTGGTCTGTCGCCAATACTAAATAACTATTGAAATTCTCATGGTGGTCAACCATGTATGGTTTCTCCTGCAGAAAAATGGGTTTGGTTGAATCTCACCGTCTATCCTACGATTGGCAATGGGTGCCTGGTACATGGGTCAATCATCCTACCATTCTATGGTTTTATGGCTTGACGTGTCGACACTCTTCTAAGGTTTTCAAGGCTCTTTGATTTTCCATCAACATATGATAGTTCATGATAGAAGTCTCCGGTATGGGGGCCAATCCATCCCGTACTTGAACCATTACTACATATTCAGACATCGAATCACGTATTCTAACACTTGGGCATACTCACAAGCATTGCAGAATTTCTCTTGTCGATGAACTGAGTTCGAATAAATCCATTGTTTCTGCAAGCTGAACAAGACATCTCTTGGGTTTTTGTATCCTCCTAAAAATGTCGGTTGATTAACTCAGAGTTTTCTTCCAAAATATCTTCCTTCAGCAAGAGTGTGCTTGCTTCTTATTAACTCCGGGGCCTATGGGTTATGGCCCACTTCAACTCTTGTAAAATTTAACTCATCCTTTCGAGGATTATCATTCCGTATTCCAACATTACATCTCCTTTAAATCCAATAGTACTTCTTCCTTCATACCCTTGTGGTGACGATCATACAAAACTCCAACTTATTTGGTCCCGCTCCCTTCTATGGACCGTCATGAATAACACATTTCTTTCTTCATTGATCTTGTGGCTTTACGGAGTACTACCACACCAAAAAATGCACTAGTTTATCCATAAATCATATTATTTTCATATCAAATCTTTTATTACATCCTTAACCATTTTTCGTAAATCCAAATTCCAAAAAGTACTTTATTACAAATGCTGCCACCCACATGGTTTGGTATGGTCAGGCATTACTTCCAACTTTATTCATTTTTCCTCCTTGAGGATTCTTCAGTCCCACTGGAATTGTGCGACATGCGCCTTGAAATCTTCAATCTTCTGTTTCATCATGGTGGCCTTGAGCTTCATCTCCATCATCTCTGCATGCACTTCTCTTAGGTATTCCTGAGTATAACGGAGTCTTGCTTCAAGTATTTCTCCGATCTGGCGTATGGCTTCCATGGCTGCTTCACGAACAGCGTCGAAGAAAGTTGCTTGTGGTACACGTGAGATGAAAAAGTACTGCCCCATCGTCTTGGGCAAACTCCTTTCATACGGTGGAGGTGTACCTCCACATACCAAAGTTCCACTCCCTTTTGCATGAAGGGGTAGCCTTTGTAGACTGCATCTCCTTCAAGGTGAATATGCTTCATCATGTCCTTCAGGATCTTCGGGTAATCATGATCACTTGTCAGGGTCATGATCGTTTCCGGACCCTTAAGGAAAGACTCATAAAGGGTCGTCATCTGCAGTTGTAAAACAAAAATGGTGCTCAGAATAAGGTACATATCTCCTTGGGTACACATTCATATCATCCAAACAAAACTTCAAACTCAATTTCCAACATCCAGTTTATGCATCACAACTCATTTTCTTCCATGTTCACCCAGAATATTAATTTCCATGATAAAACATAACAACTCCTTAAAGCCTTTCAGCATATGACATATCAACTTTATTGAGTCATGAATTTTTACAATATCTGAGTAATCTATTACATAACTCAACCCCGCATTCTCATGAAAAAGTGTTTTCCTTACTACCCTTATTACTGATATCAACATCTCCACTACTCAGCTCTAGCTTTCTCATGATTTGAACAATCCCTAGCAAAAATGTCCTGCTTCCTTGCAACGGAAACAAATAACTTCCGGCATGTCTCGAGGCTTCTTGGTGATGGTGCCTGCTCCTTGAGTACCATGCTTCCTTTCAAGACAATCATTGGCATAATGCCCGACGCCCTTACATTCAAAACAGGTAATATGACTCTTGTCCCTCTTTGCAGAAATTGGGTTGTTCAGAAGGTGTCTTTGTTTTCTCTTCTTGGTTTTCTTTGTTCTGATCAAACGTTCTATTCCCTGTGGATTAAATTCCACTGCTTCTGTCGGGAAGTATCCCAGATACTCTTTTCTTTCCTTGGTGCAATACTGTGAAAAATGTCCTTCTTCTCCACATGAATAACAGGCATTGGAGTAAAATCTGTTGAGGCTTTCTCCACTAGGGTCTTCAACACTTTCCTTAATCATGTGTTCTTTCATAACTTCTCGGAGGGCTTCTTTCATTCCTTCTTCCTGCTTCTAAATAGTTTGTTGCATCGTGGGGTAAATGTCACACTGAGCTGGGTAGTGGGTAGTTCCTTCACACAAGAAACAAGTCACCTGACTAGTTGGGCATTCCTCAGTTGGGTGTTTCTCCTTACAATGAGGGCATCCATCCTTGTGTTTCTCCTGGTTGTGTCCTATTTCTCCGCAAATCTTGCAGGCAGAAGGTTTATTTCTTGGGGTATCATGCTGCTTCCAGATAAGACGTGATCTTGTCAGAGTCTTCTTGAATTCTTCCCAAGTCCTTGCTCTATTCCATCCCTGTATAGCTTGATGCATATGCCACCATGTTGCAGCACTTCTTTCAAAGTACTGAAGAGCATACGATACTTCAGTCTTCCTTGAAACCAAATTGCTCCCGAAGTGATTCTCCATGTTCTGAATCCATAGCTCTGCCTCCGGCTGGGTTTTCGGTCCAGAGAATACCAGTCCAACTTCATTCATCATCTACTGGGTCCAAGGGTTTTAGGGTGAGATAAGAGAGAGGTGGGAGGAATATACACAATACAATCAATAGTTTTGAAGAAATGAGTTTTATTTTGTGGCTGTTGGAAAAACATCAAACAAATGACAGCTCACAAATCTCCGCATCTAACATAAGTATATAACATGGGTTTGGTCTTCTAAAGGTCAAATAATTCGTCAGATTCTTCAAGTCTGGAGTCTTCAACTGTTGTAGCTTTAACTCTTCTAATGCATGGTGAAATCCTCTTTACTCTGAAATGGTCATCGGTTGTCCGATATCTTGTCCCTCTTGGAGCGGCTTTAGTTGATCCTCCGTGTGGTCAAAAGGGAAAGGGGTATATTCTAACTATTTGAAGTAAGAGAGGTTATTTGATAAAATCAGAAAAGATGAGAAGTAATAGATTCCTTTGAAAATAAAGTTTCAGAGATTTCCTGTCCTAGGGCTTTCTGATTTCTAGGGTCACGTCCTACAGTCAATATGTGCTCTGATACCATGTCTGTAGTGACCCAACCTCAGACGGTCAAGCCTCTGTGTATCTGTGCCATCCCTGGATCGGTATGCTGGCACACACAGTACATCAATGTATATATCAAAGTGCAATCACATGTATAAATAACGTAAAACTGATATATACCTCATAAGTCTCAGCGGAAACAAACAATCGGATGTGGAGTCCCATCAACGCCATCGGCAGGTTGAGTGTAGACCGTAACCCTATGACGTAACTCTTACTCGTCGGAAGAAACATATCTGCAACATGAGACGTTGCAGCCGTGTAGGTCAGTACATTGAATGTACCGGCAAGATCACAATATGAGGAAAGCAGATGATAAAACTATTCTATATGCAATATGGCTTTGTGGCTCTGTGTCTGATGTTTTTGCGCAAAAGCTGGTTTTATTTTCCCTACAACAAAGGAATATCAGGAGTCTGTACTACGGAGTTTTCTGTCATGACATGGTTCCGCCAACCGATGTCCCATACCCAAATCATCATAAGTTGCTCACAATTAAATTATCAGTCCGGTGTTGAGAGTTCCAAGATAGATCCAAGTCCATAGACTCAAATTGTCCGTAACTGGGGACACGGCTAATCGATTAGGTTTTAACCCTCTGCAGAGGTTTGTACACTTTACCCGCAAGATTCGATCCCTCTCTTTACATTCTCGCACTTCAGGGTGTTTGAGAACAAGATGGCCGAAACATGGTCTTCCGAAGAGTTCCTCTGACCACTGTCCGGTGCTCATCCAATCCTACCGTAGTTCTACATCTGCTAGCACCGTCCCAGCCAGAGTCACCACTAAGGTCAACCAAGCCAGAGCCCATAGTGACTTGCGGTTGCACAGGTAAGCTTCCGGGCATGAAGTATCCTTCGTCTCTTTGAGTCTGGGTGAAGCTTTCCGCAAGATGTCATGGCGCTTCTCCATGCATCCCGGCCAACCACTGGTTTCTCCAGGGTGCCCGTCAACCGTCCTTCACCCAGTAGTGTGTATTGAATTCTTGTCTCGAGTCTCGAAATCTTGAGGAGTCCTGAATATGCAGTCCTGGCCGGTGCCATCATGAAGTTGTCGCCATTGACGTAGAGTCCTCCTTCTTCACACCACTCTCATGCACCCATACCAAACCCCGTCTACTATAGCGTAGCATTAAAAATATATAGCTTCCCGGGTTTGGTAACAGGGAGATGGGTTCCTACCTCATGCATTCTGCTCAACTACAAGATTCAATAACACTACTGGAGAGACTGTTAAAAGGGTGATACTAAATGCAAATAAACATAGGTATGGAAAACATGGTCAAAGTGAACTTGCCTGGTAAGTTGATGAAGAATAATAACGCTCTCAGAAACTTGATAAGACTATACGCAACTCTCCGATGAAATCAATAATAATAAACATGGCATTCACATAAGCAATCATTCTACCACTCAAAATAACAATCAAAACAACAAGGAAACTCAATAATAAAACTCAAACAAATTCCAAAGAACCCTCGAATAAAACTACATAGAAAACTACTAGGGAAAGTCTAAAACTTTACTACAAACAACTAATATAGTTTTGCTCTAAGTAAAACTTAATAGCAATTAAAACACTAAAGTAAATTAACGGAAAGGAAATATAGTGTTTATTAAAATAACAGAAGGTATTTTTCATAAACTTTTACTGGCAAAAAGAAACAGCTAAAAACTGTTTTTTTAAACTCTAGTTATGATTAAAACAAAACAAGGAAAAGAAATAAACATTATATTTTTCTGTAAATAAAAGTTCACCCTCTATAACTACAGAAAATAATCAGAAATAAAATAAAACAGAGGTGGAAACAATATTGAAAGTAATAAAAACAACAGAAAACATCAACAAAATGAATTAAACTAAAAGAGGCTTGTTTTTGTGATAAACTAATTTTATAAAAAATCTATAAATGCCCAATTTAATCCTACTGCTAGGCAAGGTCAAAACAAAGCAGTAAAAAAAGAAACACTAAAAAAATTAATCCTAGCTCACTTTATAGCAGAAATACTAATCTGACTAAAACTTAAATAACACAATTTTTAAAACTACAAACATGGCCGAAATTATTTTATACAGAAACTACAAGAAATTTGTAAACTAACAAAAAAAGAATCAACTAAAAATATTAAACAACCTAAAAGATATAGATTTTACAAGAACAGAACTATTCTGTTTTAAAAACAGAAACGAAAAAAAAAACTAAAAGAAACTATCGGGTGCTACTGTGCCGAAAGGTGAGCGATCGGAAACTAAACAGCGCTCGGGTGATATATAAACTAAACTTTACACGCGCTTAATAACAAAAAACCGACCGGTTCGATCTAACTAAACCAGGTAACTAAACCAGAACAAAACCCAACTAAAATCGGTCTAATAAACAAAACTAACCCTTCACTACTTCTACTCTACACCGTAGACTGTAGATCGAACGGTGGAGAGGAGGTCCGGCGGCTTACAGCTAACTCGTCGGCGACGACGGATGACGGTGACTCGGGCGGCGACGACGCAGTGGCTCCGGTGGTCCGGGGCGACGGCGGTGACGTCGGGGAGATGCGGTGGAGCGAGGCGGAGGTGGTGGTGATCTCAGTGGCGATCGACGGTGACGGTAGCGAGCGGAACGAGCTCGACAGAGCTCCTGGTGAGCTCCAACTCCGGCGACGGGCGGTGATGCTCAAGGCGGCGGCTCCGGCGATCCCTGGGCGAGGAGAGGATGTCAAAGAGGTGCGGGAGGAGGTGGAGGTTCGGGTGAAGGTGCAGGAAGGGGCGGAGAGGGCTCACCAGCATAGGGAGTGGCGGTGAACCGAGGCGACGGCGGCGAGATGCGTTCGGCAAGGGCGTGGGCGGTGGTGGGTTTCAGGGTTAGGGTTTTAGGGGGATCGAGAGAGGAGAGGCATAGGTATTTATAGGACATCTTTCTTGGGGAGGAGGTCGAGTCGGGCTATGGTTTTGAGGAGAGCGCGGACGTCGAGGGCATCGGGCGCGAGTGAGATGCGCGGGCGCGGCTTGCGGGAGGAGGCAGACGGGGTGGGGTCGGTGCTCCAGTGAGAGAGGGAGAGACGAGAGGGATCGGGCGGCCGAGGCCTAGTGGGTGCGGGCGTGCGGCGCGCTGGGCTGGCGGCCCTGGGCGCTGGTGGGCTGCGGCTTCGCTGGCTGGGCCGTCGGCCTGGCCAGTTCGGATTTTTTTTGAAATAAGGCAGAGGAAAAAAACTAAAATAAGATAAATCTATAATATTTTTATATATTACATATATATATATATATATATCAAAAAAATCAGAAAAATAAACCCTACAACGTGAACATTTTTCCATAGGCAAAATCCAAACTAGGAGAAATCATTTTTTATAAATTCCAAATAAACTCCAATTTGAATGCAAAAACTTTTGGCATTAATTTCTCCTGACTTTTTGGAGTGTCATGTTAGCTCCTCTCATACTTTTAAACAAGTATTTGTCAGGGGTATATGAAATAAATTTCGAATGCCAAGTTGAATCCAAATTCAAATAAAATTCAAATGCCTCTGAAATTTCCAAATGCCACTCAATTGCACACAATCAGTCACACAATAATCAAACAAACAATCATAAATATTTATTTAATATAACATTCCAAAATTTAGAATTTTGGGATGTTACACCAACGAGCCTTTTATTTTGGCAAATCAAGCAACACAGATATTTTTCTTGGAAGACACATTTGCACGTAGTGATGACTGGAGAGTATTGCAAAGGTTTGAGTAGAGGAATTCGTTTAATGAAGTTGCACAACAAGATGATGCTTACACTACTCCTGATGTACAAGATAACACAGATGTTCCTAATATCTTTGAGAACCATCATGTCAATGACGCCGGCGAAAAGATTGCCTGTCGTGCTGTGGACATACAAGAGTTGACCAAGAAGAAGCCAACGTTCGAGGACGTCGAGGACGAAGAAGAAGATGACACCGTGGGGAATTACGATTCAGACTGATACACATGGCAAAGATGTTGACACTACTGCTGCGGATGGTGATTACATTGCTTTTGTCGTATTTGCCTGTCAGAAGACGTTTTTATCTACTGTGTGAAATTGTGTTTGCTATGACAACTGAAACCTGATGAACATGTTGTTTAGTATTCTGCTGTGAGGACATCACTTGTTATGTATGCTGATTTGTGTTTGGTGATTGTATGACAACTAAAACATGATGACATTGTTGTTTAGTTGTACTCATATTTGGCTGTGAAACTTGAATTTGATGACATAGTTTGTTGTTGGACTGCAATTTGCTCGACGTCTTCGAATGACAACAAAGCTGACCCAACAGGGCCTCTACTATTTATTTATTTATATGAGCAAAAGGGGATACCCCCTGATTTTCGTTAATAGAAATGATTAGATGTTCACAACACTACGCCCAGCCTGCTACACAGGTTTCATTCATTACTAGTTTCAGCAAAGTGCTCATGTCGTAGCCACTGAATACATCACGAGTGCTACATACACTGCAAATAAAGAGACAATCATCCTACGGAGAACATCGATTTTGCCCATTATCTTCACAAGCTCTTTCATCTCCTCATTGCTGTCAAGGTCGTTCAGCAGCTGTTGCTTGGCCATGATCAGAGGAACTGCATCTTTAACCTTCTGCTCTGCATCTTCCTCTTCTGCCGTTCCTTCAGTTACTTGTCCAACACCCCAACCTGCTGGTATTGGGATTCCTTGGCTAATCAAATAATCAGCGTATTTTTTTGTTACATTCCCCCACATCAGCAACTTCCCAGAAATACAAATCACACGAATCTTCCCTTTTCTGCACGAATCAAATTGGAAGATCATCAACCAAGCTATTAAAAAAATCAGCAACTGAAAGCAGCAAAACAACACTTAAACATATTATTACCCCATGATTCGGGCATTTGTAGAAGACTCGGCCAGGGTTGCGGATTGTGGTTGAGACGCGACGAATGACTCTGCATGATTTGCAGCAGTGGCACCACACCAACGGCAGCGGGTTGCAATGAGCAATCGGCTGCAGTGCGCGTGCCAGCGGGGGTGTGATGAGACCCACAGGCGATGGTATGGGTGGCGACTTGGCGCATATCTGGTTGTTGCCTGCTGAAGAGCAGGTGGACGAGCAGCCAGCGGACATGGTTGCTGCGGCCAGAGGTTCTGATGCTAGGCAGAGTAAGTAGAGAAGAGGAGAAGCGAACGTTGGATATGTCAGTTTCATTACCTGCAGAGTAGCATAGCACCATATATAGTCATAGTCTAGGTTTGGATTTGAACCAGCTACAGGAGCACGTCTTTCTTTTTTCTAAAACTCGGCAACGTCTGTTTACTGGTACACTATCTTATTCTGTACGCCTTCCCAAGTCTTTGATTTTCTTTCTATATATAAAAAAGTATGATACTTGGTGTCTGCTTAGTCAACAAACTATTGTGCCAACCTTGACCGTTGGATTGACATTCAACGTCTGTCGCGTTTCTTCAGTCTCTTCTTCCTCGAGCCGCCAAAGCCAAACCAGCGCCGGCGGGACTGCCTGCTCCCGCCTCCCATGGCTGGCTGTGATCTTCCCCGCCTCCTGTTCGTTCCCGTCTGAGGCCTCACCATCGTCCTCCGCCTTGGTTCGCTCGCCGTGGCGCCGCCCTCCGGTGTTGTCAACATGGTCAACAACCGAGAGTAAAAAGGAGATGACTGTACATGGTGAGGATGACAGTAGGGACCCAGCAGCGCGCGCAGTAATTTTGTTTTTTTGGGACGGAGAAGGGTATCAACTGGGTTGTACGGGACCCGTGGACCGTCTAGCCCAGGCTTTTATTTCATATGTTTAGCACATGACCAACCCAGTTTGTTTTTTTCCTTTCTGAAAATGGCTAGCCGGCTATTTTTTTTGCAGAATAACTAATGTAGGCCTACTTGCTTTTCTATGCCCTGCTGGGCCGGAAATCTTTCAAGACGAGGAGGGATGCATTTTTCCCAGAAAATGGGCTATAAGTAATAAGAAATGGGCTATAAGTAATAATAAATGGGCTGTAAAATGAAAAAATACAGCAAACATGCAATTAGTTCCAAAATACTGTTTTCTTTCGGATTTTTATATTTTAAATTTCATTGTTTTTGTGCGGGTAAAATTTCATTGAATTTAAATTAAGGTATATTTAGATTTAAAATTAATTTGAATCTGGCTAGAAATTTCGGGCTGTATGCTGTTTGGGACAGATTTGGAGGCTGACTTGTGGGTCTACTAGGTTGACGTGTACTTTGGCTTTGTCAACTTAGTCCACAAACAATTCTAGCAGCAGTGACCGTTGGATGGATGTTAATCCAACGGCCGTGCTGCTTCTTCAATATCTGATCTTCTTGCTCCAGCCGCCCAAACCAGCTCCGGTGGGACTACCTGCTCCCGCCTCCCGTGGCTGGCTGTGCTGCCGCACAGGCCACACCGCCCCACCCTACTTCATTGCTGGCCAGGCCATTCCTCTTCTCACCCACACCTCCAGTTATTTTCCGGCGACGGCAGCCGGACCAGTAAACCCTCGTACTCCCCACCGCGTGGGCAACCATTGTCGAGTCTTCCCCGGCTCCGTGACGTTCCCTTCCTAGGACTCGTTGTCGTCCACCACCATGGTGCTCTCGGCGCGGCCTGGTCAACGTGGTCAACGAACGACATCCATCGGCCATGGACTGTACGCACAAAATAATGATTCCTCCACCTGGCAGCTGGGACCCACCGAAAGGGCCTCTGTATTTCGCGAAAAAATGTTCCCCCCGCTGACATGTCGGACCCACCAGCTATATCTTCGCACGCAAGGAAGTGCCTCCTTATTACGCACAAAAAAATGAATACTCCCCTGCTAGCTTGGACCCACCATTGTGGGAGGCTGACTTGTGGGCCTACTAAGTTGACGGGGACGGAGGGCTTTGTCAAATTAGTCTATATGAACAATTCTAGCTCCAGTGACCGTACCATGTCCATCCAACGGCTGTAGTGCTTCTTCAACCTCTAGTCTTCTTGCTCCAGCCGCCCAAAGCAGCGCCGGTCGTGCCGCATGCTCCTGCCTCCCGTGGCCGGCTGTGCTGCCGTGGAGGCCTCACCGCCCCCTACTATTCACACCGCTGGCCAGGCCCTGCGGCGACGGCAGCCTCACACCGCAGCCGAACCAGTGAACCCTCGTACTCCTCTCCGTGCAGGCTTCCACTGCTGCATCTTCCCTGGCTCCGTGTTGTCCCTTTCCTAGGCCTTGCCATCGTCCACCGCCATGGTGCTCTCCACGCGGCGTGGTCAACGTGGTCAAGGAACGACTTCCATCGGAAGAGTACTGTACGTGGAGAGGCTGACAGCTGGGTCCACGGCCACAACCCAGTTTTTTTGTGATTTGCCAAGTAAGTCGCTTTGTCAGGCCTGTTGGGCTGCAAATCTTTCAAGACGAGGAGAGCCTTCATTCGGCTGGCCGAGAAAATGGCCCATCAGTAATGAGAAATGGGTTGTACATTTTTAAAACACATCAAACCGGCAATTAGTTTCAAATATCTTTTTTTATTTTGAGATTTAAATTACATTAATTTTTATGCATGGAGAATTTGTTGGATTTTATATTGATATACATCTATTTTTAAAATCAGTTTGAATGTGAGTCGAAATTTCGGGATTAAAAACAGTTCGGACCGCACAATATGGGTTGTAATGCTAACAAAAAGAATATGGGCTCCAAAAAAACCTTAAGAATTAGCAAATGGGCTGTAAATTATTAGAAATAATGGCAGGTGGGTTGTATGCTGTTTTCCACAGATTTGAGGCTTTCCTAAAAAAAGGTTGACGCACAAGCAGTGACTGTTGGATGTCCATCGAACGGCCGTCGTGCTTCTTCAATCTCTGCTCTTCCTGCTCCAGCCGCTCAAACAATCGCCGGCGGGACTGCCTGCTCCCTCCTCACCGCGGCCGGCTATGCTGCCGCGTAGGCCTCACCGCCCCACCATACTTCCATCGCTGGCCTAGCCATCCCTCTACTCACCCACACCTGTTGTTATTCTCCGGCGACGGCAGACGAACCAGTAAACCCTCATACAGTCGTACTCCCCTCCACGTGGGAAACAACTGCCGAGTCTTCCCTGCCTCTATGTCATTCCCTTACTAGGCCTCGTCGTCGTCCACCACCCTGGTGCTCTCGGCGCAGCCTGGTCAACGTGGTCAATGACCGACATGCATCTGAAGTGGATTGTACGTGGAGAGGCCGACAGCTGGGTCCACGGCCGCAAGCAAGGAAATGCCTCCTTATTACGCGCAAAATAATGATTCCTCCACCTGACATCAGGGACCCACCAAAAGGGCCTTTGTATTTCACGAAAAAATGTTACCGCCACTGACAGCTCGGACCCACCAGCTATATCTTCGCACGCAAGGAAGTGCCTCCTTATTACGCACAAGAAAAATGAATACTCCCCCTATTAGCTGGGACCGAGTATAGTGGCAGGCTGACTTGAGGGCCTACTAAGTTGACGGGGACGGAGGGCTTTGTCAACTTAGTCAATATGCACGATTCTAGCTCCAGTGACCGTACGATGTTCATCCAACGGCCGTAGTGCTTATTCAACCTCTATTCTTCTTGCTCCAGCCGCCCAAACCAGCGCCGGTCGTGCCTCGTGCTCCTGCCTCCCGTGGCCGGCTGCGATGCGGTGGAGGCCTCACCGCCCCCTACTACTCCCACCGCTGGCCAGGACATCCCTCTACTCACCCACACCCCCTGTTATTCTGCGGCGACGGCAGCCTCACACCACAGCGAACCAGTGAACCCTCGTACTCCTCTACGCATGGGCATCCACTGCCATGTCTTCCCCGGCTCCGCGTCGTCCCCTTCCTAGGCCTTGCCGTCGTCCACCGCCCTGGTGCTCTCGGCGCGGCGTGGTCAACATGGTCAAGGAACGGCTTCCATCAGACGTGGACTGTACGTGGAGATTCTGACAGCTGGGTCCACGGCCGCAGCAAGGAAGTGCCTCCTTATTACGTGCAAAATAATTATTCCTCCACCTGACAGCGGGGACCCACCGGACGGGCCACCGTATTTCATGAAAACAAAATGTTTGCCCCTGACTGATGGGACCCACAAGCTAAATCTTCGCATGCAAGGAAGTGCATCTGAAAAAAAAAACGATTCGCCCCCCTGACTGTTGGGACCCACCAGCTACACCTTTGCAGGCAAGGAAGTGCCTGACAGTCGGGACCCACCTGGTCAAAGCGTACATAGCGTTGTCATTCTGGTCGCGAACGTGTACGTACATATATACCGGTGGATGTAGAGGCACGCACGTGTCGTAGTAGAGGCGTGTACGTGTCGTAGTAGAGGCGCGCACGTAGCATGTACACGTACGTACAGCGGCCAGGGTGCAAGAAAGAAAATACGGCCACGTATGTGTACATACGGGCGGGGTCTCGAACGCCTACTCGCGCATACATACGGCCAGGGCTCGTGTACATGGCTGGGTCGGACCGGAGAAACAGCATCGTCGTCGTGTTCATGGGGAGGCAACGGAATGTGTCGTGTTCATGGGGAGGCAACGGAATGCGTCGTGTTCATCAGGAGGCAACGGAACGCGTGGGAGCCATCCGGCTGGGTCGGAACGGAATGCGTGGTCGTGTTCATCGGGAGGGCTTGGACGGAACAAGCGATGGAAACGAGGCCTGGCGTACCGCACAATGGAGGAAACGGACCTCCTACGTTCGAACGGGGTCCTGTTGATCGGGAGGGGTCTGGCGTACCGCAAAACGGAGGAAACGGGCCTCCTACGGTCGAAATGGGGGTCCTGTTGATCGAGAGGGGTGGGGCGTACCGCAAAACGAAGGAAACAGACCTCCTACGGTCGAAACGGGGGTCCTGTTTGATTGGGAGGGGTGTGGCGTACCACAAAAACGATGAAATGGACCTCCTACAGTCGAAACGGGGGTCCTGTTCATCGGGAGGGGTGTGGCGTACCGCAAAACGGGTCTCCACGGGATAATGTTCATCTCCACCGTCGACCTCCTCCAGCCTCCACGGGCTGTCGACCTCCTCCAGCCTCCATGGGCTACCGTCGACCTCCACCAGCCTCCACGGGCTCCTGTTCATCCAGCCTCCACCGTGCGCTACTCCACCGGCTACTGTTCAACCACCCCTCCACGGGCACCCCTCCACGGGCACCCCTCCACCGTCTACTGTTCATCCAGCCCTCCACACCACGGGGTCCTGTTCAACCACCCCTCCACGGGCACCCATCCACCGTCTACTGTTCATCCAGCCCTCCACCACACCACGGGGTCCTATTCATCCAGAGGCAGCGCCACCGCTCACTGTTCATCCACCCCCCCCCCCCCCGCAACGCTCACTGTTCATCCAATCGATCGGCTTCAGTTAGCAGCAGTAGCGAAGGAATCACTCGATCGGGTTCAGTTAACAGCCATCGATCGATCGTTCGGGTTCAGTAACGCGTAGCCTGCAGTGCAATCACTCGGGTTCAGTTAGAGCCCAACGCCTCGCTCGGGTTCAGTTAGAGCCAACGCCTCGCACACACGTGCGTATGTGTATGAGAGAAACGCGCATCGCTCGGCCCCCGACTTCCCACCGTAACCGGGAACTGCACAAAATTTTCCTCGCCCTCGCTTCTACAACGGTTTTTTCCATCATGGACGGCCCAAATAATGTCATGCAGCTGCGTCTCCGGCCCGCCCATGACGAAAGCCCATTTTCTGTCAAGATTTTTTGTCATAGAAGTAGGAGCCCACCACATCTATGATGATACCGGGTTTTGTCACAATTATCGTCATAGAAGTGTCATATGTATGACAGGAAAAAAATTCGTTCGGCCCAAAATGTCACAGATGTGTCTTTTTTTGTAGTGATAACACCCAACCGTGTAAGGAATGCAAAATGAAGGAACATAACACTAGTATGACAGAAACTAGGGTAGCAAGAGTGGAACAAAACACTAGGCATAAGGCCGAGCCTTCCACCCTTTACCAAGTATATAGATGCATTAATTAAATAAGATATATTGTGATATCCCAACATATCCATGTTCCAACATGGAACAAACTTCATCTTCACCTGCAATTAGCAACGCTATAAGAGGGGATGAGCAAAAGCGGTCACATAGCCAAACAACGGTTTGCTAGGAAAGGTGGGTCAGAGGCTTGACATGGCAATATGGGAGGCATGATATAACAAGTGGTAGGTAGCGCGACATAGCAATAGAGCAGACAACTAGCAAGCAAAGATAGAAGTGATTTCGAGGGTATGGTCATCTTGCCTGAGATCCCGCAAGGAAGAAGAACGAGTCCATGAAGAAGACAAACAGAGGTAGTCGAATGGATCCTCACAACCCTGAAACGAAACCGAAGCTAACGAGAGAAGCAACCCGAAAAGAAGCAAACAACATAGTAAACAACCATCACATAAACATGGTATGATGCACAATCAAGTATGATGCATGTCCGATTTACATATGCATGGCATGGGGAAGTGCACAAGCAAAACTACAAGTTAAGTGGAGCTCAATATGCAACGAGTTGCATACTGACGGAACACCACATCAAATATTTAGTTCTCTCCCGTTTATGTACCCCAACAATATTAAATGTTGTTAAACATGGCAAGAGGTGAAGCATATGAAAACTACCTATCTGGGAAAGTTTAAATGTGGCCGGAACAACAAACAACAAATCCGGAAAATCCTCATATGCAAATTTTAGAGTTGGTACAGTTCTGCCCTAAACTATATTTTAGAGTTGTCAAACATGCAAAGTAATGCTACCATGTTAATCTACGCATTTTTCTACCCCATTTAATATAAAGTTTATTAAATTCGGAGTTATGGTTGTTTAGTTATGAAATAAAGCAATTAGATGCAAATATCATTTTAAACATTTTAAACATGGTTGAAAGT
Organism: Triticum aestivum; assembly: GCF_018294505.1. Lineage (NCBI taxonomy): Eukaryota > Viridiplantae > Streptophyta > Magnoliopsida > Poales > Poaceae > Triticum > Triticum aestivum. Next base: position 140,647,294 of record NC_057806.1, read on the forward strand.
TGCATGGCATGAAACTAGATGAAATTCTAAGCATTTTACATATATAGATCACTTTAATCTGATGCACGGTTATTTAGTTATTAACAATTTGAAACAAGGGCATTTTCTGCAATTATGCATGCACAGGAAAATAGATAAATTCGCAGAACGAAAAAAACGTCTATGGGCCAAAACAGCCAGGCTAGCCCAACAGGAGGGAAAAAGGAGGGGCGCGGGGCAACCCACCATGGGCCAAGGCCCACTGGATCTGGTGAAGAGGAGCTGGATCTGGACGCGCGAGGCAGGCCCAGGCGCGGTCAGCGAGCAGTCAACGAGCATGGCGTGCGCTCGAATGACTCGAGACAGAGGCGCCATCCTCCTCTTCTCGACCGGAAGAAGAGCATCGGCAGCGTGGGACTTGGCGGCTGGGTCGACGAAGCAAGCAGCAGGCACGGCGGAGCTGAGGACTCCGGCGAGCGACATGATGGGGAGGTGTCGGTGTGGGAGCTTGGTGGCGTTCGGATCCAAGCGCGAGAGGTCTTCGGGTCCCGTTTCCTACCGGATCGAAGCGAACGCAACGGGGTGGCGGACATGGCGCCAACGCGAATGATGGCGAGGAGCTCCGAAACGACATAGAAGTTGCGGGGTACCATGAGGACGGGCGCAGGGACCTTGGGACCAGGCATCCATGGCAGAGGAGTTCCATGGGCAGCGGCGATGTTTGGTTCCTGTAGGGAGGAGAGGACGATGCCGATGTGCTCCAAGGCAACCGCGGGCGCGGGACTTGAGGAACTCGGCACGGGAGGCGAAACAGGGGACGTCCAGCGAGGGGCGCAGCACAGGCGAGCTCCAGGCGGCTGTCGGGGCCATCCATGGCGCGGAGGCGGAGCAGCTTGGGGTGGTGTAGCGCTTCTGTAGGAAGACGAACGGTACGGCGGCGAGGGCCCTGGCCTGATGCAGTGGCGCTGCTCCGGCGAGGCCGTCGGCGGGTGGTCTCGAAGAAGCGGGGCGGCGGCCATGGCGTCGAGGCAGAGCTCCTGTTGCACGAACTGGGAGAGAGAGAGAGATGTGAGAGGAGGGAGTGGAGGCAGGGAAGGAGAAGGAAAGGAGCAGGGGAGGTCTGGCTTGGTCGACGGCGGTCAACAGGGTGGCGTCGTGCTTGAGGACGAGCTCGGTGTGGGCGCAGGTAGGAGGATGGCGTGGCTTGGCAGGGTCACACGGCCGAGGTAGCGGAGATCGGCGAGATGTGTGTGTTTGAAGATGGGGATCTGGGAGGATCCCGAGGTGGGAGGAGGTGGCTGTGGTCTCGGTGGTTGGCTGAGAGGTGGAGGGCACCGGTTGGGCAGCGAAAAAAACGAGGAGGGACAAACTGGCGGCGACGGTGGAGGGATTGGATGGGTGGGACAAGGTCCCTAGGTTTTAGGGTTATCCACTATTTATATTGCAAAGAGATTAGGGTAGGGGCTATCACGTCCCTACGATCATAATCGGGCGGCTGAGAAAAAATAGGCTATGGAGTCCAATTAAGAAAACGGGGATGTTTTATAGATGTTTGGGGATGATCCGGACCCAATGGTGACGACTGTCCGGGTTGGGTTCGGGGGAGTTTCGGATGCGCGAAAGGGGTCTATGCGATGTGCAAAGAGGGGTTAGGCGAACAAGGTCAAGTGTGTGGTTGGACTGAGAAGAGAGAGGGGGAATGCAAGCCGGCAACCATTTCCGGAGACCGGAAACGTCCGACGATGGACCGGCTACTATTGCCGCTATAGTTATCCGTTGGGGCGTCAAACGGACTCCGAATGCTATAAAACTTGGCAGGCGGCCTATCTACACTAAAACAACACCGCATGCCAAGTTTTAACCCATTCTGAGAACATTTTCCGGCCACTTATAAAATACTACTTTGGACATGCCGTGGGCGCGTCCAAGTGTGTCTGGGCTCAGAGCGGACAACGAAAAGAACGAGGAGACTAGGATGGATGCAAGTTTTAAAAACGTGATGATGCAATGCGGATGATGACATGGCAAGATGCAACACGAAAGCGAAAGACAAGGCAACAACAACGAATAACTGGAAGACACCTGGCGCAACGGTCTCGGGGCGTTACAACACTCCACCACTACTCGAGGATCTTGTCCCGAGATCTAGGATGGCACCGGAGGGAAACGGAAGAGGAAGGGGAAGAGGTAAAACTAAGTTGCTTCTTGGACAAACGAGTGAAGTGAAAGAACCTTGCGAGGTTGAACAAATTTAAAGAATAAATACAACGAAGATGAACAAAATTGAAAACACTCCATTAGGAAAGAGGAACAAGGAACATTACTAGAACCGTGTAGGTTGAAAGACATAAGAAAAAGGTTGCAATGTACAATAAGTACATGCAAGCACTCTGGTTGAAATGAGATGTACAAGGAACGATAAAGATCAATTACAACAACACTCCGGTTGAAACAAGATAGAGAAGGAATAAGAATGATATAATTTGGGCAGCACTCCGACTGTAAATGGAAGGAATCGAACATGATCTTGACAATATGAGAGGATACTTGATGAAATCAACAACACACTGCCTCCAGAACTATTGAAAGAATGGCACAAGGGGTAAGAAAGATTCCAGACAACACTCCGGTTTAGAAGGGAGGCAAAACTTGATAAGAGGAAAGAACTTGAATGAAGGACACGACACTCCGGTTGAATGGATAAGCAAAAGGAAAGGATATCACCTCGGGAAGGAGCCCATTCCAATCATTTCTCCTGAGGATCGTAATCTGTACAGTCCAGCAATATCTCGCACCGCCAAGTTGCCAAACAACAAAACTTTTGGGAAAAAGACGCACGTTCAGAACTCTTGCCTTAATCAGCATGAAACGGCGATCTTGGCGAGGATTGTACCAAGAGACCAGAGCACCAAACCCACCAAGGGACTTGTTGATGTAATAATCAGTTTGGTAATCGTAAGGAAATCCAAAGTGCATCAACCAAATCTCAGGTTCAAAAGTGGTGGTACGACGATTGAGTGCTTCATGGTGGGGTACGGAAGCGATAAGAAGATCTTCATACTCAAGTTCTAATGGCGTGGCAACAACAGTATCGCGGATGAAGGAATCCACAAATCCAAAATTTTCGATTCCAAAGGGGTGGTCACTTACTTCAATGGTGAAAAGCTGGGACTCGTGGAGCAGACCTTGGATTGCCTGACGGATAGCAGCATGGCGATGGAGAGGAACGTACTCACTGGTCTCCGCAACGGCCAGATAGTCGTGGTTGAGCGACGGAATGGGGCCAACCACCATCCCGCTGCAGACGACACGATCGGCCGGCCCCGGTTCGACGGCGAAGCCTGGCGGCAGGAATGGCACAGGGTTGAGGGGATAGTTCGCCATGGCGGAGGAGCAGAGGGAGAGCGTCTTGGGTGGCGGGTGTGACAGAGGTGGCGAATGGCAGGCGCGGGGCGATGGCGATTGAGGAAACCGAGCAGAAGCGAAAGCGTGAGGGGTATTTTTGGTATTAGAGGGATTTTTGGGGATCCATTTCCATCGTGCGAGCCACTGCTTCCGTCTACAGGATTGTGCCACGTGGCCATAGTGCCCACAAGCCGCACAACGAACATTAGATTTATTTTTGGGTTTCCTTTGGTGCAACACAGCGGCCGCAGGAAAGCTGGAGGAATTGATAACGGGCGGGTTCGCTGCCTTATTTGGTCCAAGATATGTTGTAGGAATCCAGGTCGGGCAATTTCTTGCCTTGTGATTAGGAGTGGAGCAATGAATACAAATCACCCGAGTCGGACAATGGATCTTCGGGTGCCCCCATTGTAGGCAACGTGAACATAAAACTGCCCAATTTTTGTCAATCAGATCAATATCTTCCTCGGTATATCTAGCCTGGGCCCAATCCATCTTATAATGGGCCGATAGACGAGGCGGCCAATGAGAATGGGCTGGGGCATACGTGAAGGCCGATTTTAAAAAACATTGTGGCGGTTGAGGATAGGACCTATTAATGGGGCAATTAAAGCTGCCCAAACAGAGAAACTCTATATCTCTTGCATCCTCCAATTGCGCTTGACGGGCATATTTCTCCATTAAGGATAATGAAGATGATTCCTCAATAATCGGGGGCAATTTGTCCGTTGCCAAAAAAGAGCCAAATTGAATTTGAATTCCATGATTGTTTTCTGGACCAGAGGATGACGAAGCCTCATGAGCATGAGAATTGGAGAAAACCATATGATCAATAGGCTTCAAAGCAAATTTGTTTAGCTCAATCATAGAAGAGGTAGATACCAAGGAACCCGATTTCAAAAACTCCAAATTTGATTTAATAGCCAAAGGATGTCTGGCAGTTAACTCCGATAAAAATTCATCTGCATGCCAACTCAAAGTAGACGAGGGGACACGATTGAAACGACCATTGAACAGATGAAAGTGGCAAATGAAATCTGGCCAAATGTGGTCCTTAAGGCCGTAGATGAAATGTCCCACCTTGTTGTTGGCCACCGAGAAACGAAAAGCTCGGGGATTAATCTTATGCACTTTGAATCCCACGCTAATCCCCCCAATACAACATTGGAGAGCAAGACCCACAAATTCTTCTATGAGTGGGAAGGAGGCCCACGAAAACGTAACCACAATAAAGAACTCCTTGGGGTCTCGAGAGGGGGAGAAATGCACCGTGGAACCGAACTTCCTTCTCACCTGATCCGCCAGGGCTAAGCCAGGGGCAAAGTCCCAATGTAAGAGTCCTTCCATCTTGAATCAGATTAGAGATCGCCATGGTTGTTGGTGGAGCAGGTGGAGGATGGGAGGGAGAGGAGAGGAGAGGTGGGAGACTCCATCTCGCTCTAGAGGAACCATCGCCACCTGACAGAAACCCACATCCTCAGTTTGGCCCCATCTAAGAGCGGAGCAACTGTACCAGCAACAGGTGCACAACTGGCTAGTGCAGAACGCAGCTCCCCCCAATGGTGCACCGAATGGACCAACAGCTCAGCACAATCAAGATAATGGAGGATGGGGAGAATGGACAGTGCCTCCAGCACCACCATTGCCTCAACTGCCGCCTTTTCTCATGAACTTTCAAGCTTGGCTCGCGGCTCAGGGATTGCAAGTGTAGGATGGCATTGTCCCTGACAACAATGTCATAGATAATGCGTTGCAAGCTTGGCACGACTCAATCACGAGCTCTGAGGACTCTGACTCAGTGCATTCAGTGGATAAGATTGTGATCAATGAACCGGACGTTTCTCAGACTGATGATGATGTTCTCACAGTTTCTGTTGAAGTTCACAGTCAGGGTCTGCGCTTTGGGATGTCCGCACAAGGTGATATGCTCATGTCTCTCTTGCTGACTAACCCAGTCCCTTGCCAACAACTTAATATGGCTCTATTCTCTGCTCTGCGCCTGCTAGTAGCTGCGTTTGGACCATTGGCCTCGGGTCTTGGTTTCATACAGGAACTTGTTCAGGTGGAAATACAAGTGGCCCTTTCAGGTGGAATCATTCAGCTTTCTCAGGATCAAGTGGTGACCTCTACTGATAAGGCAAGTCTGATTGCTGCACACACTCCACTGCCAATGATTTTGCAGTCTGCGGTGACTTCACTCCCTACAGAGTCATCTGCACACTTGGAGGAAATCACCAGCTCTGATGATGTGAACCTTACTGTTGCACTCCCACCTCCTGCCCCAATGGAGACTGTTGTGTCTGAACCCATGTTGACATCTTTGTCACTGCCTGCTGAGGATTCTCTGACACTACCTGCTGAGGCTTCTCTGCCCCTACCCGCTAAAGTTCCTCTACTGCTACCTGAGGCGGGATCGAGCTCTCTACCAACCTCTGCTCAAGCTCTGAAACAGCGCAAAGGTAAGGTGCTTGCCCCGATCGACACTGCTACCCTGCGTCGAAGCAATAGAACCAACAAATATGATGGGTTCTGGGTCACTAATACTTCGGACGCGCGCCCAGTCAAGTCCAAGGTCAAGCCTCGTGTTATACCTGCTGCTCTGGAGATCTCTGAAGATGCCAACCCTGCTGCACCTACACCTGTTGCCTCCAGCAATGATGATGCAGCTACAGCTTTGCCCCCTCCAACACCCATTGCCACTCTGCAGGCCATTGGTACTAATCTCTGCGCCGTACCTGCTGAAGAGCTTACTACTTCGGCTTTGTCTGAAGAGTAGGTGGGTTTTTACTAGCGTTTCTGCAGTTATCTGAACTTTTTATTTCCTCGATGCTTTTGCGCGACTGGAATGTACTCTGCTGGAATGTTCGCGGTCTTAATGCGCCTGAGAAACATTTAGCACTTGGTAATGCGATCCGGACTAGTGGATGCGCTGTGATTTGCTTACAGGAGGCCAAAATGCCCTCTTTTGATGCTGCTACCCTAAAATCTTTATGTCCCCGATGTTTTGATCAGTTTGCGTTTATTCCTTCGCATGGCGCTTCTAGTGGCATCATTACAATTTGGAATACCAGCATTTTCACGGGCATGGTCTTTTTGTCTGAGAATTTTGCGTTAGGAGTAGAGTTCACTTCCACGCAATCTAATCACTGTTGGAAACTCATCAATTTGTACGACCCTTGTCAAGGTGAGCCTCGAGTTGCTTTTACCAGCTGGTTATTTGACTTGAATATCCCTAGTTCCGAAGACTGGCTTATTCTTGGCGATTTTAACTACATCCGATCGCCTGACAATCGCAACAAGCCAGGTGGCAGTGTTCAAGATATGTTCACCTTTAACGATTTCATTCGTGAGCAAAACCTTACTGAATTGCCAATCAAGGGCAGAGTGTACACTTGGTCCAATATGCAACAACAACCACTACTTGAACAGCTTGATTGGTTTTTCACCACGCTCCACTGGACTCTTTCTTTTCCAAATACAATGGTGAACCCGCTAGGGAAACCCGTCTCTGATCATACTCCCTGCTCTGCGATCATCCAAACAACGATCCCAAAAAGTAAACTTTTCAGGTTTGAATCATATTGGATCGCTCATCCTGGTTTCATGGAGGTGGTGGAACAGGCTTGGAACAAACCCATTAAACACAATAAACGTTCCAACCAGGCTGCGAAAACTGAACAAAAACTCAAGGCTGTGAGATATGCACTCAAACATTGGAGTAAGAAAATCTCCTGCCTCACTGTTGCCATTGAGAACACTAACAAAGCCTCCTAGAATTGGATAACATTGAAGATCACCGACATCTTACTACTCCTGAGAGAAACTTCCACAATATTCTCAAAAAGCACCTTCTGAGACTCCTTCAATGCCAAAAAGATTACTGGAGGAAACGATGCACCATCCGATGGACTTAGTTTGGCGATGAGAACTTGAAATTTTCTCAGACTGTAGCTACTGAACGTTATAGGAGGAATTGCATTAGTTCTCTTAAAACTGCCGATGAAGAGATTGTGGAGGATCATGTTGGAAAAGAATCTGTACTTTTTGAGGCCTTTAAGGCTAGAATGGGACAAGCTAACCATTTTCCCATGAAATTCAACTTAGACAATCTGCTCAAAGATGATGCGATCTTCACCAACCTTGTGGTTCCGTTCACACATAAAGAGATTGATGACGTGGTGGTAGCTATGCCACCTGACCGTGCCCCGGCCCTGATGGCTTCAATGAGGCGTTCTTGAAAGCATGTTGGCCCATCCTCAAAGAGGATTTTTATCTTTTATGTGAGGAGTTTCATCGGGGTGGCCTAAATCTGGAGAGCATCAATGCGGGCTATATCACACTGATCCCAAAAACCAACTCGCCTGACACTGTCAATGATTTCCGGCCCATCACTCTCCTGAACTGCTGCCTGAAGCTGATCACTAAACTCCTGGCCAATCGCCTTCAAAACATTATCCTTAAAGTGGTGCATCAAAACCAATATGGCTTTCTTCATGGAAGATCCATTCACGATTGTTTGTCCTGGGCCTTCGAATGCATACCCCAATGTCAAGCTTCCAAGAAAGAAATTGTCCTCCTGAAACTAGACTTTGACAAAGCCTTCGATACCATTGAACATTCTGCAATGCTCCTCATCATGAGAAAATTGGGATTCCCACCTAAATGGCTCGATTGGGTGGAAAGTATCTTCTCTTCCAGCAAGTCTTCTGTGCTCTTGAATGGCGTACCTGGTCGGCAATTTCATTGCAAATGTGGTGTGCGTCAAGGAGATCCCATGTCTCCCCTCATTTTTGTCATTGCAGCCGATCTCTTGCAGTCTGCCATTAATGAAGCACTTGATCAAGGTCTGCTCAAACACCCCATCCCTCCCAAGGGCAATGCCAAGTACCCGGTTGAGGGAGTCCTGGATTAGGGGGTCTCCGGACAGCCGGACTATCTCCATTGGCCGGACTGTTAGACTATGAAGATACAAGATTGAAGACTTCGTCTCGTGTCCGGATGGGACTCTACTTGGCATGGAAGGCAAGCTAGGCAATACGGATATGGATATCTCCTCCTTTGTAACCAACCTTGTGTAACCCTAACCCTCTCCGGTGTCTATATAAACCGGAGGGTTTTAGTCCGTAGGACAATATATAGACAACAACAATCATACCATAGGCTAGCTTCTATGGTTTACCCTCTCCGATCTCGTGGTAGATCTACTCTTGTACTACCCATATCATCAATATTAATCAAGCAGGACGTAGGGTTTTACCTCCATCAAGAGGGCCCGAACCTAGGTAAAACTTCATGTCCCCTGCCTCTTGTTACCATCCGGCCTAGACACACAGTTCGGGACCCCCTACCCGAGATCCACCGGTTTTGACACCTACATTGGTGCTTTCATTGAGAGTTCCTCTGTGTCGTCGCCATTAGGCTTGATGGCTCCTACTATCATCGATAGAGATGCAGTCCAGGGTGAGACTTTTCTCCCCGGACAGATCTTCGTATTCGGCGGCTTTGCACTGCGGGCTAATTCGCTTGGCCATCTGGAGCAGATTCAAAGCTATGCCCCTGGCCATCAGGTCAGATTTGGAAGTTTGAACTACACGGCCAACATCCGTGGAGACTTGATCTTCGACGGATTCGAGCCACAGCCGGGCGCGCCGCACTGTCGCGATGGGTATGACCTAGCTCTGCCGCCAAACAGTACCCAGAGGTTGCGCCCGCATCAGCTCCGACCCTTAGCTCGGAGCCAACTGTGCCAGTCGAGGACGGGTGGTTAGACACCGCCTCAGGGGCTGCAGTCTCAACAGCGATCAAGCCGAACACCAGCCTAACCCTCTGCGCAGCCTATGACTCCAAGGTGTCGGACTCTTTTCCGGACTCCGAACCATCTGCGCCCCTGCCAATCAAATCCGATTGGGCGCCGATCATGGAATTCACCACCGCGGATATCTTTCAGCACTCACCCTTCAGCGACATTCTGAATTCACTAAGGTCTCTCTCTTTGTCAGGAGAGCCCTGGCCGGATTATGGCCAATAGGATTGGGATGCGGACAACGAAGAAATTCGACGACCACCCACCACCCACTTCGTAGCCACTGTTGATGATTTAACTGACATGCTCGACTTCGACTTCGAAGACATCGACGGTATGGACGACGATGTAGGAGACGAACATGAACCAGCACCTATAGGGCACTGGAAAGCCACCTCGTCATATGACATATACATGGTGGATACACCCAAAGAAGGCAATGGCGACGGGATAGCGGAGGATGACCCCTCCAAGAAGCAACCCAAACGCCGACGTCAGCGGCGCTGCTCTAAATCCCGCCAAAGCAAAAGTGGTGATACCGACACAGGAAATAATAACACTCCAGATAGTGCCGAAGAAAACAATAAACCCCTCCAGCAAGATTTAGAGCAGGAGGATGGAGGAGCCAGCTCTCCTGAGAGAGCGGCAGACGGAGAGGAGGAGGATGACAATCACATGCCCCCCTCCGAAGACGAGGCAAGCCTCAGCAACAATGAATTTGCTGTACCAGAGGATCCCGTCGAACAAGAGCGCTTCAAGCGCCGGCTTATGGCCACGGCAAATAGCCTGAAGAAAAAGCAGCAGCAGCTTCAAGCTGATCAAGATCTGCTAGCTGACAAATGGACTAAAGTCCTCGCGACCGAGGAATATAAACTCGAGCGCCCCTCCAAGAGTTACCCAAGGCACAGATTACTACCCCGACTGGAGGAAGAAGCGTATGATACGGCTGATCAGCCACCTCGTGGCGGTGATAGAGAGGCATTCCAGCCAAAAGCTCAGCCTCCACCCCAACGCCATTCAAATAAAAAGGCATGGGGAGATACGCCAGACCTACGAGACATATTGGAGGACAAGGCAAAGCATTCAAGATCGATCTACGGATCACAAGGGTGCACCACTCTGCGAGACGACAAACGTCACGCCGGATACAGTAAAAGCAAATTCGGCCGGGCCGAACACAGCGGGCAAGACCCATTCGAGCTGCGTCGCGATATAGCCCAATACAGAGGCGCCGCACACCCCTTATGCTTCACAGACGAAGTAATGGAACATCAATTCCCAGAAGGTTTCAAACCTATAAATATTGAATCATACAACGGCACAACAGATCCCGCAATATGGATTGAGGACTTCCTCCTCCACATCCACATGGCCCGTCGTGATGACTTACACGCCATCAAATACCTCCCACTAAAGCTCAAAGGACCAGCGCGTCATTGGCTTAACAGCTTGCCAGTGGACTCCATTAGCTGTTGGGAAGATCTGGAAGCCGCATTCCTCGACAACTTTCAGGGCACTTATGTGCGACCACCAGACGCCGATGATTTGAGCCACATAATTCAGCAGCCAGAAGAGTCGGCCAGGAAATTCTGGACTCGGTTCCTTACAAAGAAAAATCAAATCATCGACTGTCCGGATGCGGAGGCCTTAGCGGCTTTCAAGCACAACATCCGAGACGAGTGGCTAGCCCGGCACCTTGGTCAGGAAAAGCCGAAATCTATGGCAGCTCTCACGACGCTCATGACCCGCTTTTGTGCGGGAGAAGACAGCTGGCTGGCTCGCAGTAATAACATATCAAAGAACCATGGTACCTCAGATACCAAGGACGGCAATAGCAGGTCACATCGCAACAAGCATAAGCGCCGCATTAACAGCGAAAATACTGAGGATACGGCAGTCAATGCCGGATTCAAAGGCTCTAAACCCGATCAGCGGAAAAAGCCATTCAAACAAAGTACGCCGGATCCGTCCAGCTTGGACCGTATACTCGATCGCTCGTGTCAAATACACGGCACCCCAGACAAGCCAGCCAATCACACCAACAGGGATTGTTGGGTGTTCAAGCAGGCCGGCAAGTTAATTGCCGAAAACAAGGACAAGGGGCCGCATAGCGATGACGAGGAGGAGCCCCGACAGCCGCACACTGGAGGACAGAAGAGGTTTCCCCCGCAAGTGCGGACGGTGAACATGATATACGCAACCCACATCCCCAAGAGGGAGCGGAAGCGTGCGCTCAGGGACGTATATGCGTTGGAGCCAGTCGCCCCAAAGTTCAACCCTTGGTCCTCCTGTCCGATCACCTTCGATCGCAGGGACCACCCCACTAGTATCCGTCATGGCAGATTCGCCGCACTGGTCCTAGACCCAATCATCGACGGATTTCACCTCACTCGAGTCCTTATGGACGGCGGCAGCAGCCTGAACCTGCTTTATCAGGACACAGTGCGCAAAATGGGTATAGACCCCTCAAGGATCAAACCCACAAAGACGACCTTTAAGGGCGTCATTCCAGGTGTAGAGGCCCATTGCACAGGCTCAATTACACTGGAAGTGGTCTTCGGATCCCCGGATAACTTCCGAAGCGAAGAGTTAATCTTCGATATAGTCCCGTTCGCAGTGGTTATCACACGCTGCTCGGGCGAACCGCATTTGCTAGATTCAATGCGGTACCGCATTATGCATACCTCAAGCTCAAGATGCCAGGACCTCGCGGAGTTATTACAGTCAATGGAAACACAGAGCGCTCTCTCCAAACAGAGGAGCACACCGCAGCCCTCGCAGCAGAAACGCAAAGCAGCCTCTCAAGGCAATCAACCAGTTCGGCGCTTCACAGGCCGGACACCTTCAAGCGCGCTTGGGGCAATCGGCAAATAGACCGCCTGGCGCGATCTGAGCTCGCGTAGCAATACGGCGGCCACCCGAATCCCAGCCCAGCGGCGAAACTCGTGCTGCGCGTACATAATTATGCATTAAAAATACCATGGGCATAGGTGGGGAGGGGGGCACAACTGCGGCACGCCCCAAGACGCGGCCTAAACCGCACTAGGGGCTTCCCGTTCGGTTATTTTTCTTTTTCTTTCAGGACCTTAATCTCTAGAAACACTGTCCGGCAGCACTATTGCCGAACACATGATGCAGCAACCAAGGAGGCAGACAGCTACGTTATACCACGGAATTCCCAGGTTGATTACAGTAACGAGTGAAATATTCAATTTAACATCATTCCTTAGCTTGCCCTTGGAAGGCACATAGTCCTACTCTTTGCTTATCGCACTATCTGTATCACTCTTCTTTAACGCAATTTTTTAATAAACAATGCATGACATTACGACTATTATTGCATTCTTGTTATATATATATATATATATGTGTGTGTGTGTGTGTGTGTGTGTGTGTGTGTGTGTTCATTAATGACGCCTTGCAACCGTACACTATGGTACGGCCAATACACCAAGGGCTTACGTACCCCACAATGCGGTGTGAAAAGTCCGAACACTTTCACAAGTGCGGCACCCCGAACTTATAGCATTATATGCATCAGCTCCGAATCATGTCTTTGGTCAAATGTTGGGTTTGCCCGGCTCCTATGTTTTGGTACCTTACGTTCCGCTCTATCGGCTAAGGTAGCGCTACGAGAACTACTGTGATTGTGCCCCGGTTCTGCTGGGTTCAGCACCTCAGTAGAGAAAGCTAAAACTGACTGTCATGATAAGGCGAGAGACTGGTCACTGTTTGGCGAGGTTTTCAAGTCCCTAAAGAGTTATTCCACTTAGAGCGAGGGGCCGGCCCTGTCCGGCTTAAAGGTGTGTATTGCGCCCCGAATTCAACCTTCCGAATACCAGGGGCTTCGTCGAAATTTAAAATTATAGAATTCTATGGCTAAGTGAGAGTGATAAAGCATCATTAGTCCGGTTGCCTTGTTCGATGTGCTGAGCACCTCCCTCGAAGGACCCAAACATGGGAACAAGAGTGCTCAGGTTTATCCCGAACACCCCAGCACTTTTAGCATGGGGGCAGAAGCCGAGGACTAGCCATCTCTCAGATTGGATAAACAACCAAATAGAAGGTAATATTTTAAATTCCAACAAGCGTTGCATAGCGCATATGAAACAAGTTTTCATACATACAGGATAAAACGAGCAAGTCTCATTCAAATATTACATCTTTTGAACACTCGTCCGTGATGAGACGGGCACCCGGCAGAACACCCTCGTAGTACATCTCGGGGTGGCGGTGCCCCTTGCCCTCTGGCAGCCCCTCCTTGATCAGCTTCACGGCGTCTAGCTTGACCCACTGCAATTTCACACGGGCGAAAGCCCGACATGCACCTTCAATGCAGACAGATCACTTGACGACCACCAGCCGCAGGCAGGCATCCACAAGCCGCCTCACCAGGTCGAAGAAGCTGTTCGGAAGGGCGTCGCCAGGCCACAGCCGGACTATAAAGCTCTTCATGGCCTGATCGGCCGCCTTATGTAGCTCGACCATCTTCTTCAGCTGGTCGCTCATTGGCACCGGATGTTCGGCCTCAGCATACTGAGACCAGAACAGCTTCTCCGTCGAGCTTCCGTCCTCGGCCTGGTAAAATTGTGCGGCATCGGACACACTGCGGGGCAAATATGCGAATGCTCCTGAAGAGCTCCGGATCTGGGTAAGTAATCGGTAATTTACTTTTACATGCTTGATTTGCATATAGAAAGCCTTACCCGCCGCTATCTTCTTCATCGCGTCGATCTCTTGGAGGGCCTTTTGGGCTTCGGCCTTGGCACTTTTTACACTCTCGAGGGCCGCGGCAAGCTCAGACTCCCGCGTCTTGGAGTCAAGCTCCAACGCCTCGTGCTTCGCCACAAGAGCCTGGAGCTCTTGTTGCACCTCGCCCACCCGAGCCTCGTGCTTCTCTCGCTCGGTGCGCTCCTTGGCCGCTATATCTTCGGCCTTGGTTAGCGCTTGCTTCAGGGTCACCACCTCGGTCGTGGCCCCTGGCAAATATACGATGATCCTGTCATTTTGCAATCGCGTCCTCTTTTATATATATACATAAGACAGGGTATTACTTACCCTTGTTCTCCTCGAGCTGCCTCTTGGCAAGGCCGAGCTCTTTCCTGGACCCCTCGAGGTCCTGCTTCAGTACGGCGACCTCCGCAATTAGTGCGGTGGACGCCAGCAGCGAAGCCTGCATATGCATATTGACATACTTATATTAGACTCCTGTGATATTATTTGATCCTCTGTTCGGCTTTTCTTTGTGAAAACCGAACAAAGCATCAGGGGCTACTGTCTATGCGGTAATATTTCTACTACATTTTAAAACACTTACCTCGAAGCCTGTTAGAAGGCTGGCACAGGCTTCAGTCAATCCGCTCTTGGCGGACTGAACCTTCTGGATCACCGCACTCATGATAGTGCGGTGCTCCTCGTTGATGGAAGCGCTGCGAAGCGCTTCCAGGAGATTGTCCGGCACCTCTGGATGGACAGAGGTCACCGGCACAGGTGTCTTGCCCCTCTAGAAGGAGGCCGCCTGCCCGAGCCTGGAACCGCTGGAGGTTCTGGCGCGGTGTTCGGCTGAGGGCCGAACTCAGAGCTCTCAGGGGCCCTGTCCCCTCGGCTCCCGGAGTCTGGAAGGTCACCTTGAGGTGCCTCCAGGACTATCTCCCCTCAATCCGGTGCCTCTTGAGACAACACCTCGGCGTCGTCGGCAGGATGAGGGGAGGTGGCGGTCGGGACTGGATCGCTATCCATGTCCGACAAGCCCAAGGAGCCGTCCAATGATACATCAATACTGGCTCGTGGCGGCCTGCATAATTGCGTTCGGTGTTAGGGAAATCAGTGCGACAAAGGAATCCTATGAGTTACTCTGGTATCCGAATACTTATGATCTCCCCGGGGGCTTGACCCTGGGCAACCACTCGTCTTCGCCTTCGTCGGTGGCGGTGGAACCATCCAGAAGGAGAGTCCTTCCCTTCTTGGACCCTCCGGCCTCCCCAGTTGGGGCGGCCTTCCTTTTCTTGTCTCCCCCAGTCGGTGGGGGAGCATCTTCTTCTTCTTCTTCCTCGTCTTCGGGGGAAGATTGCGCCGCGGAGTCATCGGACGGTGAGTCCGACGACGCCTGGCGTCGGGAACTCTTTTGGGTTCCCTTGGCCTTCTTGGTCTTCTCCGGCACCGTATAAGGGGTCGGAGTCAACATCTTCGCCAGAAGAGCGTCTGCGGGGCCTTCGGGCAAAGGAGTCAGACAGTCGATCTGTCCAGCCATCTTCTGCCAGTCTTGTCAAAGGTGCGGGAGTTTAGATCCAGCATAGAGTCAATCTATATAAAAAAATAAGTATCATGTGAAAGGTAAAGCAGCTTACCGCACTGGCTTGGCGCTCTGCGCTGAATCCGCGACCCTCAGTAATAGGGGGGGGACCTCGGCACTTTTGAACAGCACCCTCCAGGCGTCTTCATGAGTCGTGTTGAAGAGCCTATTCAGAGTTCAGTGCTGTGCCGGATCGAACTCCCACAAGTTGAACTCCCGTTGTTGGCACGGGAGTATCCGGCGGATGAGCATAACTTGGACTATGTTGACAAGCTTGAGCTTCTTGTTCACCATGTTTTGAATACATGTTTGGAGTCCGGTCAGCTCTTTCGAACTACCCCAGGACAGGCCCTTCTCTTTCTAGGAGGTGAGCCGCGTGGGGATGCCAGATCGGAACTCGGGGGCCGCTGCCCATGCAGGGTCGCGTGGCTCGGTGATGTAGAACCACCCCGATTGCCACCCCTTTATGGTTTCCACAAAGGAGCCCTCGAGCCATGTTACGTTGGGCATCTTGCCCACCATGGCGCCTTCGCACTCTGCCTGGCGGCCGCCCACCACCTTCGGCTTGACATTGAAGGTCTTCAGCCATAAGCCGAAGTGGGGCTTGATGCGGAGGAAGGCCTCGCACACGACGATAAACACCGAGATGTTGAGGGTGAAGTTCGGGGCCAGATCGTGGAAATCTAGGCCGCAATAAAACATGAGCCCCCGGACGAAGGGATGGAGAGGGAATCCCAGTCCGCGGAGGAAATGGGTGAGGAATACTACCCTCTCATGGGGCCTGGGGGTGGGGATGAGCTGCCCCTCATCTGGGAGCCGGTGCGTGATGTCGTCGGGCAGGTATCCGGCTCTCCTCAGTTTCTTGATGTCTCCATCCATGACGGAGGAGACCATCCACCTGCCTCCCGCTCCGGACATGGTTGGAGAAGGTTGAGGTGGGAAGTGTGGACCTGGGCGCTAGAGCTCGAGTGTGCGAAAACGGATGAGTAAGGGAGGAAGAAGGCGTGGATAGAAAGGTGAATCCTTATCCCGTTATATGGGCGGACAAAACTAAGCGTCCCCACTTGCGTGGTAAAACTCGCTTATCCCCCAAGCACCATAATTGATGGCGCGGTTGGGTTACCCACACCCGTATTGATGAGAATCCTGTAATAAGGGGACACGATCTCTGCTTTGACAAGACGTGTCGAAAAACTGCCTCGCGTTATGTGCGGGGCTGGTTAAAAGAAACGGTTCGAATAATCACCGGGCCATGACATAATGTCATGCTGCCAAAACAAGCCAGCAAATTAGATCTCTGAAAATATTATTCTCTCTACGGTGGAATGTGGAACTTATTTTGCAGGGTTGGACACTATCCTCATATTCAAATTCTTCTATGATGTATTCGGAGAAGGAACCCGCCTTGCAACGCCGAAGACAATACTGCGCGCCGGACTCAACATCATTGAAGCCTGGTATAGGGGCTACTGAGGGACTCCTGGATTAGGGGGTCTCCGGACAGCCGGACTATCTCCATTGGCCGGACTGTTAGACTATGAAGATACAAGATTGAAGACTTTGTCTCGTGTCTGGATGGGACTCTACTTGGCGTGGAAGGCAAGCTAGGCAATACGGATATGGATATCTCCTCCTTTGTAACCGACCTTGTGTAACCCTAACCCTCTCCGGTGTCTATATAAACCGAAGGGTTTTAGTCCATAGGACAACAACCACAACATACAATCATACCATAGGCTAGCTTCTAGGGTTTAGCCTCTCTGATCTCGTGGTAGATCTACTCTTGTACTACCCATATCATCAATATCAATCAAGCAGGACGTAGGGTTTTACCTCCATCAAGAGGGCCCAAACCTGGGTAAAACATCGTGTCCCCTGCCTCCTGTTACCATCCGGCCTAGACGCACAGTTCGGGACCCCCTACCCGAGATCCGCCCGTTTTGACACCGACACCGGTGATCCAATATGCGGACGATACTATCATTGTCTTGCCGGCGTGTCTTCTTCAAGCGGCTAAGATGAAACAAATTCTTAAAGACTACACCACCTTCATTGGACTTAAGATCAACTTTCGCAAATCCACTCTTGTGCCTATTAACACATTGGCGGGCACATGCAATGATCTAGCCACTCTCTTTGGTTGTGCTCAAGCCAATGTGCCATTTACTTACCTGGGCTTGCCATTAGGAACCACTCGCCCTTCGGTTCTTGGTATGACACCTTTTGTGTGCAAAGCTGAGAGAAAGATCACTATGGCCATGTCCCTCATGTCACATGTTGGAAGGTTGGCCTCGCTCAATTCGCTCATTACATCGCTCGCTATCTATCCGATGGGCACCATGCAACTGTCCCCAAAAATCCTTGCTCAGCTGGACAAAATCCGAAGACATTGCCTCTGGAACAAAAAAATTGCGGATGGCATTAAACATAACTCGCTAGCTGCTTGGCCCATGGTATGTCGACCTAAATCTAGTGGTGGCCTCGGGGTTCTTGATTTAAAAGTTCAAAATGAAGGTTTGCTTCTGAAATTCCTTCATAAGTTTTTCAACAAAATGGACATCCCCTGGGTGCAGTTGGTTTGGGAAACATACTATGTTGACTCGATCCCCCATGCTAGTGAGATATGCGGTTGCTTCTGGTGGCACGATCTTGTTCATTTAATGCCAATTTACCGCGGGATCACTCATGTCCAAATAAAGCAAGGGACATCTGCACTTTTTTGGAAGGATGACTGGAATAATGCTATCTACGCTGACAAGTACCCGAGAGCTTTTTCGTACCCCAACAATGAAGATTTATCGGTCCGTGACTTTTTGACAGCCACCACCCTGCATGAACCCTTTCAAATTCCGTTCTCCATGCAAGCCCATGAGGAGCTCAAACTGCTGCAACTGGATGTCATGATTGTGACTTTTGAGGGGCATGACGATGCTTGGTCATACTGCTAGGGTGCGACCGTGTTCAAAACAGCCACATACTATCAATTCTTCTTTCGTGACGTGGTCGCTCATATGGCCTTCCGATCGCTTTGGCACACCAAGTGCACCCCAAAAATTAAAGTCTTTGGTTGGTTCTTGTTATCGGATCACCTCAATACACGAAACATGCTAAAAAGGAGGCATTACAACATTGGCTCAAACCTCGACTGCTTGCTCTGTGGTCTACACGTAGAAGAAATGGTGGAACATCTGTTTTTCCACTGCACCTTTAGCAAGGAGTGCTGGCGGTGCTTGAACATCCGCTGGGCTGCTGTTGGGAACAGGCTGGATCTTGTGGGACAACTGAAGGCACAGCATCCTCGCAAAATAATCATGGACATCTTCCTAGTTGCTGCTTGGAGTCTATGGAAGGAACACAACAATAACCACTTTAGACATATTGCACCTTCAGTGGCCTCGTGGTGGGATCGGTTCAAATGTGACTTTAGTAACATCCAATATAGACTGCCTGAGCATAAGAGACATGTGGTCTCTTCTATCTTGCAAATTTACAACAGGACTCTCTGTAGTTGTGCATTATAGCTCTGAACACCCACCCCCCCTTTTTTGTAATTACTACCATGTAATAGCTCTATAGTTTCTTTAATATATATGCAGTAGGAACCATTCCTACTATCTTTACCTTCACAAAAAAGGAAAGGGCATGATCTTTGACAAAAATGGGATGATGGTTGAAGAGGGCAACATCACAATGCCTCCGGAATGAAAGAATAGAAGTTGGATTGCTGGGAAGGAAAGAATTGAGAAGAAAATGACAACTTCTGCCACAAATGAGCCTGGAAAACACCCTTCCAAGAAGTTGTTGGAAAATCCCAACAACAAAACGGATAAACTTGTAGTGGGCTTATAGGAAACATCTCAAAACTGAGGTGGAATTCTGCCACTGAAAACAATAGGTTGGATTGATATGAACAAGGAGACGAGAAGCTTATTTCACCGGGAGGATAAATGAAGAACTTGGGTCATTTATGAGCACCATAAATAGCAACAATCCTTAGGGAAGGCTTTAGGTGAAATATAACCCAAGATAACTCCAACGAAGAGATTAATGGATTGCAAAGGATCTCCTGAACGAAAAGAAAATGATGGGTTTACATATCTCATCCGTGACAACTTGCAATCATGAAACATGAAGGGAAATTGTCAAGAATGACATAACACCACCTCAAAAGATAAGGTAGAAAGAATTGCACTTTGGAATGCAGGAAGAAGAATACTTGAACTCCTCAAAACAAAACATGTGTTGAAAACCATGTTTATTTTAGAGTATAGCTTGGTGGATCTTAACTTCAAGAGAAATCCTGAAGAACAATTGAAAAATGACAAGAATCCTTGACGAACCACCATGTAGAGCCTCCATGAAGAACTCTGGTAATAAAAGAATGATCAAACGAAAGGAAAGTTGAAAAGAACTGCGGGAGAAGCCTTGCAATGATTAGATGAAGCTTTGAAATTATATAACCGAGAAAACTTGGAACTCCGAAAAAAAGATGAACAAATGAAATCAAGAATTTTGATGAACCTCCAGAATAAGGAATTGAATTTACTCGATGAAACAAGAATAAGAATTACATTATGCCCATCCTTCACCAATTAAATTGATGACAAGCAATGGATTTGGCATACTACTTATTCTCGTAGAAAGGATAAAGATAGACATGGCGCAAACTTGGGAAGGTCTTCAACGATCCACCGGTAGGATTGAAAACGAACGAAGATACTTGAGAGAATTTGATACAAGAGAACGAAGAGATCACGAGCTGATCAGAGAATACTTGAATGATGCATCGATAAGATTTGAGAGCGAGAGCTGCAAGCTGAGAATGAATAAACCCGGAATGATGGCCTTCGAAGAATCAAACTGAAAAGACTCATGAATTTCTCTGGAAGGGTGAAAAGAATTCTCACAATCGACAACAATTATGAGATGATGGCATCAAGCTTGAACTTTGCATCTTTGGAAGAACGGATAAGATTTGGAGGAAAAACTCTTCTTTGGTCTTCACAATCCAAGAATCAGGACGAGAAACACCATCATGAATTGTTGAGACACTCCGGAATGAATAATAGAAAGGTTGAACCAACGATGAAAAGAATTTGAAAGATCTCGGAGAAAGACATTTGACTGATGATAACTCATTCTTACGTCAAACTTTGAAATGAATTTGAGAATAGCTTCGAGAAAATTAGAAGAGTCAGGTAAGATCCTAGGAAAAGACTTGTGGGTTAGGGCCCACTCAAAAGATACACCGTTGAACGATTACTTCAAAAGAAGATTGCACAGGTTGAAATAAATGGCTTGAATGAGATAACAACCTCGAACTAGCTTGACTGGAATAAGAATGGAAACATGAATCTTCGAGATATCTTGAGCACTCCGGAACAATTGAATAGCGAGAAGTGGATGATTAAGAGGTGCACCGGCATGAGAAAACATTTGGAACAAGGAAAAGGATATGATTAACAAAGCTTGAATTGAATCCACCGGAGAAGAAAAAGAATGAAGAATTATAGACTCAAAGCTTCCTCAGTATCTTCCTGAGAATCACCGGATAAGAACATTGAAGGAAAAGAATGAAGAGACTTCGTGTGAACAAAATGGATAGTTGGTTTGAATATCTCTGAGTCCTTGAATAAAAAGGGTGGGAGGGCGGGAAATCAAAGGAAACTTGGGGACGGATGAAACAAACACCGTTGAGAAAACTGAAATTTGATCTCGCGAATGTTGAAATGATCGGATGCACTTGAAGAGAAGCACGTCGGTTGGAAAAGAGTTGACATGACAACCTCAATGATCAAGAAGGATTAGCAGCCACATAGAAATATGAGAACACCGTTTAGGAAAGGTATGGAATCAACACTTGACATTGAAGTAACTCGAATACCACAACTCAAAACAAAACAAAGGATTTGGCTTGCAGAATAAGCCGGAACAAACATATGATAGAGATTTCGTCCGAAGTTTTCGTGGTGGGGCCCACACAGGCTCGATCGTACAGTACCATCATGTACAAGGCAGTGCACATGACATACGAAGCGTCCCCGAGTCAGCATACCCAAGGACTCTTTAAGACACAACTAGACCACTGTAAAACTAACCGTGGATAGGCGGACCACTAGACGTCGAACCCCAATTTCATATCATACACCTGTCGAAAAGATATCATAGGAGCTACTTGAATTCCCACTTATAAACTCCCTAAACTTTCTGGTTATGTAATCAGGTGTTGGGGATGCAGGGGAAGCATAATATATCACCCAAACTAACAATACCTACATCCAGTTGTATCCATCCTTCAACACATAACCAAGAAACCTTTGGAAATCATGTACCTCAACCTTTGAAAAGCATTCGTTATACAAGTTATGGCAATAATCCCAAACTCCCACCCCAGTACTGGGTGGCGTCGAGGTTATCTCACCAACAACTGTATAAAAGAGATTTTCGATGTCGGCGAAACTCAGGTATTCCAGAACTGCAACGATAAAATTGTGACGACAACACCTTGGAGCTCAACTCCCTGGGACACTACCACAACCCATAAATGTCATGAGGCACCAAGAACAATGTTCTCGTCACAAAACTATCAGAACGATTCCAAGATACCCGCGTGATCCTAAAAAAAATTCGTGAAATTTGAGGAGAGAAGAGTCAAAACTCTACGTCAGGAGGCCTCACCAGAGCGACGAAGGGACTGAGGAGTAAAAAGAATCCTACTCTCTGATATATATATATATAATCCTAAAACTCAAAACATTTTGTTCTAGACTCAACAACGTCAGCGATTCTATCAAGCAGGGGGCTCCCAAGTCGAGGATGGCTCTGATACCAACTTGTAACACCCACAATGCAGCTATATCTCCCACGTGTCGGGGCACGACTTAGAGGCATAGCCGCATGGTAGGCTTGTCGCAAGAGGGGTAATCTTCACACATCACATGTACTGAATAAGAAAGGGATAAAGAGTTGGCTTACAATCGCCACTTCACACAATACATAAATAATTCATACATCATCCAAAGTACAATCAAAGGTCCAACTACGAAACCAAAATAAAAGAAGTCAACCCCAAATGCTAGATCCCTGATCGTCCCAACTGGGCTCCACTACTAATCAACCGGAAAAGAAACAAAACAATGATCAAGACCTTCATCGAGCTCCCACTTGAGCTCGGTTGCGCCACCTGCACTGGTATCATCGGCACCTGCAACTGTTTGGAAGTATTTGTGAGTCACGAGCACTCAGCAATCTCACACCCGCGAGATCAAGACTATTTAAGCTTATGGGTAGGAAGGCTAGTGAGGTGGAGCTGCAGCAAGCACTAAGCATGTATGGTGGCTAACATACGCAAATAAGAGCGAGGAGAGAAGCAACGCTGCAGTCGTGAAGCTAGAAGTGCTCAAGAAGTGATCCTGAAACTACTTACACACAACCATAACACAAGAACCGTGTTCACCTGCCGGACTCCGCCGAGAAGATACCATCAAGGCTACACACGCGGTTGATACATTTTAATTAAGTCAAGTGTCAAGTTCTCTACAACCGGATATTAACAAATTCTGATCTGTCACATAACTGCAGGCACGGCTCTCAAAAGTTTATACCCTGCAGGGGTGTCCCAACTTAGCCCATCACAAGCTCTCACGATCAACGAAGGATATTCCCTCTCCCGGGAAGACCCGATCAGTCTCGGAATCCCGGTTACAAGACATTTTGACAATGGTAAAACAAGACCAGCAAAGCCACCCGATGTGCCGACAATCCCGATAGGATTCGCACGTATCTCGTTCTCAGGGCAACACCAGATGAGACAAGCTATGAGTAAAACCAGACCTCGAGTTTCCCCGAGGTGGCTCCGTAGGCGGCTCAGTTCGGACCAACACTTAGAGAAGCACTGGCCCAGGGGGTTAAATAAAGATGACCCTCGGGCTCGCGAAAACCCAAGGGAAGGTTATACGTTGTTAGGCAAATGTAAAACCAAGGTTGGGCCTTGCTGGAGGAGTTTTATTCAAAGCGAACTATCAAGGGGTTCCCATAACACCCAACCGCGTAAGGAACGCAAAATCAAGGAACATAACACCAGTATGACGGAAACTAGGGCGGCAAGAGTGGAACAAAACACCAGGCATAAGGCCAAGCCTTCCACCCTTTACCAAGTATATAGATGCATTAATTAAATAAGAGATATTGTGATATCCCAACATATCCATGTTCCAACATGGAACAAACTTCATCTTCACCTGCAACTAGCAATGCTATAAGAGGGGCTAAGCAAAAGCGGTAACATAGCCAAACAACGGTTTGCTAGGAAAGGTGGGTTAGAGGCTTAACATGGCAATATGGGAGGCATGATATAACAAGTGGTAGGTAGCGTGACATAGAAATAGAGCAGACAACTAGCAAGCAAAGATAGAAGTGATTTCGAGGGTATGGTCATCTTGCCTAAGATCCCGCAAGGAAGAAGAACGAGTCCATGAAGAAGACAAACGGACGTAGTCGAACGGATCCTCACAACTCCGAAACGAAACCGAAGCTAACGAGAGAAGCAACTCGGAAAGAAGCAAACAGCATAGTAAACAACCATCACATAAACATGGCATGATGCACAATCAAGAATGATGCATGTCTGGTTTACATATGCATGGCATGGCAAAGTGCACAAGCAAAACTACAAGTTAAGTGGAGCTCAATATGCAACGAGTTACATATTGACGAAACACCACATCAAATATTTAGTTCTCTCCCATTTATGTACCCAACAATATTAAATGTTGTTAAACATGGCAAGAGGTGAAGCATATGAAAACACCTATCTAGGCAAGTTTAAATGAGGTCGGAACAACAAACAACAAATCTGGAAAATCCTCATATGCAAATTTTAGAGTTGGTACTGTTCTGCCCTAAACCATATTTTAGAGTAGTTAAACATGCAAAGTAATGCCACCATGTTAATCTACGCATTTTTCTACCCCATTTACATAAAATTAAATTTGGAGTTATGGTTGTTCGGTTATGAAATAAAGCATTTTAACATGGTAATAGGCAAATTAGATGCAAACATCATTTTAAACATTTTAAACATGGTTGAAAGTTACATGGCATGAAACTAGATGAAATTCTAAGCATTTTACATATATAGATCACTTTAATCTGATGCACAGTTATTTAGTTATTAACAATTTGAAATAAGGGCATTTTCTGTAATTATGCATGCACAGGAAAATAGATAAATTCACAGAACGAAAAAAACGTCTATGGGCCAAAACAGCCAGGCTAGCCCAACAGGAGGGAAAAAAAGGAGGGGCGCAGGGCAACCCACCATGGGCCAAGGCCCGCTGGATCTGGCGAAGAGGAGCTGGATCTGGACGCGCGAGGCAGGCCCAGGCGCGGTCAACGAGCGGTCAACGGGCGAGGTGTGCGCTCGAATGACTCGAGACAGAGGCGCCGTCCTCCTCTTCTTGTCAGGAAGAAGAGCAGCGGCAATATGGGATTTGGCAGCTAGGTCGACGAAGCAAGCAGCAGGCACGGTGGCGCTGAGGACTCCGACGAGCGGCAGGATGGGGAGGGGTCGGCACGAGAGCTCGGTGGCATCCGAATCCAAGCGCGAGAGGTCTTCGGGTCCCGTTTCCTGTCGGATCGAAGCGGAGGCAGTGGGGTGGCGGACATGGCGCCAACGCGGACGATGGCGAGGAGCTCTGAAGCGACGTAGAGGCTGCGGGGCACCGTGAGGACGGGCGTGGGGACCTTGGGACCTGGTGTCCATGGCGGAGGAGTTCCATGGGCGGCGGCGCTGTTCGGTTCCTGCAGGGAGGCGAGGACGACGCCGATGTGCTCCACGGCACGGCGGACGTGGGACTTGAGGAGCTCGATGCGGGAGGCGAAACAGGGAACGTCCAGCGAGGGGTGCAGCGCAGGCGAGCTCCAGGCGGCTATCGGGGTCGTCCATGGCGCGAAGGCGGAGCAGCTTGGGGGTGGTGTAGCGCTTCTGCAAGAAAACGAACAGGGTGGCGGCGAGGACCCTGGCCTGATGCAGCGACGCTGCTCCTGCGAGGCCGTCGGCGGGTGGTCTCGAAGAAGCAGGGCGGCGACCATGGCGTCGAGGCAGAGCTCCTGTTGCACGAACATGGAGAGAGAGATGTGAGAGGAGGGAGTAGAGGCAGGGAAGGAGAAGGAAAGGAGCAGGGGAGGTCTGGCCTGGTCGACGGCGGTCAACAGGGCGGCGTCGTGCTTGAGGACGAGCTCGGCGTGGGGCGCGGGCGGGAGGATGGCGCGGCTTGGTGGGGTCACACGGCCGAGGCAGCAGAGATCGGCGAGATGTGTGGCTTTGATGATGGGTATCTGGGAGGATCCCGAGGTGGGAGGAGGTGGCTGTGGTCTCGGTGGTTGGCTGAGAGGTGGAGGGCACCGGTTGGGCAGCGAAGAAAACGAGGAGGGACAAACTGGCGGCGGCGGCGGAGGAATTGGATGGATGGGACAAGGTCCCTAGGTTTTAGGGTTATCCACTATTTATATTGCAAAGAGATTAGGGTAGGGTCTATGACGTCCCTACGATCATAATCGGGCGGCTGAGAAAAAATAGGCTTGGGAGTCCAATTAAGAAAACGGGGATGTTTTATAGATGTTTGGGGATGATCCGGACCCAATGGTGACGACTGTTCGGGTCGGGTTCGGGAGAGTTTCGGACGCGCGAAAGGGGTCTATGCACTGTGCAAAGAGGGGTCAGGCAAACGAGGTCAAGTTTGTGTTTGGACTGAGAAGAGAGAGGAGGAATGCAACTCGGCTGTAACGCCCATGATGCGGCTATATCTCCCACGTGTCGAAGCATGACTTAGAGGCATAACCGCATTGTAAGCAATGTCGCAAGTGGGGTAATCTTCACACTACCCATGTAATGAATAAGGAAAAGAGGTACATAGTTGGCTTACAATCTCCACGTCACACAATAGCATAAATAACATTACATTCATCCAGATACAATCAAGGTCCGACTACGGAACCAAAATAAAGACAACCCCAAATGCAACAAAGTCCCCGATCGCCCCAACTGGGCACCACTACTGATCGTCTAGAAAGGAAATGTAGTATCGTCCTGAGTCCTCATCGAACTCCCACTTGAGCTCAGTCGAATCTCCTGGAGCGGTATCATGGGTCCCTGCATCTGGCTTTTGAAAGTAATCTGTGAGTCACGCGGACTCAGCAATCTCACACCCTCGCGATCAAGACTATTTAAGCTTATAGGAAGGGTAAAAGGTATGAGGTGGAGCTACAGCAAGCACTAGCATATATGGTGGCTAACATACGCGAAATGAGAGCGAGAAGAGAAGGCAAAGGCACGGTCGGTAAACTATGATCAAGAAGTGATCCTAGAACAACCTACGTTCAAACATAACACGAGACCGTGTCCTCTTCCCGGACTCCGCCAAAAAGAGACCATCACGGCCACACACACACTGTTGATTCATTCTAATTAAGTTAAGATTCAGGTTTTCTACAACCGGACATTAACAAATTCCCGTCTTCCCATAACCGCGGGCACGGCTTTCGAAAGTTCAAATCCCTGCAGGGGTGTCCCAACTTAGCCCATCACAAGCTCTCGCGGTCAATGAAGGATATTCCTTCTCCTAAGACAACCCGATCAGACTCGGAATCCCGGTTACAAGACATCTCGACAATGGTAAAACTAAACCAGCACAGCCACCCGAATGTGCCGACAAATCCTGATAGGAGCTGCACATATCTTGTTCTCAGGGCACAACAGATGAGACTAGCTATGAGTAAAACCAACCCTCAAGTTTCCTCGAGGTGGCCCCGCGGGCAGCTCAGTTTGGACCAACACTTAGAGGAGCACTGGCCCGGGGGTTTAAAATAAAGATGACCCTTGAGTCCGTGAAACCCAAGGGAAAAGGCTAGGTGGCGAATGGTAAAACCAATGTTGGGCCTTGCTGGACGAGTTTTATTCAAGGCGAACTGTCAAGGGGTTCCCATTATAACCCAACTGTGTAAGGAATGCAACATCAAGGAACATAACACCGGTATGACGGAAACTAGGGCAGCAAGAGTGGAACAAAACACCAGGCATAAGGCTGAGCCTTCCACCCTTTACCAAGTGTATAGATGCATTAAAGTAAACAAGATAATATAATGATATCCCAACAATAAACATGTTCCTACAAGGAACAAACTCCAATCTTCACCTGCAACTAGCAACGCTATAAGAGGGGCTGAGGAAAGCGGTAACATAGCCAAACAATGGTTTGCTAGGACAAGGTGGGTTAGAGGTTTGACATGGCAATATGGGAGGCATGATAAGCAAGTGGTAGGTATTATATCATACGCATAGCAAAAGAGCGAGCATCTAACAAGCAAAAATAGAAGTGATTTCGAGGGTATGGTCATCTTGCCTGCAAAGTTCTCCAAGTTGACATTAGCTTGATCCTCGTAAGCGTACTCAACGGGTTCCTCGATCACGTACTCGTCTCCCGGCTCTACCCAAAGTAAGAACACAAGCAAAGGGGGACACAATCAACCACGTGCAATGCACAAACAACATGATGCAAAACATGGCATGATATGCGGGATACGATATGCGATGCATATGCATGTCTTGGAAAGGAAAGATTGAACCTGGCCTCAACTTGGAAAACCAAGAGTTCCACTGGAAAGAGGAGTTGATTTCGGTCGAAATCGATATAAAGATCACCAGAATCGGATGCACGGTTTGCAAATGGCAAGCAAAACAAATATGGCACCGATCTACGATTAACAGCACGAGGCCATCTAAATGCATCAAGAACAACAAGCTACTGCACTCTAACATGACAACAACGCACATGGCAGGGATCCACTCAAGATGCTTGACAAAAGATGAACACTGAGCTACGGCTAATTCACTCAATAGCAGGTTCAAACAAGCATGGCAAAAGTGCAAAAGATATCAGGTTACAGACTTAGTGAAAATAACATGTCAGGAATTTAACATCAGGAAGCAATGTTTAGAGCAAGATAACAACAAGCTACAGGAACATATCATGGCAAATCAAGGCATGGCATGAATCTACTCAAAGCATACAACAAAATTCCCTTACTGGCCATAAGCCAAAAGGGATCAGAAAATACAATGGCAACCATGTGAACATAGCAATTATCGTTAACAGATTCAGACTTGGTAGAAAACTGGAACATGGCAAAACAGATATTAAGTAGGCAAGTTTGCGAGCTCGATGCACTCACCACAAGGCATTGCATGACAAACTAAGCATACACCCAGCAAGTAGACATGGCATAGAAGCTAAATATGGCAAGAACAACCTCATAGCATGCATGGATCAACTACAACAACCTCGACAAAATTGCTTAACATGTAAACATTCTGCCAGGAACCTTTTATAGCAAAAGTAGAGCTCAATTGAGTCAATCTAGGGTGCTCCATAATTGCAAACAAAGACACGGATGGAAAGAGCACAACAATATCTACAAAACATCCTTACTGATCAGGCTCAAAAGAGGCATGGATCACTCTGTAGCAACAAGAATACATGGCATAAAAATATTAATAGGGCAAAGACTTAGAAGATTTCTAAGTCCCTGAAATCAGCAACATTACGAGGGCTACTTTGCATGCTTATGCTAGTCACCACAGAGATCACAAAAATACATGGCATACACCCCTGTTGTTGGGGATATTACTACCGGCATGACCCGCCCAGGAGGGGCCGGGTCAGCCCTAATGGTGGGTTACATAAGAAGCCCAATATACATTCAAGATGATAGGTTATGAAACATATAGAAGGCCCAAAGGCCTGGGGCCGGCTTAAGGCCTGATATTGTAAACCGTCGTATGTAAGGAAAAACTTGTAAAGAAAGGCATGTAAAGGAAGTCACCGTGCCAGACACGTTATAAGCCGGCCGAGACTCTGTAGGCCACCAGGCATCAACCCGTGTATACAAGGGGACGACTCGGTGGCGGTTTAGGGGAGAGACAACCAAGTCGATAACCAAGCCGGTGAGTTAAGCCTCTTGGAGATCGAAACCTCAGCAATACTAATCCCAACTAGACGTAGGCTTTTACCTTCATCGTAAGGGGCCAAACTAGTATAAAAACTCTCTCGTGTGTCCTTTGTCCCGATCAACCCCTTTAAGCTTCCTAGTGTGATGGCCCTATGACTAAGTCCTTGCTCTGGGACATCTGTCGTGTCAATTCCATGACAGTTGGCGCCCACCGTGGGGCCAGCGCATGGTGGATTTGAGTTCTTGAAGGGCAACTTCGAAGGGCTCAAGGGATACGCTGTGGGCCGGATGACCAAGAGTCATCGCGGCAAACTCTACATCGACGACAAAGGCTGGGGCCCCGAGGCCGGCTTGATCGAGTACGGGTACCGGGTCCCCTTCGACGGAATTCACGTCTTCATCGGCCGGATCGGCGAGTCAGGCCCTGAGCCAGACATCCACACCAACCTCGTCGAAACGGCTCAGCGCGCCGGGTCTGCCCGTGTTCAATCTGTTGTGAAGCATGCCTTCGTAAGTTGTATCCATGGCGGTGAATACTCCGAAGGATCGATGGAAGGCGGGGAGACGGCCATCTGCTCTGATACTGCATCATCAACAGGTGAAACAGACTCGTTGTACCAACTACAAGATGGCATGCTCGGGGGCTATTCCGATGGCAGCAGTATTCCAGACCCCTTAAGCCGCCGAATTGGGCCGGAGTCTTCATGGCAGGGATGCAGCCCGGGCAGAACTCCACCGCAGCAACAGCGGCAGCCACCGGGTCAGCAGCTGCCGAATCAGGAGACCCCGCGCGCCCCCCGGCTCAGGTTCTAATGGACCTCATGGATAAACTGACGGCTCTGTTAACCGCTGTGGTAGAACCGGTGGATAAAACCCAGCATGATGCAGAAGTGGCACGCGTGCGGGAGGAGATGGTGCAAGCAAAGGAAAATCTAGCCGCGGAAGAAACCTGGATGGCAGCAGAACGAGCAGCTCTGGATGCTCGTGCCCAACAGCTTCAAGAAGAAACTTTCTGGCTCTCGGTGGATCTTAATGCATCAAACGAGGTCATGAGGAGGAGGCATCAGAAAACTCAGTCGCGTCTACCTCTAACGCTGGATCCGAGGAACCTGTTCCATACACCCGGAGCTGGGGGAGCAACCCGCCAAAGGCAAACCGGGTCGCGACACCCGGTGCACCGATCCAGCCACGGACCATGGAGCCGCCTTGCGTAAATACAACTCCTCCTCGTTATGTAGCAACACCTCCGGGTCACTTCTCCAACCCCATGGAGAACCTCATCGCAGCGTCGGCCCGTTTGGCAGCTCTCCCAATGGAAGGCGACTCGCCAGCAGCCATTGAAACCCGGAGGGTAACAGAACTACTTCAGACAGCTTTGGCCCAGCAGGATGCATACTCTTACAGTCGAGACAGGATTCATTAAACCCCTCGCCCAAGCCGGAGCCCGAGCTACAGTAGGCACATGGAGTCCGCAGAAATGTCAAGTAATGCTCAACGCCACAACCGGCCGTATAGGCATGAGCCGGTGCGGGCGGATCAGGAGAGAATTCGCCAACAGGCGGAACGGGCGGCTCAGATAGCGGCAGAGCAGGCGGCCCACCAAACCTTTCCGGCTTATCCAGCAACCTTGATTGAGGCAGGAGTGGCCACAAGAACCGGAGGTGTACCTTGCTTGGTCCCAGCCATACGCAATGAGCGGTTGCCCAAGGATTTCAAGGGGCCTCGTAAGGTGCCTAATTAGACGGCTGACTTACAGCCGGGGGCTTCGATTGAGAGTTATGAGATGGCTATGGAGCTGTTGGAGGTTAGCGACGCTGCAATGGCCAAGTATTTTACCATGATGTTGGATGGAACGGCTCGGGCCTGGTTAAAAGGATTGCCACCCAATTCTATCGGCTCATGGGCAGAGTTAAAGGCACGGTTCATCCAGAACTTTAAGGATCCATGTAAGCAGCTAATGTCGATTGTGGACCTGACCAATTGCAAGCAAGAGGATGGAGAATCTACAACCCATTGGGTGCGCCGGGTCAAGGATATAATACATTCATCTGATAAGATGGATGTCGGCTCAGCAGTTTTGATGTTGGAGAAAAATTGCCATTTTGAACCTCTGAAGCAGAAGTTGGGACGACTTAAACGTGACTATAATGACATGGGGACATTGATGGCGGCTCTTGTCAAGTACGTTGACTCTGATACCACCAAAGACCCGGTGTCTGATGAAGAAAAGGCAACAAAGGGAAATAAGAACGGCAATGGCAAGGGTCACCAGCATAACCCGGCGAATCGAGGAGGTAATAAACGTAAGGCTGATGAGTTTGTTGCCAATACCAATACGCAGGGTGGTAATCAGCGGTGCAAGAGCAGACAACCCCCTCGATCGGGCGGGTCAGGCCCCGCCCTTGAGCAGTTGTTGAACGAACCTTGTCCAAAACACGGCACCCAAGAGAAACCAGCCACCCACTTGTGGAAAGATTGCACGATCATGAAGGCATTTAAAAATTCAAATGCATTTGATGGGGGTCACGGCCCAGGTGGCGGCTCAGGTGGAGGCGGCTTTCAGGGCCCGGGCGCCGGTTCAAGCGGAGGAGGTTTTCATGGTCAGGGTTATCCTAGTCACCAAGGAGGATATAATCAGCAACACGGCCAGGGGAATCAGTAGCAACAGCAATCTGGCTATCAGAGCAACCCAAAGCAGTTGAGTAGCGGATAGTATCATGTCTTTACTACCAGTTTATGTAAGAGGGACCAGAAGCTCCACAAGAGGGCCGTCAATGCCGTTGAGCCGGCAATTTTCCACGTTATTTACGTTGGTCGGAGCAGCCCATTGTGTGGAGCAAAGAGGATCACCCGCCCCGGGTTGATAATCCGGGTCACTTGGCCTTAGTAGTGGCACCTTAGGTTGGTGGGTATAAGTTTACTAAGGAACTCATGGATGGAGGCAGCAGCATCAACATCCTTTACTATGAGACATTCCGCCGGATGGGATTGACGGACAAAATTTTTAAACAATCCAACACTGTTTTTCATGGTGTGGTACCTGGTAAGTCAGCGTACCCGGTTGGTAAGATCGAGCTGGAAGTAGCCTTTGGGGATGAGTATGACTCTAGGGCATAAAAATTAACCTTTGAAGTGGTTAAAATCAAAAGCCCATACCATGCTCTGTTTGGGCGGCCGGCCTATGCTAAGTTCATGGCTCGGCCGTGTTACATATATTTGCAGCTCAAGATGTCGGGTCACAAGGGCACCAATACAGTCCATGGGAGCCGGAAGATAGCCTTGGAATGTGAAGAAGGGGGTGCTGCCTATGCTGAATCTGTTTGTGCAACAGAGGAGATGAAATTCTACAAGGATCATGTTGACCCGGCGGACATGACGTCATTAAAGAAACCAACGACAGAGCATGAGCCAGAGTTAAAATTCAAATCAGCTGATGACACTAAGATGGTTGACTTTGTGCCTGGTGATTCATCCAAACAGTTCATCATCAGCACAAACTTGGATCCGAAATAGGAAAGTGCGCTCATCGAGTTCATTCGTGAGAACCGAGACATCTTTGCATGGAAACCTTCAGACATGTCGGGTGTCCCGAGGGAACTCGCTGAGCACACTCTTAATATTGATCCAAAGTTTAAACCTGTTAGACAGTTTCTCTGACAGTTCAATGAAGAAAGGCGCAAGGCCATCGGAGAAGAGGTGGCCCGGCTCTTGGCAGTCGGGTTCATTGTGGAGGTATTTCACCCAGAATGGTTAGCTAACCCGGTGCTGGTACTCAAAAAGAATGGCACCTGGCGTATGTGTGTGGATTACACAGATTTGAACAAAGCTTGTCCGGCTGATCCTTTCGCTCTTCCCCATATTGATCAGATCATTGATGCTACGGCGGGTTGCACATGATTGAGTTTCTTAGATGCTTACTCCGGTTACCATCAGATTAAGATGGCAGTCAAGGATCAAGAGAAGACAGTGTTTATAACTCCTTTTGGGGCTTTCTGCTATGTGTCTATGCCTTTTGTGCTTAAGAGTGCCCAGGAGACTTACCAGCGGTGTGTGCAGGATTGTCTTCACAATCAAATTGGGCGCAGCGTTCATGCCTATGTGGATGATATAGTGGTGAAATCCAGGGAAGAGGAAACCTTGGTCACGGACCTGAAAGAGACTTTTGATAATCTTCAGGTTTACAAAATGATGCTTAACCCGGCCAAGTGTGTTTTTGGAGTGCCAGCCGGCAAGCTCTTGGGGTTTTTGGTGTCTAACCAAGGTATTGAAGCTAACCCAGAGAAAATCAAGGCAATTACATCTCTAGCCAAACCAACCTGCGTCAATGATGTTCAACGACTGGTGGGTCGTGTGGCTACTGTGAGCCAGTTCATAAGACGGTTAGGGGAAAAGGCTATGCCTATGTATTAGTTGATGAAGAAAACAGATGCTTTTGTTTGGAGCGATGCTGCGAACGCTGCTTTTGAGGATCTGAAGGCACAACTGGCTGAGCCACCGGTCCTAGCTGCTCCAATTGAGAAAGAGCCGCTATTTTTATACGTGGCTACCAACTCATGGGATGTTAGTGTGGCTATGGTGGTAGAGCATAAGGAGGCTAGCAAAGAGCATCCGGTTGAGCGACCGGTTTATTATGTCAGTGAAGTGCTAATTGAATCTAAACAACGATATCCACATTGGCAGAAGCTTGTTTATGGGGTGTTCATGGCAAGCCGGAAGCTTAAGCATTACTTTCAGGGACATCCAATCACTGTAGTTAGCTCTGCTCCTTTGGGGGACATCCTCCAAAACAAAGAAGGTACGGGGAGAGTTGCCAAGTGGGCAATTGAGCTTGGGTCTCATGAGCTGAAGTATGTTCCATGTACTACAATTAAGTCTCAAGCCTTGGTTGACTTTATCAATGACTGGACAGAGATGCAGATACCAGAAGAGAAGCCGGGCAACACATATTGGACTATTCATTTTGATGGATCCAGGCAATTGGAAGGCTCAGGGGCTGGAGTTGTATTAACTTCCCCACGAGGTGATAAATTTTGTTATGTGTTGTGGTTGATGTTTTCATGCACTAACAACGCGGCAGAGTATGAAGCATTGATCCATGGTCTTCGAGTGGCAAAGGAGATGAGCTTGAGCCGGGTTAGATGTCTTGGTGACTCAGATCTAGTGGCTCAGCAAGTATCTGGCAAGTGGGATTCCAAAGACCCTCTCATGGTGGCTTGTCGCTGAGAGGTCGATGCTGTTGCAGGATATTTTAAAGGTTATCAGGTGGAACACATTGACCGTCGAAAGAACGAAGCAGCTGATGCTTTAAGCCGGCTGGGGTCTCAACGTAAGCCGGTACCACCCAACACCTTTTTAGATGTTTTGCATAACCCCTCTGTCAAGTTGCCCACAAAAGAGGATTTAGTTGTTCCTGACCCGGAGGCACAATTGGTGGTGGCTCTTCATGTCATCCCAGATTGAACAGTGCCATTCTTGGCTTACATGACCCGGGGAGAGTTGCCAGCGGATGAGACTCTGGCTCGGCAGATAATCCAGTGATATAAGTCCATGACGATTTCGGATGGAGAGTTATTTCATCGCAGTGTTTCTGGAGCGTTCCAACGATGTGTTTCCCCTGAAGAAGGTCAAGAAATTCTTTGTGAGATCCATGAAGGCGATTGTGGTCATCATGCCGGGTCGAAATCTTTAGTAGCCAAAGCGTTTCGTCACGGTTTTTACTGGTTGACGGCTCACGCTGACGCAGAGGATCTGGTCAGTAGATGTGATGGATGTCAAAAATTTGCACGACGAGCGCATGTGCCAGCTCAAGAGCTCCGGATGATTCCAATCACTTGGCCGTTTGTGGTTTGGGGGCTTGACATGGTGGGACCTTTCAAAAGGTCTAAGGATAAAAAGACACATCTCTTAGTGGCAATTGATAAATTTACTAAGTGGGTTGAGGCAGAGCCTGCGAGTAAGTGTGATGCGGCCACAGCGATTCAGTTCATGAAAAAAGTAATCTTCCATTTCGGTTTTCCACACAGTATTATCACAGACAATGGCACTAATCTGTCTCAAGGAGCTATGGAAGAGTTTTGTCAGTGAGAGCACATCCGGCTTGATGTTTCTTCTGTAGCTCATCCTCAATCTAATGGTCAAGCCGAGAGAGCCAATCAGGAAATTCTGAAAGGGCTAGAACCCCGGCTTATGGTTCCATTACAGCGAACGCCAGGTTGTTGGGTAGAGGAGTTACCCTCAGTGTTATGGAGCATCAATACTACGCCCAACAGTTCTATGGGTTACACACCCTTCTTCATGGTTTATGGAGCAGAAGCAGTATTGCCCAGTGACATCCGTCATGACTTGCCCCATCTGGCGGCTTATGTTGAAGCTAACAACAATGAAAAAGCTAGATAGGATGCACTTGACTTATTAGACGAAGAAAGAGACCTAGTGGCGGCATGGTCAGCAATTTATCAACAGGACCTGCATCGTTATCACAGGCGTCGGGTTAAGTCCAGGACTTTTCAGGAAGGCAACTTGGTGCTCCGGCTCATTCAGGATCTGTCAGATGCGCACAAGCTATCCCCGCCTTGGGAAGGACCTTTTGTGGTTAGTAAGAATTTGAACAACGGGTCATATTACCTCATTGACGTTTGAGAGCATAAAGATTCATATAAGTCAGAGGAAGAGACCCGCCGGCCGTGGAACATTGCTCAACTTCGGCCATATTACACCTAAGCCACCGGCTCTCATCATGTGCATACGTTCATATTGTATATACTATGATAAGCAATAAAGTAAGACCAACGGTCTCTCTTCTTTCTAAAGACTATGCATCTTTGTTATTTCTTATTTTCAAATGACTATTAAGGAGCTGATCATATTTGAATCAAGTTTAACCTTTTTTGGTCCAGCTTATGATCGCATCCGAATCTAGCTGCAAATCTCAAGGTCACTTGGGGGCTTCCTATTCAAACATAGGTTGTATTCGAACCAAAGAGAACATAGCTGTCGTAACCCTCTTGATCGGCTCAAGGCCAAACTCACTCGGGGGCTTCTTGATCGTATCCGAATCATAGCTTAACCCCTTTTGAGTCCGACTTGGATCGTATTCGAATCAGGGTCGTTAAAAACCTCTCAAGGTCATTTGGGGGCTTCCTGTTCAAACATAGGTCGTATTCGAACCAAAGAGAACATAGCTGTCGGTACCCTCTTGATCGGCGCAACGCCAAAGCCACTGGGGGCTATATGGTCGTATTCGAACCTTAGCTTAACCCCTTTGGTCCGGTTTACTGATTGTATTCGAATCAGAAACCCCTAACTTTTTGAATACAGAGTTAAAATTATGTTGCTTGCCCTTTAGTTTTTGTTGTTTCAATATTACAAATAAGTTAGCCTGGTTTTCTTCACCGGCTCAATTATTCGACAACACAGCTACCCGGGTTATTCAAGCCGGTGGTTCAAGAATCTAAAGGTACGAGCTGCTAAGATATGATGATCATTGGGTATTCAAGAAGTATTAACTTTTCATATATATATTGAATTCTCAATTTCATCATCCGGGTTATTTAAACCGGCGATATAAGGATCAACAAGTACAAGGTATGGTTCTTGCTCATATGCGCTTACTTGTTGCATTAAAGAGCTATTATTAAACCTTATCCTTTAATTGTATTTGTCTCTGCTATTTATTAAGGTAAAAGTATGGGCCGTAAATTAGGTGTTTTAATCCCGTTTTGGTTCTAAACCGCCTTGCCAGCCTTTTTTCTTATATTCACAGGAACGAAGATTTAAACATTGCAGAGACAAATGTTAAGCAATGCATACATTAACATCTGAAACACATATTCACATATAAGTATTTTGTGCACGATGGCACAAGCAAACAGGCAATGTTTTAGCAGCTAAGTTATTACAAGGCTTTATAAAGCCTATGAAGATGATCATTGTCCCTCCCTTGCCGGCTCAACATCTTGAATCTGCTGGAAGTTGGGTTTTGACCAGTCATAGCCATTCATGGCGACAAATTCAGCTTCGTCGTCAATCAGGCCGACCGGGTCAACCTCCGGGGCAAATGTGTCTTCTCTCACCGGTGGGATCAAGTCTGTTACTTTATATGAGGGAGGGGCCATCTTCTTATTTTCACTATCAAAACCCGGCTGATACTTGTCCACATTGGTGTCATCTCCAAGGCTAGTCGCCTGAGGCCGGACTTCACGGACGCAGGCTACAAAGTCATCCTGATCAAAAGGAGACCCGTCCTCCTTCACGGTAGGATAGCCTCTTGCCACGTCCGCCGGGTCTAGATCTGGCACCCAAGCCTTGGAGCGGCTTAGGGCAGTCAAAGCTTCGGCTCACGCGCAGGAGCGTTTCACTTCTTGGAATCTGGCAGGAAGGATGGACAGCTTCTTTAGGACGTCACTAATCCGGTTAGACCCTTGATTAGTAGGAGAGATGGCAGCCAGAGCTCGTTGTGTGCCGATATACAATTGTGCAGTTAAAGTATATACCGCCTTCAGCTTAATCAACGAGTCTTGATTCAGATTCTTACTTCGCGGACCTGCATATATTTTTCATAGAGTCAGTCGGCAGATCATATTCCGGTTTGACAAGAGAAATATATGGAAGATCAAATCAGGAAGCTTACCAAAGATAGCAGCGGCCATCTGGGACACCCGACCCTTTAAAGCGTTCAGCTCGGTTGATATTTCTTTCAGAGCTATTTCGGTTGTCTCAACTCGCCGGGTCAGAAGTATTTTCTCATCTTCCCAAGTTTTCTCTTTGGAGGCAAAGTTGGTCTTCAAATTCTCCGTCTCAGAAAGGCTTATTTGCAGTTTGGAGGTGGAAGACTTGATTTCTGATTCCTGGCTCGCTAGCCGGGTCTTTGCGTCAGTCAGTTGAGAGTTTAGTTCAGACAATGCATTATGTGAAACATTCATATAAAGTCAAGACTTGGTTTTAAATTCCAGTATCCAAATTCAAGATTCAAGTCCCAAGTACTTTACTAATAAACCACTTGGCACTTGGGGGCTAATGTATGCCAAATCAAAATTTTACAACTCTAACAACATTTTGAAGTCCCAAGTCCTTTACAAAGTAATAGCACTTGGCACTTGGGGGCTAATGTACGCAGTTCAGCAAGTTTATCAAGGATAAACCAGAATGTTAAGTATTTTGCAGATGGTTTTGAAATTCTGAAGTACCGATTCATTAATGATCAAAATAAACTGGTACTTGGGGACTACGGGTGAAGTCTTGTTCTATCAATATTAGGCAAAGATTCAGAGGTAAAGGTCTCGGCCTATATTTTAAGTCTATAGGTTATTCCGTTCCTCTCATAATCTACAGACTTGGGGGCTGAAGGAATATTGGTAACCCGGAAACAACGTACCTCATATTTCAACTGAAGCTGCTTGACCATCTCGATCTTAGACTCACGACTGGAATGTACATGACTGAGATAGCCGGATAAGATATCACTAGCATTAAGACGGTCGTAGTTGGCAACATCAAAGCGAACCTTTTGCCTCTCCAATGCTTCCTGCTTAGCTGTGCACCGAGCCAACACCGTTGGGTTCCCCGGCTCAACAAAGCGGCTCCCAGTAATCTGAACATCTTCAGCAGGTGGAGACGGCGGGTTGGTTGAGCTTGACGGTCCAGTTGTGGAAGGATTCATGGTGGCTTCATCAAGGAACGGCTCCGGAGGATTTGCTTCATTGTTAATAGGCGGGTGTTCTGGAGCGTTAGCCAAGGGAGAAGGCGGCCTAGCCGGTTCAGACGATAGCACTGGCGGGTCTTCCACCGGTTTAGCCACCTTTGATTTCTTGGATTTAGCCTGGCCACTAAGGAATAAAATTGCAGAATTGTCAGCATAAAGATACAATTGAGCAACCTGGAAGAAAGGAGGAGTTCTGATTACCCAGGAGCATTCTTGAAAGCCGGAAATTGGGTTTGTGATGAGTCACCGGAAGAACGAGACACCTCCTGAAAAGATAAAGGAAAGAGTTAAAAGAAATGTAAGGAGCAGGATTTATTAAAATGAGTTAAAGACAGTAATAAATAAACCTCGTTCGGGCGTTTCCGAGGGGTCTGTTGCAGGACAACAGCCGGCTCATCTTCAATTCCAACTTCACGGCGGCTTTCATGTTGCTGTTTTTTCAAATGAAAGTTGGGATCCAAGTGAGCTAAGGGGTTAGAAAACCTTACTTTACGGATCACTCGTCGAACTTTGTGTCTTGGTAAGGGCTCTGAGTCGGAGGAAATGATAGTTACCTCTACTTCCTCGGCCTGACTGGCCCCAGTATCATCCTGGTAAGGATCAGTTTCAATAAGATTGTTAAAAAATTGGCCAAGGGAGTCAAGGGCTACCTCCGAGTCAGACGTGTCATCAAGTTTCATTAAATCTTCAGCAGTGGTTTTCTTCTTCTTCTTCTTCTTTGATCTCCGGGTTGATTTCTTGGCGTTCATGGCGGCGAGTTTCGCCTTCTTGGCAGCTTCGTGATCATATTTCACTTTCCAAAAGTCAGAATTGGCCTACAAAGACAAGAGGAAGGATCAATAGTAAACAAATACGGCTGGAAAAAATACAAAGGAAAAAATATCAACATATTCTTACTACTGGTACCGGGTTAAGCTTACAAAAGGGACTTAACCCAACAACACTGCAATCTTCATATTGCGCATTTACCAAAAGGTTTGACATTGCGACAATGTCCTCTTTAGTTAGATCAACCAGGGTATGACGGAGAGAATCATCCGATTCTCCACCATATTCATACATCAATTTTGAACGATGGCTTAATGGGATAATCCGCCATGAGATCCAGCAGCGGGTTAGATCGACTCCGGTTAAACCGTTCCCCAACAAACCGTTGAGTCTTCTGATAGATGGAAGCAACTTCTTGCATTCAGCAATGGTAAGTTTATCTGGCAGAGCGAACTTGGAGTCAAGACGATCGGGGCGGTAACCCGGCAGTGGCTTCTCATTGGCGGGTGAGATGTCCTGACAGTAAAACCAGGTTTGATTCCAATCCTTTGGGTGACTTGGCAAAACTATGAGAGGGAAGACAGCACCCTGCCGGCGCTGAATAGAGATGCCTCCAAGCTCTAAACTAAGGTTGTTGGTGCACTCATTTTGCCGGTTCAGATAGAAGTATTCTCTAAATAGTTCCACAGTCGGCTCTTGCTGAAGATATACCTCACAGAGCAATTGGTAGTTACAAATATTGGATATGGAATTGGGCCTAATGTCCTGAGCATGAAGTTTGAAAAATTGAAGAACTTCTCTGAAAAACTTTGAACCGGGCGGTGAGAAGCCCCGGTTCATGTGGTCAGTAAAGACGACCACTTCGCCGTCTTTGGGATTTGGTCATTCTTCTTCCGGGTCAGGAGCACAATAAGACATGATGTTTTTTGAGGGCAGAAACTCAATGAGGAAGAACTCTTTTAAATGCTCCTCGGTTATGGTTGAGGGGACCCAGTTGCAGATGGTGGGTGTCTTTGACGGCATGATGTGCAAGGGACTAAAAAAGAAAAAACAACTTGTCGGTTCAGTTTACGGCCAAATTAACAGTTGAAGGTGTAAAACAAGTAACGGCGGCTTAACTAAGGTCTAATGACATATATGGAAAAGAAAGCCGGAATGGTAAGCCGCCATGACTACAGATTTTATCAGAAAGCAGATTCAGCTAAGTGTTGGTATAAACAAGTTTCACCAAGCTATCATTATTATTTTGGATCAAATGGTTGTTCCAAAAAGGAAATATTCTAGACCTAAAAACCTAGTACAGATGAGTTCGTCGACTGTAAAGAAGCATCTATGCAGGTAAAAGGGATCTACTAATGTCAAAAATGAATGCCAAACATCTACCGTGCGACTCATATCTCTTTTTTGGATCAAACGAAGCTGCGGAGGATGAACTGCCAGGAAAGTTCATGAAGAACGATGAAGAACACCGACGAACTCGCAAAAGCCCTAATGCAGATCTAAAAAGATTGAGAAGGCAAGACTTACGGGTGCGGATTCGCTGCGGAGGCTCGTCACGTTTCTCTGGACAAGTCAGGTTGATGCAGCGGCCTGAGGAGGAGATGAGGAGATCTGCGGCAGCGGCGGCGGCAGAGCTCGAGCGGCAGCGAAGCAGTGAGAGGAGGAAGATGACCGAAGGGGGAGAATGAAAAAGACCTAAGCGGTACCTATTTATAAGGGAGTAAGCGAACAGGCGGGCACGAAAATCAATGAGACCCGAATAATGATTATCCAAAATAAACGGATGCCTCGATTCTTGGAAGGCATTAAAAAATGAAAGATCCATTGGAAGATGACGCCATGAAGGTTTTTTGTGTTTCCAAAAGATGACGTCATGGTGGGTTACAGAAGTTTTCACACAGAGGATGGATTCCACCTAAGTATTGAAGATTGACAGAGAACAAAGTTCAAAGTCAACCTGGGGCCTAATGTTGGGGATATTACTACCGGCATGACCCACCCAGGAGGGGCCGGGTCAGCCCTAATGGCGGGTTACATAAGAAGCCCAATATACATTCAAGATGATAGGTTATGAAACATATAGAAGGCCCAAAGGCCTGGGGCCGGCTTAAGGCCTGATATTGTAAACCGCCATATGTAAGGAAAGACTTGTAAAGAAAGGCATGTAAAGGAAGTCACCGAGCCGGACACGTTATAAGCCGGCCGAGACTCTATAGGCCACCAGGTGTCAACCCGTGTATATAAGGGGACGACCCGGTGGCGGTTTAGGGGAGAGACAACCAAGTCAATAACCAAGCTAGTGAGTTAAGCCTCTTGGAGATCGAAACCTCAGCAATACTAATCCCAACTAGACGTAGGCTTTTACCTTCATCGTAAGGGGCCGAACTAGTATAAAAACGAGCCCTATGACTAAGTCCTTGCTCTAGGACATCTGTCGTGTCAATTCCACGACACTTGTAAAGATGGCATGGCATACTTCAAAACACATGTAGGGCTCAAGTTCATAGGAGGCACACATTAATCATGGCAAAAATAACAAATGTCCAAACTCTGATAAGAATCTGAAACTAACATTGCATAGCACTCTTGCAACAACATTTAGGGCATCAAGATGAGCTCAAATGAACATGGTGCAATGGTATGAAATGAAGTACTCGTCGAGGCGAACAATTTGATATGCTACACGCCCAAAACGGAGCCACGGATGCAGAGTTATGATGCGAAGGAAAACGCTAAAATCAACTGTGACTAGGGAAAAAAGTCAACCTCTCCAGATCAGATCTAGGGTTTGCACGTGGATCGAGGCGCTCGCTAGAGTTCGTCGCCGGACTTGACTGAGAGGGGCGGTGCCGGTGCCGGTGAGGAGAGGGACCCGGGGCGGCGGACGGGCGCCAACGGGGCCGGATCCGGCGGAGGGCGGCGGGCAGCAGGCGTTGGCAGCGC